>NW_006159576.1:884945-888279 GCF_000334495.1 Tupaia belangeri chinensis
GTATTCCAGTGTTGGGAGGTAGGAATAGAGACCAGCACAGGAGGGCGAGAATGCACAGCCAGTGAGGAACAAGAAGAAGAGAGTGGGTGTCCTGGAAGGAGACGAAGCAGGTGTTAGGACGAGAGTGATCCACATGTCATGGGTGCAGACGGGCCAGGTAGATGACGCTGGAACCATGAACTCTAACCATGTGGGGGGGGCCTTGACAAAAGCAGTTGGGGAAAAGTCCTGAGTGGAGGGGGTTTCAGAGAGAATGGGAGGAGAGAAATGAGTGTGAGAACAGCCTAGAGTAGCCAAGTGAAGCAGGCTATTCTTCCAGGGCAGGGAGTGTGAGATTGACACTTGTTTCCTTGGTTTCTGTTCTAAGGGAGCCTCTCCATGTTGGCCAGGCCAGCCTCCCGCTCCTAATGTTCCTGCCTTGGTGTTCCCAAAGCTGGGATTACAGGCATGTGCCACTGGGCCCAACCTTTAGGTTGGACTGGGAATCAAATCTGTGCTTCCCATGTGATCTCAGCCTACAGAACTCAGCTGCTGCTGTTGCTGCTTCTTTTTTTTAGAATTACTTTATTTAAGTTTATATTTATTTACTTATTTTATTAGATCTGAGAGGGATAGAGTGAGAGAGAGAGAAAGTGAGAAACTAAGCCACCAGGCTCAGGACTCAAACCATGGTCGACCACTTGGGAGTCTAGCGCCCTTAACCACCATGCCACCTGCCCCAGAACTCAGCTTCTTAGCAGCACATGTCGCCATGGTTAGGCTGGAAAAAATTTTTGTTGTTTCATTGGTTTCAATTTTTTTTTGTAAAGAATAATTTATTTAATTTGACTTATTATTATTATCATCATTATTATTATTTTTAACTTGTTATAGAGCACATGCACTCACCAGAGACAGACACAGAGAGAGAGAGAGAGAAAGAGTGAAAGCTAGCTACCAGTTCCAAGACTCGAACCACGCTCAACCATGTGGGAGTCCAACACCTTAACCAGTACACTGGCCCCAGTGGTGGTGATTTTGTTTATTTGTTTGTTTTATTTTTTTAAGAGAGGAGAACCACAAGCAAATTTGCCTACTAAGGGAAATCAATCTACCAACAGTAGAGAGGAAACACACTTGAAAATGTTGCAAGAGAGAGAATGATTAAAATACTGCTCTGGAGTAAGTGACAAGGGATGAGCTCCAGTGTGCAAACCAGAGTGGTTTTAAAAGAGGGCTTGGGTAATTCCTTTTATTTTATTTTTTTTTAGAGCTTTTTGCTATAGGGCGAGTGCACTCGCCAGACAGACAGAGAGAGACAGAGAGACAGAAAGTGAGAAATCACCCCCCAGGGGAGATGGACACGCCGCAATCCCTTCTCCTCCATTCTCCTCTCAGGATCTTGGGCATGCACGCACACGCGCCCCGCGTGAGTTTTAAGCCACCGAGTCCAGGACGTGAACCATGGTCGACCACGTGGGAGTCCAGCGACATAGCCATTACGCGAACTGCTGGTCCCGGGCTTGGGTAATTCTTTACAGGAACAGGGAGACGGTGTTTAGACTCTAAGTCCAGTTGCTGGTAGTTGGGTAACAATGGCCATGAGTGACATTTTTTTGTTTGTTTTTTATTTACTTTCATGAATGAGAGGAATAATGAGAGAGAACAGGGGATATAGCACTCCAGCAGAGTCCTGGTGCAGGGTCCACACCCAGCCCTCAGCCAGCCCCGGACCATGGGCACATGGATGCCTGGTGTGCTCAGGGAGGTCTCTGGACGTGAACTGGGACCTTCCCGTGTAGGACTGACAGCCTCACAGTGTTGCTTTCCCCTGCTGCGTCTCCCTTTTATGCAGAGGAGGGAAGAAGAATTAGTGAAAGATTCAGAATAAAAGATGCAGTGGTCAGATGAGAAAGGAAAAAAGAAACCTAGCCTCATAAAAGCAAGGACAAGGGTTTTAAAAAGAGGACTGTCAATTACAGTTAAAGCTATCTAAGTTGAAGGGGTTCGTCAGTAAGAAGGTCAACGAAACACAGGAAAATGGAACAGAATTAGAGGAGGGAAGAAGAATTAGTGAAAGATTCAGAATAAAAGATGCAGTGGTCAGATGAGAAAGGAAAAAAGAAACCTAGCCTCATAAAAGCAAGGACAAGGGTTTTAAAAAGAGGACTGTCAATTACAGTTAAAGCTATCTAAGTTGAAGGGGTTCGTCAGTAAGAAGGTCAACGAAACACAGGAAAATGGAACAGAATTCAATCGGACAGAAAGAAGATGCATATCAAGTCACAGCAGGCAAAATCAGAGTGCTTAGTGTTTCTTTTTCTTTTTTTAACTTGCCAGAGGGTGTGTGCACTTGCGGGAGAGAGACAGACAGAGAGAGAGAAGGAAACAGAGAAAGCATCCCCTACACAGAATGGTTACACAGCAAACCCCTCTCCATGTCTCCTTCCTGTTGGGCTTTTGAACATTAATGCCAAGGACCCCTCATGTTTTTTAAGCTGCCAGCTCTGGAACTGGAAATGCACAATCAGCCTCGTGGAATCCAGCCTCCTTAACCACTGGGCCACAGGCTGGCCCCAGATTACTTGTTTTTTTTTCTTTTTGTTTTTAGACTTTTGCCATAAGGTGTGTGCACTTGACAAGAGAGATAGAGAGAGTGAGGAAGTGAGAAATCAATCCCTGGGAGTGGGGTCCCTTCTCTTCCAGTCTCCTCTCAGGATTTGGGGCCCATACGCCCATTTGGCTGGTGTGATTTTTAAGCCACTGGGTCCCAGACTCAAACCGTGGTCAGCCATGTGGGAGTCCAGTGCCTTGACCAGCACACTACCTGCTGACTCCAGATTACTTTTTTTTTTGTTTGTTTTTAAATAGGTGTAAGGAGTGCCCGCAGGTGGCATGGTGATTAAGGTGCTGGACTCCCATGTGGCCAGCCACGGTCTGAGTCCCAGACCTGCCCCATTGCTTCTCACTTTCCCTTTCTCTTTCTCTCTAGTCAAATTAAATATATATGTGTATATATACATATATATAATAATTAAAATGAAATAAATGATTCTTTAAAAAAAATAGGCATAAGGGCAGTTGATACTAGGTTGCAAGACAATGCATAGGCAGAAGACCCAGCAGTGTAAGGGGCTCAGGAAGTAGCCCCAAAGTCCCCTACAAAACCCAAATCTGTGGCATTCCTACAGTCTCTAATTTTAAGCCATATAAAAATGGAAACCCTACTAATCTTGTTGAAGAAGTGATTATGAAGCTGTTGAGATGTACATGAGATGCTGGTTCAAATGTATTGAATTCTTATTCCTTTTTTTTTTTTTTTTTTTTTTTTTGGAGAGGTGTTTACTTTAGGGGG
>NW_006159576.1:888589-890243 GCF_000334495.1 Tupaia belangeri chinensis
AGAGAGAGAGGAAGTGAGAAAGCAAGCCACCAGGTCTGAGACTTGAACCATGGTCGGCCATGTGGGAGTCCAGCGCCCTTAACCACCACGCCATTTGCCGGCCCCTTGAGTTTTTATTTTTTAAGTTAGTTTAAGAGTATGTTTTATAATTCATGCAAATCTCTGTGTGTGTGTTGGTGATTTGAATGTTTAGATAGATTGTGCTCTTTAGGTTTGAAAGTCTGTTTTGTCAGACATCTGAAGTATGTGAACAGAATACATAATATTTGAAAAGCATCCTAATAGTTTAAAGCATTTGGGAACATTTCATCTTTAAAATGTGTAATTGCATATAAAGCTAAGAATAAGTAAAAGTGATCTTTATGATTTAAACTAATTAGATTTATAAATAGAATGAGTTGAATTTAATAATGTGGTTTTATTTTAGAAGAAAACATAAGGAAAAATGTTATGAACATGGATTTGGCAGTGGTTTCCTGTATCGGACCCCCCCACACAGGCAACCGTGGCAGGATGTTCCGTTGCTAATAGCAGGAAATACCTGAGTCTGGGTAATTTATGAAAATAGAAGCTTACTCAGCCCATGTCTGGAGGTCTGGAGGCTACATTTGGTAGGTCTTCCTGTTGGTGAGGTCCTGAGGCCATGCAGGGTGTCACACAACGAGAGAATAGGAGTGCAAGTCTCTGTGTGTACATGAGTCTCTGTCTCACTCCCTCTCCTTATAAACCCACTAGGACTCGATCACGTGGGCTCTATCCGAATCACTTCATTGCTCTGAAAGTCCTCATCATCTAAAGATCACAGTCAGATTAAATTTTCACTCTCTTAATCCCATCACAACCAAATCCCAACCTAGGAATTTTTGGTAGACACCAACTATAGCACACACACACACATATACACACAAATAGAACTTAATTAAAATGAAAAACTCTTGTGGATCTATCGACACTGCTAAGAGACAGAAAAGGGGACAGCCCGTGGCACAGCAGTAATGCAACTGGATCAACATGGGAAAGGTTCTGGGTTCAAGACCTAAAACCTCCCTCAGTACAGCAGATGTGCACCTGAATGCCTGTGACTTGGGTTGGTTGAGACTGTGGGTGGATCATGGCATGAGGACCTTGTTGGGGGTGACTGTCTCTCTGTCTGTGTCTCTCTCATGGAAGAAATAAAAGAATAAACTTTAAAAAAATCAAGAGATTGAAAGACAATCCATAAAATACGAGAAAATATTTGTAAATCACATACCTAATAAGAGAGTAATAGCTAGAATATATATTTTTAAAACTTCTTACAAGTCAACAATAAAAAAGCAAGCAATTCAGGACCAGCAGGTGGTATAATGGCTATGTCACTGGACTCCTACGTAGTTGACTATGGTTTGAGTCTCGGATCCGATGGCTTAAACTCATGCCAGGTGCATGCATGTGCATGCCCAAGATCTTGAGAGGAGAATGGAAGAGAAGGGATTGCGGCATGGCCATACCCCCTGGGGGGATGATTTCTCGCTCTGTCTCTCTCTGTCTCTGTCTTGCAAGAGAATGCACCCTGTGTTTGTGGGGGAATCTTAGAAAACAAAAAAGGGGACAGCAGGTGGCGAGGTGGTTAAGGCACTGGACTCTCACATGGCCAACCATGGTTTGAGTCCTG
>NW_006159576.1:890305-901283 GCF_000334495.1 Tupaia belangeri chinensis
AAATAAATAAATAAATAAATAAATAAATAAAATTAATAAAGTTCAATAAAATAATTCTCTTTTTGAAAGAATTCTTTTATATTCTATTTTATTCATTGTCATAATTAAAAGAAAATTTTTGTGCTTTGAAGTTGACCAGAGAGAGACAGAGAGAGAGAGAGAGAGAGAGAGAGAGAGAGAAGAAAAATGAGAAAGCAAGCTGCCAGGTCCGGGACTTGAACCATGGTCAGCCGTGTAGGAGTCCAGTTGTCTCAACCACCATGCTATCTGCTAGCCTCAAAAAATAATTCTTAAAAAAAAGTTTAGGGGCCAGCGGGTGGCATCAAAGTTAAGGCTCTGTATCCCACATGGCCAACTCCATGCTTCAAGTCCCAGACCTGGAAGCTTGAAAATCACACCAGGCACGTGTGCATGTGTGCCCAAAATCCCAAGAGGAGAAGGGACTGTGGCATGGCCATCTCCCGGGTGTGATTTCTCACTCTTCCCCTTCTACCCACTCTGGCAAGTGCATGTGTCCAATAATAGAAACAAAAAAGAAAAAAAAAATCTCTAAAAAAAAAAATAAGTTCAAAGGGCCAGCCCTGTAGCACAGTGGTTAAGGGAGCTGGATGCCACATGCCCCTCCCAGTTCAGATTCCATTTCGGGGGCTTGAAAACATACTCTGCTTGTGGTACCTAAAGTTTTGATAGGATAGGGATCAGCAGATGGCATAACGGTTATATTGTTGGACTCCCACATAGTCGACTGTATTCGAGTCCTGGATCCAGTGGCTTAAAACTCACGTGGGGTGCGTATTCATGCTGCCCAGAATCTCAAGAGGAAAATGGAAGAGAAGGGATTGCAGTGAGGTCATCCCCCGGGGGGTGATTTCCTGCTTTCTGTCTCTCTGGTGAATGCACCACGCACCAAACCTCAAAAAAAAAAAAAAAAAAAAAGTTCAGACAGGATGAAGAAATGGTGGAGAAGGAATTGTGGCATGACCATGCCCATTTAGGGGGTGTTTTCTTTCACTACCTTCCTCTCTGTCTCTGGCAAGCACATGTGTCCTCTGTTAAAGAAACAAAAACAGTTAAAATGGACCCAGCTTCGATGGGACAGTTGGTAGTATACCTGACTGCAGAGCTGGAAGCCACATGTCAGTTGTGGTTCAAGGTCACGGTACGGTCAGCCTGAAAACATGTGGGCATGTGGGTGCCCAAGATTCTGTTGGGCTGGGCGGCTGGATGAGGGGATTGCAGAGTGACCGAACCTAGTAGAGGGCGTTCCTTTCTCTTTTTCTCTCTCCGATCTCTCCGTCTTGTATACATGCATGCACTCGAGTGTGCACTTAAAAAAAAATGGTTAAAGTAGCAAATTTTTTGTTTGTGTATTTTACCAAGATCATTTGTTTTTAATGCAAAACATGAGGTTTTAAAATTTAGAACCTTCACCAACAACTGGTTTTAATATAAGTGATTGCAAGTGGGTATTACTTTCCAAACTCAGGTGTTGCCTGGGTTGTGATCATTGTCAAGTCCCAGAACCATGAGCAGGTGCAGCCTGAGATATGAATGTTCATGAGCCTTTAAGTAATCAGTCTGAGGGGCCATCAGTTGGCATAATGGCTATGTCGCTGGACTCCCATGTTGTCGACCATGGTTGGAGTCCAGGACTCAGTGGCTTAAGCTCACACCGGGCGCATGTGCGTGTGTGCCCAAGATCCCAAGAGGAGGATGGAGGAGAAGGGATTGCGGCGTGGCCATCCCCCCAGGGGGTGATTTCTCGCTTTCTGTCTCTCTGTCTCTCTCTGTCTGTCTGGCGAGCGCGTGCACCCTATAGCAAAAACCTGTAAAAAAAGAAGAAAAAGAAATGAGTTTGAAGTGTGTGAAGGGAGCAGAAAGGACAAGGCAGAGGCTAAGGGGAGTGTGGCAGGAAGTTGCAGGGCTTTGATTCTGAATAGAAGAAATAGCCTGTAATTAGAGGAAACATTTGGGTTAAGTGGCAGTGTTTTTAAATAATTTACTTTAATCTAATTTAATTACTTAATATCTGAAGAGACAGAAGGGCAAGAGGGTGTAGCTGCTGGGAAGGGAGGAGTGTGGGGAGGAAGTTCTGTGGGGGGGTCTGGGGAAGCAGACCCTGGAAGATGGGGGAGGCTTGTTAATCTACCATACGAAGGGCTAGAGAAAAATACGAAGTCTTAGAAGTAGAAAGGAGGACAACGGAAGAGATTGTTTACCAACAACGTGGCTCAATACAGAAGAGGGAGAGGGAGGTTAAGTCACCTCTGGACGAGGAGTTCCCAGAAGGCAAGTCTCTGCACTCCCGTTTCTCCTGGTGGGCCTGCCCGTCCCCTGGTAACCCACACAGCTCCTTCTCATCTCCTTCAAGTCGCCTTCTCGATGCCGCCACCTCTAATGCCATACTGAAAAGCTTAACCCGCTCTCTGCAACCCAGAACACCTTTACCCTCTCTCCTTTTTCTTGTACCTCCTTTTTTTTTAAAGAGATTTTTGTTATAGGGGTGTGTATTTGCCAGAGAGACAAAGAAACAAAAAGGAGAAATAACCCCTCAGTGGGGCTGGCCCTTCTGCAATCCCTTCTCCTCTATTCTCTCCAGGGATTTTGGGCATGCACATGCACACGTCCAGTAGGAGTTTCAATGTGCCAGGTCCAGGATTAGAACTGTCACTGACTCCCAGTCACCTGGGAGTCTAGCACTTGAACCATTATGCCACCTGCTGGCCCCTTCCTGTACCTCTTATCATTGTCATTTTCTTTCTTTCTTTCTTTCTTTTTTTTTATTTTAAAGAGAGATTTTTGCTATAGGACGTGTGTGCTTGCTAGTCAGCCATGTGGGAATCCAGCGACATAACCAGGATGTCTTCTGCTGGTCCCACTGTATTTATTTTCTATCATTTTTCACCCTTCAGTAAAACATAAGGCAACGAGGTCAGGGATTTGTTCTGCTTACTTAGAACTGTTAAACCAGACTGTTAATGTCTTGGCCCGACAGGGCCTTGTACCCACATACTTGAACTGCAGCCTGACTTCGGAGTCTGTTCCCGAGTCTGTTTCCGGGAGAACAGCTGAGTCCCAGCCAATCGCAGCAGCCCTGCTTTAGTCCCTCACACACTGCCCGCTGTTCCAACTGTTCGACTAACAAACAGCAGCATAACCAATCCAGCCATTTCCCTACCACACTTTCATTTTCTGGATTTCACCTTCCTTTCCCTGTCCATAAATATGATCTGACCAGGACCACACGGCAACCTGGACTTCTTTAAAACCTGTTCTCAGGGCTGTCTCATTTGTTCTTTGCTCAATTAAATTCTACTAAATTAAACTTGTCAGAAGTTTTCCTTTTTTTTTTTTTTGAATAGAGATTTTTGTTATAGGGTGCATGCACTCACCAGAGAGAGAGACAGAGAGACAGAAAGCGAGAAATCGCCGTGGGGGCGATGGCCATGCTGCAATCCGTTCTCCTCAGTTCTGCTACCAGGATCTTAGGCACACATGCACAAGTGTTTGGTGTGGGTTTTATGCTGCTGGGTTCAGGACTTGAACCACAGTCTACAATATGGGAGTCCAGTGATGTAAACATTATGCCATCTGCTGATCCCTCAAGTTTTTGTTTTAGCAGAATAACGCTTGGTACTCAGTAAGTATTGGCTGAATGAATACACAGAGGACAGTAGCATGAGAGTAAAACCCGACTCTCGGCGAGGCTGACACACAGAGGAAATTTTGGGGTCGCATCCAAAACTACACGGCACACGGCACACGGCATACATATGCCCGTGATCCTGGGCTGGCTGAGACTGGGGCTGGATCCTGTCAAGACCATGTGAAGACCCCGTTGGAAGCATCTCTCTCTCACTCTCTTTCTCTCTACTTTTCTTGCCCATGAAAAAAATAAATACATATAGGAAACAAACAACCAACCAAAATATAGACTGATGTTGAGTGGGGCAAGAAAAAGGAGAGAACACTTTTGGAAAGTTTATATTTTAGAGTATAACTGATATTCGTGTTTTAAATCACAGGGCCGCGCTGGGAGTTAAAGTACCCACTTCTGTGTCAGTCAGGAAACGCCGCTCAGGTGACCAAGGCTTCCCTGCCCGACTGTCAGCTGTTACAGGGTGTGTGCAGTACACTCCGCCCCCTCAGACCCAGCTCTCGTACAGTGACAGTGTGTCTGCCACATGCGGGGTCTTCAAAAAGTTCCTGGAAATGGGTATCATGAAAAATCCTGTGTATGTATTTTAAAACCTTTTGTACCAAAAGAAATTCACAATTGATTTCAGTTTTATCCATAAAGTTTTTGATCTCAATCTGGTTGTTAAAATGTTCAATATTGGGACCTGCAGATGGCATAATGGTTATGTCGCTGGATTCCTATGTAGTTGACTGCAGTTCAAATCCTGGACCTGGTGGCTTAAACTCATGCTGGGCGCATGTGCGTGCATGCCCAAGATCCTGAGAGGAGAATGGAGGAGAAGGGATTGTGGTGTGGCCATTACCCCGGGGGTGATTTCTCACTTTCTGTCTCTCTGTCTCTCTCTGGCGAGTGCACACGCCCTATAGCAAAAACCTCTCCAAAAAAAAAAATGTTGAATATTATCCTTAATGTAGGTGATGTTAAGGAATTGGTAGGACACGAGGGAAGGGATTGCTGGGCAGAGGAGAGACCCTGTCGAGGTGGAAATGGGAACTTACGGAAAGCCATGTCAACAAACGTGACGACGACCGTTATGCGCCTGGGGACCAACAGACAGAAAGTGACACTAGAGATGCTTCAGATGGAGCAGCTATGGGCATGGGAGGGGAGTTCTCTGGGGTGGCTGATGATGGAATCTGTCATTAGGCGCGGAGACGTTTAGCCAGACTCAGGCTTGATGGCTTGGGAGGGCTTGAGTGGTGACCAAATCCAGGACCGTGGTTGATTACCTTTTAACTCTTGGGGAAGAAAAATGTCCTCTATCCTCTTAGATTCAATTTGGTGAAAGGGGTGTGGGTGCAAGTGGAAGAGGGGGTTACAAGTTAACCCTGCAAGAGGGTATCAAGACAGAAGATAGATGAATGGCAAGTTCACGCAAATGGGCCCAAGGAAGTAACACTCTGGGTGGGGCCTATACGCCATCTTAATAGGGGGAGAGGAAGGAGGAGGGCAGTTATGATGTCCGGCCCCAGAGGGTAGCAGTGAAGCCCTGTGCATAGAAAGCCAGGTCCCACATGGCCAACCCTGGTTTGAATCCTGGCCCTGGAAGCTTGGGAAACGTGCTGGGTATGTACATGTGCCCACCCCAAATCGTGACAAGATGGAGAAATGGAAGAAAAGGTCATTGTCACCACTGTGCTCTCTTCCTCTGTCTCTGGTGAGTGTGCAAGGCCTTTGGCAATTAATTTTTAAAAAACTTATTTTAAAAAAGAAGGACACTTGTGGGAAATCAAATGGCTTTTTGAAAAGACGAATGGCCTCTTAGAAGAAGGGAAGGGGGTGTAATCGTTTTGTGACAACGCTGGTTTCAGTGTGATGTGGGGACTTCTCTGCTCTCGTGCTAAGCATCAATCTACCCTAGTCATTCCCAGGAAGGGGATTTGTAATCATGGATTTCTTTTGAGTTCTTTCGGGAGGATCTGCTTTTGGGTAGATAGAGATTTCAGGAACTTATAGGCCTGCTCAAATTGCTGTGCCCCAGTGTTGTATTCTGGACCCCTTTAATGCCCTCTCAGTGGAGTTTGGGGCTAACAGACCAGAGGACAGTGTTAGCTTCTATGTTCTGGTTCTGCTGTCACACAGGACTGAGGACCTTGTCCTCTCAATAGTAAATTCATCGTGGATTGTCTTGAGCATTCAAGGAAAATCATTGTCGTTCAGGCCATAGTACCTGCCCTCACAATGCTTATCATCCAGAGGGAGAGCGAGATTATAGTCGTCAAGTTGTGAGATTTGTGTTATAGTTTATAAATATGATGTGACCTGAAATTTTATGAAACCAGTGTAAAAACAGTGGAGCGTAGGCAGCATGCGAAAGTCACCTTGGATCTGATCACCAGTATGTTCTACGGTTTCAGGTTTTCTAGAGAATGCTGCCAGCCGGGACCAGCAGGTAGTGTAGTGGTTAAGGTGCTAGATTTGCACATGGCCAATTGTGGTTCGAGTCCTGAACTTGGTAGCTTGAAACTCACGCTGGGCATATGTGTGCGCAGGCCCAAAAACCCAAGAGGAGAATGGAGGAGAAGGGATTTCTACGTGGCCATCACCCCAGGGGATATCTCTGTCTCTGTTTCTCTCTGTCTCTCCAGTGAGTATATGCACCCTATAGCAAAAAAAAAAATCTCAAAAAAAAAGAAAAAAAGAGAGAATTCTGTCTGCCAGTGAATATGTACCTTGATACTGTGTTCTTTATTTATTTATGTATTTTATTAAAGTCTTTTTTAGGAGTTTGTTTTGCTTTAGGGCATGTGTGATCTCTGACGAGAGAGAGAGACAGAGACAGTGAGAGAGAAAGTAAGAAATCACTCCCCAGGGGGCATGGCCATGCGCAATCCCTTTTCCTCCATTCTCCTTCCAGGATATTGGGCATGCACACAGACACGTGCACAGTGTGAGTTTCAAGTCGCTGGGTCTGGGACTTGAACTGCAGTCGACCATGTGGGACTCCAGGGCTATAATCACTATGCCATCTGCTGTCCCTACTGTGCTGTAAAATCTTCAAACCCACTTAAAGTGGAATGCGTGTTAACATCATTGTGATTAGTAACTCACAAGCTCCTGACCACACCATTTTGGGTTTCTTTTGGCCAACTGACAATTTCTGTATGTCCCCTTTCACTTTTAAAGAGGTTTTTGTTTGTCGTTTTCTGAATGTTATTGGCAAGCTGTAACACCCAGATCCTGCTTTGGTTTCTGCTCTGAGTCAGGCGGTACGTCTGCGCGGTTTTATTTCAGTGCCTGCTTTGCAGTCTAGACACACGTTGGCTTTGCGGTAACAGGGATGCCATCTCTACATAGGAATATGCTCTTCTTAAACATGCGTGCGTGGAAAGCACTATGTCCTCGTGAGAAACTATGTAGAGAGAGCTGTGCCTGAACGATGGGGAGAAACGAGGGGGAGGGAATGATGTATTTCTTCCTTAGCTTATTATAATTAGAGATATTTGTGTGAAAATAGAATTCCTGGTGCTTCGGTGTTGCTCAGCTCCCGCTGATCAGTTCTCACTCCCAGACCTCGTCCTTTGTGATACAATAGTTAGTTGCTGGGGAGATGATTATCCTGTCAGGAGAAAAGAGTGATGAATTTAAATGAAGAATGAGCAGCAGGAGCAAAAGAACTATGCCAAAAGCCAAGCAGTTCATCCAATTTAATTTTCTCCTGCCATTTTAATAGATGTTATATCATAAAGTTGGATGTATCGGCTTAATGATGAATAATGGCGAAAGGAACATTGAAAAGGAAAAATGAGCTATGAGACCGACATTCTACACAGAGGCAAAAATGAGCTCAAGGTAAAGAAAATTCAACAGTTATAAACATAAACTATCAGGCCATACCCATGGTTTAAATAAATAATTAAGCTATTTAGACAGTTCTATGGCAGTCTAACTTTTGATGAGGTTGTAGGGGTGATTTGGCCATTATTAAATAAACAGAACCCCAAAAGATTGTGAGAGAAAGAAAATGGGCTTTGTATCAACAGAGCAGATTTGAAACGCTACTCTGCCACTTACAAGTCATTGTCTTAGGCAGGACATTTGATCGCATCTGAACTCCAGTTTCATTCATTGTAAAATTGGGGTAAGTTTGTAGGGTTGTTTCTGGGGCTATTCAATTGCTAGGGAATCATATGCCCCTATCAATTGTTTGCAGCCAATGACATTCACATATTGGTCATTACATGCTGAATGCCATCTCTGCTATGGCTATGCTGTTGTAACAGACAAATTCTGAAATATCAGTGATTTATTGTTTTTTTTTATAAAAGAATTATTTCTTTAATTCCAATTATTATTATTTTTTAATTTGACTAGAGAGAGAGAGACAGGGAAAGCGAGAAAGCAAACCTCCAGGTCCGAGACTTGAACTGCAGTTGGCCATGTGGATATCCAGTGCCTTTAGCCACCACACCACATGCTGGCTTCATGAAATATTAGTGTTTTTATACCTGAAGTTATATTTCTCACTCTCATAGATCTCAATATGATAGCTCTCCTTCCTCTTGTGCTAATGGCTTCCAATCCAAGATCCTCCTCACAGGACAAGAGAGGGGTGGAGGGGGCATGACACCTTTTAACTTCCTTGACCCCAGACACGGTGTTTCCACTCATAGTCCACTGGCCAGAGCTAGTCACACGATCCCAACCAATGTGCGAGGGGTTCTGGGAAAGGGAGTGGAAGTTATGTAGTCATTGGCGAGTGATAACTGTCTCTGCTCATCGCCTTTCATTTTTTTTTTTTTTCTTTTTGGAGAGGTTTTCACTATAGGGCGCATGCACTCGCCAGAGCGAAAGAGAGAGACAGAAAGCGAGAAATCACCCCCCAGGGGGGATGGTCATGCAGCAATCCCTTCTCCTCCATTCTCCTCTCGAGATCTTGGGCACGCAGGCACACGCGCCCTGCATGAGTTGTAAGCTACCGGGTCCGGGACGCGAACCGTTGTCGACTACATGGGAGTCCAGCGACATAGCCATTACGCTAACTGCTGGTTCCTTCACCCTTCATTTTTGTAAAGATTAGATGAGGTAGGGCCAATTGATGGGATGATGGTTAAGGAGCTGGATCCCTCATGGCCGACCGAATGGCTTAAGTCCTGGATTCAGCAGCTTAAAAAACATGCTAGGCATGTGTGCATGCGTGCCCAAAATCGTGAAAGGAGGAAGAAATGGAAGAGAAGGGATTGAAGCATGACCGTTCCCCATGAAGGGTGCTTTCTCCCTCTCCTCCTGATGTCTCTCTCCCGCAAGCACACATGCCCTCTGGCAAAGAATTTATATTGTCACCAGGAGCTTGATGTGAATGATGCATTGGTTGATATTTTCATTTTCGCCTGAAACCAGAGAAGAAGCAGAAGAAAGGATATACAGGAAGCTGATGGAAGATACAGGGTAGGGCATAGTGAATGTAATATCCCAGTGTTCTCCTCCTGCCTTATTCCTTACGGAAGCAAATTACAGGCTCAGCAACAGCAGCACATGGCAGGGAGGAATGTGCCAGGTGAGGGGCTCCCAGAACAGAGGGGTGCTAGCTTTCAACTGCGTTAGGGCTGGATGTTGGTAGTGTGGGGAGTGAGGAGAAGTCAACAAGAAAGGTCAAACCAGAACCAGCAGTTAGCGTAATGGCTATGTCGCTGGACTCCCATGTAGTCGACCGTGGTTTGCGTCCCGGACCAGGTGGCTTAAAACTCACGCCGGGTGCATGTGCGTGCGTGCCCAAGATCTTGAGAGGAGAATGGAGGAGAAGGGATTGCGGCGTGACCATCCCCCCGGGGGGTGATTTCTCGCTTTCTGTCTCTATGTCTCTGTCTGGGGGGTGGGTCCCCCTTAAAAAAAAAAAACCAAAAAAAAAAAAAAAAAAAAAAGAATGTTCTGGGCTAGCCAGTGCATGGTAGTTAAGGCTGCTGAATCCCACATGGCCAACCGTGCAAATTTGAGTCCTGGACCTGATGGCTTGAGAACTACACCAGGTGCATATGTGTGTCCAAAGTACAGAAAGGAGGGGGAAATGGAAGAGAAGGAATTAGAGCTTGACCAGTCCCCATGAGGGGTGCTTTCTCTCTCTCTCTCTCCCTTTCTCTCTGGCAAGCACATGCTCTTTCTGGTAAAAAATTAATACATAAATAAGAAGGATGGGCCAGTTGGTGGTGTGTTGGTTAAGGTGATTGGATCCCACATGGCCAGTCGCATGGTTCTAGTCCCAGACCTAGCTGCTTGAAAAACATGACGGGCACATGTGTGTGCTTGTCCAAATCCCAAGGGGAGAATGGAGGAGAAGCGATTGCACTATGGTTGTTCCCCCAGGGGGTGATTTCTCTCTCTCTCTCTCTTTCACTCTATCTTTGTCTTTTTCTGGCAAATACATGTGCCCTACAGCAAAAAACTAAAATAACAAAAACAAAAACAATACAAAAAAACTGTCCTGAGTTCATACTGATTTCTACAGTAGAATTATGTAGAGCAGTACAGGGAGTATTAAAGAAAAATAAAAAAATAACTTCACATAAGGAATTTACAATTTAATTAAGGAGATGAAGTCACCATCAGTAAGCCAGTCAATTAGTAAATGGTAAAATTACGAGAGAGCATAGAGTAGCGTCAGGTAAGATGTTGGTTTTGAGGAATAGATGACCAAAAACAGAATGAAAGAAGAGAATAATTACTAGGAAAGCTAGCAGGCATCAGGCAGCATGAACTCTCCATAGACGGGTCAAGAATATTTTAGATTGGTTTCAGGCATTGCAGCCAAGAAGCACAGAGGTCGTATTTTTAAAAATAATTTTAAATTTAATTACTTTATTCATTTTAATTTGACCAGGAGGAGAGAGAGAGAGAAGTGAGAAAGTCAGCCACTAGGTCCAGAACTTGAACCATAGTTGGCCATGTGGGAGTCCAGCGCCTCAACCACCATGCTACCTGCCAGCCCCCAGAGGTCATATTTAACAGGAGGACTAATCTCGAGGCTGTTGAAACATCAACTCAATTGTTCTGAATGACCAACAGCAGAGTAGTGTGGGGACTATGGGCGTAGAGTGTAGATGAAATAGACCCTAGCACTTCCTGGAAATGCCTGGGCAAGACTGAGAAGACAGAGGTGAGATCCTGTCTTTACCCAGCCAGGAACAAACAAGAAAGAAAATGTATTCATATCAACAGGTTATCAGAATATTTGAGTTATATCTGTATATAGGTTAAATCTTATTTTTAAAGATTTTTTTTTTTGAGAAGATTTTCACCGTAGGGCGCGTGCGCTCGCCAGACAGACAGAGAGAGACACAGAGA
>NW_006159576.1:901713-909892 GCF_000334495.1 Tupaia belangeri chinensis
TTTGTTTTTAAGCCACTAGAGCCGGGACTCGAACCATGGTCAGTTACATGGGAGTCCAGCGACATAGCCGTTATGCCAACTGCTGGTCCCAAATAAAGTAATTCTTAAAAAAATACTTATTTTATTTAATTTTCTTTATTATTTTCATTTTTAAAAATTTGACCAGAAAGAGGCAGAGAGACAGAGAGAGAGAGGGAACATGAGAAAGCAAGCTGCCAGGTGTGAGGCTGGAACCGCAGTCGGCCATGAGAGTCCAGTGCTTCAACCACCACTCTACCTGCCAGCCCCCAGGATAAATCTTAACATTCTGTTATAAGCATTTTTCCATATTGTGAAATAATATTTAAAACAGTTTGGAGTGAATAGGAAACAGTAGTTCCCTAGTGTTAGGTAATGTGCCAAGTGTTTAGAAACATACATATTTTCTTTTGATTTTTATAGTGTTTGTATGAAATAGGGACAATTATCACCACTTTACAGCTAAAAAAATGTGAGGTCAGGACATGTAAAGTCACACAGCAGGTATTTATTAAATCAGATGAGACTTTAGCTTTCCGGATTTGAAGGTTTATATTTGCATAAGGAGGCTTTGGAAAGTGAGCCGAAAAATGGAATTACAGTACAAGTTTATTTTGGTACAAAAAAGTTTGAAAGCCATGCATAGTTGTTTCATAATATGCATTTTTTCTGGAACTTTTGAAGACCCCTCATAGTATACAGCCTTCCCTGTTGTATGCCATTATATTTCTATACCACAATTCAATAAATCGATTCCATTGTTGAATACTTAAGTTGTTTTAACATTCTTTTATTATCAGTAATCTCTGAAGAGAGATCTATGTAAGCAGAACACTTAAGAACATTTAATTAGATCTTAAACTTTATTACTACTCAGAAAAAAATGGAAACTATGAGGTGATAGATGTATAAATTATCTTGATTGTGGGAATCCTTTCACACTGTACGTGTGTATTAAATATTATTTTGTTTTGGTGAGATTTTTGCTATAGGACACGTGCACTTTCCAGAGATACAGAGAGAGACAGAGAGACAGAAAGCAAGAAATCACCTCCTGGGGAGATGACCATGTCACAACCTCTTCTCCATTCTCCTCTCAGAATTTTGGGTATGAACATACACGTACCTGGCATGAGTTGTAAGCTACTGGGTCCAGGATTTGATCCACAGTCAGCCACATGAGAGTCCAGAGACATAACCACTACACCATCTGCTACTCCCGTATTATACATCTTATATATAATTTTTATTATCACTTATATCTCAGTGAAGCTGGGAAAAAGAATCTATGGTAACATCCTTACTCATCAATTCTGCTTTCCTAAAATTTATACACATCCTGGGGCCAGCAGTTTTTTTTTGTTTGTTTGTTTTGTTTTTTTTTGCTATAGGGCGCATGCACTTGCCAGAAAGACAGTGAGAGACAAAGAGACAGAAAGCAAGAAATAACCCCCCAGGGGGGATGGCCATGCTGCAATCCCTTCTCCTCCATTCTCCTCTCAGGATCTTGGGCACACACACGCACCCAGCGTGAGTTTAAGCCACCGGGTCTGGGACTCGAACCACAGTCAGCTACACGAGAGTCCAGTAACATAGCCATTACACTAACTGCTGGTCCCAACAATCTGTAGCTTTTTATTTTGGCTAACAGTAAAGCAAGCCAGGCTCCCAAAAATGAAAATAAGAAAATGAGACAAAATGTCCAAGGGCAACTGAATATTAAATAACGTTTCAAGAATGTTGAGAAAATGGATCATTTTAAAGCTGGCATTTATTTGAAAGTGAGAAGTAGCATTAGGTTATGTTCAGGGAGGGCTGTGTGCTGTGAGTGGACGTAGTTTAATGCTAAAGCATTGAACATATTTCATTGAACAGCATCATAATCTATTAAATAGCTAAGCGACTTTTATTTTTATGTATTTTATGCAGCAAAATGAATAGCTATTTACACATCCTCTCCTCCCTCCAGGTTTTTGGTGTGCTTGCCAGAGAGAGACAGAGAGAAGAAAAGTGAGAAATCATCTCCCTAGGAAGATAGCCACACCACAATCCATTTTCCTCTCAGGATTTGGGCATAAGCAGACACAAGCCCAGCTTGAAAAGCCACCAGGTCTGGGACTCGAACTATGGTGGCCCTGTCTGAGTCCAGCACCTTAACCACCAGGCTGTCTGCTCTGCTGTAACTGCACTTTCCTCTAGCTCTTTGTGGTGGCTCCAGAGGCTTTTCTGATAGTTCTAATCTCACGCATTAGCAGTTTAAATTTATTGGGGCACACCCAGAGATAGATATTGCAACGCAATCTGAATTCAAGCTGAGGACTCAGATAAAATAAATCTCATGGAATCCCTGAAATTCTTGCTTCGGCTGTAGTGCTATCCCATCATCCGACTGAAAGACGACTGTAGCTCTTTCTCAGTTATAATCCTCATGAATTGCATACACACGCACATCCTTTATATGATTTATCTTAAGGAGTTGGCTTGTGTGAATGTGGGAGCTGACGAGTCTGAAATTTATAGGCCACGTATGCAGGCTGAAAACTCAGACAAGATTTCACGTTACAGTCTTGAGGCAGAATTCCTTCCTTTCCGGGAATCTTCAGTTTTGCTGTTATGTATTTTTTTTTCTCTCTCTCTTTTAAAAAAATTTGCTATGGGGCACATATACTCACCAGGGAGAGGAGACAGGGAAAGTGAGAAAGCACCCCTCAGGGGGACCGGCCACAGCTCTCTCTATTCTTTTTTCAGATTTTGGGCACACATGTACATGTGCCTGGCATGTTTTTCCAGCTGCCAGGTCTGGGACTTGAACTGTGCAGTCCCCCATGTGGAATCTAGCAGCCTTAACCACCATGCTATCAGCTGGCCTTAAGTCTGTCAATTGATATAATGAGGCTCACACTTATTGTTGAGGTTACTCTCCTTTACTAAGTCAACTGACCGTATATATTAATCACATCTCCAAAGTATCTTCACAGTAATATCCGACCAGTGTTTGACCAAACTACTGGTCACGATAGCCTATGCACACTGCCATATGAAATTTAACCATCGGCTACCCTCGTGGACCTATCCTTAGCCCGGTATAACCAAAAGCAACGGTATATTCTTCCATTGTACATAAATTCCTCCCAAAGAGCTGAACTGGAAAGTAAGAAGTCAAACAAAATAAATCCTGGCAGAATTCCTAAGTCTTTTGTCACAACCACCTTTTGAGTAGCTAAAATGGGAGTTTTACAATGTTTTTATTTAAAAAGTGCTAAAAAATATGTACAGAACGATTGCTGTGTTGGTTACATTTACCTCGCCCCACAACTTGGCAACTAAGCCAGAACACTTGCTAGTGGACAATAGTCAGATTTTAAAAAGAATTATTTATTTAATTTTATTTATTCTTATTCTTATTTTTAATTTTGCTATAGGGCATGTGTGCTCACTGGAGAGAGAGAGAGAGAGAGAGAGAGAGAGTCAGAAAGCAAGTCGTCAGGTCTGCAGTCAGCCATGTGAGAATCCAGTGATCTGACCACCACGCCACCTGCTGGCGCTGAAAATAGCTCATTTTGAACTTAAATAGGCAGCGCTCACGGTGTTGAGTTATAGAATGAATGTATTAAGATTTGCTATTTCTCACAGTTGGATAGCTTGCCTACCTAAACTATCTATGAAATAAAAATAACCTCTGTCGAGAGGAGAATGATATGTTAAAGCTTCTAACACAGTGTCCAGTGCACAGTAGGCACTCAGTAAATGTTTTCTTTACCCTTCCTACAGAATTCCTCAGAACTGCAACCAGGGAGAGCCCTTGAACAAGAGTCCTCGGAGCTCGCGAGCCGGTTGGAAGGCGAACCCCCTGTGCACGTCCCGTGATCCCGCCGTGTCTTGTTCTGTTTCCTCTGAGTGTGCAAGACTGCAGAAGCAGGCGAAGAGCTGCCTTCCCTCCATCTCTCACGCATGTCTTCCTTCATTCTTCTACTCATTCAACAATCCTATATGGAATGCCCTCATGTTCCAGGCATGCCGTGTGGACCCGGTCACTAACTGTCTTCTTTGCTCTCCAGACGCTCACGAGATTGCTCACACATGAAACCAGATAGAACAGGAAGAGGTACACTTAGCGTCCCACTGTTTCATATTTACTTGTGTTTTGTATTTACTTGCGCCACAGTGGCAGGGCCAAAGGTAGGTCTTTTTGACAGGGTCTTGGTATGTCGAAGCTTCTGGCTCAGTCCCCAGTTAGCTAACCTTGTGGAAAGGTTAATGACGTTGTCTATAAGCATCTAGTAAATACGGTGTGATAGCTTAAGAAAAATACAACATATTAAAACAGGAAGAGAGAACAATGGATGATGAAAAAATGTCTTAATGACGTATTTGTCAATGTTTTGGCATTGCTTGGTCCGACTGCTCTGTTCTGTTTGTGACTATAGATAGCCCAGTTTAAATGTCTCAAATATCAGTCAGAATAATCAGATCAAATGGAATTAAATCAGAAGGGCTTGCACTTACTTGTACAGATTTCTGCTACACGGGCAAGCATACCAAGTCAGGAGGGGGACAGCTGGCCTGCAGGTGGGCTTACTCCAGCAGAGCATTGTGCTGAGCCGTGCAAGCATCTGCCCATTTCTCAGAATGACTCGGTGAGCCCCATCTCAGGAAATGAGGAAGTGAAGGCGCAGAACGTTAAGCAGTTGCCTGTGTCACTGGCCACTGGCGGGATCAGAATATGAATCCAAGAAGACTCTGCTGGAGCCGACCACTTTTTTTTTTTTTTTAAGCTTTTGCCAGAGGGTGTGTGGGAGTGTGCTTGTTAGAGAGAGACAGAGAGAGAGAAAGTGAGAGATCACACCACAATCCCTTCTTCTCCATTCTCCTCCTGGGATTTTGGGCATGCTCATGCGCCCAGTGTGATTTTCTTTTTTTTTTTTTTTCCTTTCTTTTTCTTTTTCTCTCTCTCTCTTTTTTTTTTTTTTGCTATAGGGTGCATGTGCTCATCAGAAAGACAGAGACAGAGAGACAGAAAGCGAGAAATCACCCCTCGGGGGGATGGCCATGCCACAATCTCTTCTCCTCCATTCTCCTCACAGGATCTTGGGCACACATGCACACGCGCCCGGTGTGAGTTTAAGCCATCGGGTCCGGGAATTGAACCACGGTTGACTACAGGGGAGTCCAGTGACATAGCCATTACACTAACTGCTGCTCCCCACCCAGTGTGATTTTCAAGCAGCCAAGTTCAGGACTTGAACTATGATCTGCCATGTGGGGTCCAGTGCCTTAATCACCACACCACCTACTGGCCCGTCATTTAAATTTTTTTGTTATGAGAGAGAGAGAGAGGAAGAAAAATAGAAGTAGAGATAGACATTTATTATTATTACTTAAAGAATTATTTATTTATTTAATTCCACCTGTTATTATTTTTCAATTTGACCAGACAGAGACTCACAGAGAAAGAAAGAGAAAGCGTAAAAGCAAGCTGCCAGGTCTGGGACTCGAACTGTGGTCAGCCATGTGGGAATCCAGCAACTCTTACCAGCACACCACCTGCCGGCCCAGAGATAGGTATTATTATTATTATTATTTTAGAGAATTATTTTATTTAACTTTATTGATTTATTTTAATTTGACCAGAGAGAGACAGGGAGAGAGAGAGAGAGAAGGAAAGCAAGAAAGCAAAACACTAGGTCTGGGACTTGAACTGTGGTCAGCCATTTGGGAGTCCAGCGCTCTTAACCACCACGCCACCTGCTGGCCCCAGGTATTATTTTTTTTAATGATAGAGTGGGTGCACATGTATTTGAGATCCCTAATAGGATCTCATCAAGCCTCAATCCTATTTTCCCAGCCCTCTAGGTCCTTGGGTTCCTGGGTCCCCACATGTGCCTCTGCTGTTTTCAAGCTGCCTCAGGGATCCAAATTTGCTGTCAGACATATGGCTTCCAGTTTTGCAGGTCTCTTGCTCTCGCCACAGTGGCAGGGCCAAGATACGTCTTTTTGACAGTCTTGCTATGTCACGATGCTTCTGGCTCAGTCTCCCAGTTAGCTAAAATGACAGGCCTGCACCACGTACCCAGCCTGTGCAGGTTGGTCCAGGAACTGCATCTGGGCCTCCCATGTGCCCTGGCCTTACACAGAGTGCCCTACCACTTGAGCCACCATGACTGGACCCAAAGTTGCCGTTTTAGCCACCATCCTATAAGGGAAAATAAGATTATTTTTGAGAGATTTTTGCTATAGGGCATATGAGCTCAGCAGAGAGACAGAGACAGACAGAGAGACAGAAAGTAAGAAATCACCCCCCAGGGGGGATGGTCACATCACAATCCCTTCTCCTCTATTCTTGTCTTGGGTACACACGCACATACACCTGGCCTGAGTTTTAAGTTGCTGGGTCTGGGACTCAAACCACAGTCAACTACGTGAGAGTCCAGCAACGAAACCATTATGCTGTCTACTGGTAAAAACTTTTAACTGTCTTAAAAAGCTGAAACCTCATCCATCATGAACATGTTTGTAAGCCATATTTTTCAGAGCTGCCTGAGGGATTTTTTATTTTTAATTGCCAGGGTGCATGCAGGAGAGAGAGAGAAAAAGGTGTGGCCAGGCTGCAATCCTTTTTCTTCCATCTCTCCTTCTCTTCAGGATTTAGGGCATGCACATGCACACGCATGTCCAGTGTGCTTTCACATACCGGGGCTGGGATTTGATCCCACGTGGTTGGCCATGTGGGATCTGGCTGCTGATGGGCAGTGCTTTACCACCGTGCTGGGGGGCCAGTCCGAGCTTGAGGGATTTTTCTAAATGAAAGCAATGTGACTCCATTGCTCAAAACCTTTCTAGTGTGTCATCACACATGCGTCATAAACCCGGCTCCTTTTCTTGACACTCAGGCTCGTGGGGTGTGGTGCTGGCCCACCGAACCTCATTGCCGTTCTAGCCCAAGCGCTTTAACTGTTTCCCCATCAGACATGTCACACTCGTCCCCATCTGAGGACCTTTGCGCCTGCCTGCCGAGTGCTCTCCCTCCGCACCTTCCCGCAGCGGTCCCCTCATCACCCAGGGCTCAGCTCCCGCGAGTCCTGTGCTGGCGTGTAGCCGCGGCAGCTGCCTCTTTCCACCCTCCCTCACGCTCCACCACAATATTTTGTTTTTGCGTTTTCATGGTATCATTTATAAGGACCTGCAGTTACGTTATCCATTCATGTACATGTCTGTTGTCTTTCCATAGAAGCTCCTGGATGGCGGGACCTTGACTGCCGTATGCGCTTTGTGTCCTCATAGTCTAAACAGTGCCAGACATTGGTCTAACATTGCGTACCCGATAAATGTTTGTTAACTGATTTGCTATTCCTGTCTCTGCTTCGAGAATCACTTTACCTGGATGGGTCTGGCTTCCTTCAATATGAGGATGAAGAAGCTTGAAAAAAGAACAGCCGGGATTCCTTCTGCTCAGTCCACAATGACCATGTCTCATAACTAGAGCAATTACAGGAAAAAATCTTGCTGGACCCAAAACTTGTACCTCTAGTATAATCCTATACTGAACTCACAAGCCTGGTACTGTTGTAGGCATTGGAGACTCAGTCATAGTTATTAAGATCATGGAGTGTAGGGGCCAGCAGATGGCATAATGGTTACATTGCTGGACTCCCACATCATCAACTACAGTTCGAGTCCTGGACCCGGTGGCTTAAAACTCATGCCAGGTGCATGTGCGTGCGTGCCCCAAATTTCGAGAGTAGAATGGAGGAGAAGGGATTGTGGTGTGGCCACAATTACTCCCTCTGGGGAGGAATTTCTCGCCTTCTGTCTCTCTGTCTCTGTCTTCCTGGTGAGCACACACACCCTTTAGCAAAAAGCTCTCAACAAACAAACAAAAAGACCCTGGAGTATATCTGTCTCCAAAAAAAAGTCCTCCAAAACGACAACCCTCCCCCCGAAAAATCCCACTGAAAACCCTGAAGGCCAATGTCAACCTAGTTCTCCAGCCAGTCTTCTACTGATACTCACTTTCTCAATACTGCTTAGCTTATCTATGCTGGGCTCCTTCTAAGTTCACGATATTACAACTCTTCTAGTAGTTAATTTCCAAGAATTGTAAGATTAAGTGGTGTCATTTAAGTGGACATAACTGTAATAATACCATGTAAAACACAGCCAT
>NW_006159576.1:909923-920813 GCF_000334495.1 Tupaia belangeri chinensis
AAAACCCCAGCAATTAAGGCTGCTGCATCCCTGCCAATCTGATTTAGTTCTAACCCAAACTCTGCCACGCTTCCTAATTTAATTGCAGCATGACTTGAACTAAAATTTAGCATTTTTATGAATCCAATTTTTAAAAAAATGAATAAAATGGGAGTAAGATGGAGCTGTATTTATATATATTCCGGTCATCATGTGCTGAAGGACTGCTAATTCTCTTTCAAAATTCAAACCAGCTGCTTTTAATCTAAATTGGAATGCATGTGTATAGATACTCATTAATGAGTCAGCTGTTTAGAGTGAAAATAAATCATTTTTCAAAACTGACTACTGAGAATGACAAGTGACTAAGAAAGCTAAACTGTTACACATTGCCATAGCTGCCATTTGTCAGCAGGAGCTCTGAACCACTCACAGAAAGTAATGTCTACTTACATTTGCGTTCATCGATTGCACAAAAGATTATAGTGTATGGGACTAGCAGTTGGCGTAATGGTTGTGTTGCTGGACTCTCATGTAGTTGACCGCAGTTTGAGTCCCAGACCTGGCGTCTTAAACCCATGCCAGGCGCATGTGTGCACATGCCCAAGATCCCAAGAGGAGAATGGAGGAGAAGGGATTGCGGCGTGGCCATGCCCCCGGGGGGGTGACTTCTCGCTTTCTGTCTCTCTGTCTCTCTCTGTCTGTCTGGCGAGTGCACGTGCCCTATAGCAAAAACCTCTCAAAAGAAAAAAAAAAAAAAACCCCAGCAATTAAGGCTGCTGCATCCCTGCCAATCTGATTTAGTTCTAACCCAAACTCTGCCACGCTTCCTAATTTAATTGCAGCATGACTTGAACTAAAATTTAGCATTTTTATGAATCCAATTTTTAAAAAAATGAATAAAATGGGAGTAAGATGGAGCTGTATTTATATATATTCCGGTCATCATGTGCTGAAGGACTGCTAATTCTCTTTCAAAATTCAAACCAGCTGCTTTTAATCTAAATTGGAATGCATGTGTATAGATACTCATTAATGAGTCAGCTGTTTAGAGTGAAAATAAATCATTTTTCAAAACTGACTACTGAGAATGACAAGTGACTAAGAAAGCTAAACTGTTACACATTGCCATAGCTGCCATTTGTCAGCAGGAGCTCTGAACCACTCACAGAAAGTAATGTCTACTTACATTTGCGTTCATCGATTGCACAAAAGATTATAGTGTATGGGACTAGCAGTTGGCGTAATGGTTGTGTTGCTGGACTCTCATGTAGTTGACCGCAGTTTGAGTCCCAGACCTGGCGTCTTAAACCCATGCCAGGCGCATGTGTGCACATGCCCAAGATCCCAAGAGGAGAATGGAGGAGAAGGGATTGCGGCGTGGCCATGCCCCCGGGGGGGTGACTTCTCGCTTTCTGTCTCTCTGTCTCTCTCTGTCTGTCTGACGAGTGCACGTGCCCTATAGCAAAAACCTCTCAAAAGAAAAAAAAAAAGATTGTAGTGTAGCTAAGGGATGTTTTACTCTTGCACACAAGCACTGCATTTAAAGCTTTCTATGTGTTACGATGCTTTCGGCTGGGAGGAGATACAGAAATTGAATTCAAACTTGCTTGACGAATAAACATGAGGAGGATTTATTGTTTTATGTAACTGGGCAAGCCATGGCTCGACTAATGAGATGTCATGGGAGAACTCTTCGCTTTCAATCAGAAGCTCTCCATCTGGTAGACCAACGTCCATGTAGCAGTCCTATCCTACCGGTTTACTCACCTGAGGGGAAAGAAGCAGTCTTCTTCCACAGCTATGATAGAGAAATCCTGGGCAAAGTCCTGAATGGCCCCATTTGCACAAATTGGATTGTTGGAAAAGTCATAACACATTTTACATAGAAAACTAAAGTCACGATTTTCCTTTTTTTTTGAGAGAGACTTTTGCTAGAGGCCATGTGCACTTGCCAGAGAGAGACAGAAAGCAAGAAATCACCCCCACAGAGGGGATGGCCAAGCTGCAATTCCTTCTCTTCCAGTCTCCTCTTGGGATTTTGGGCACACATGCACACACACCCAGTGTGAGTTTTAAGCTGCTGGGTCCAGGACTTGAACAACAGTTGACTACATGGGAGTCCAGCAACATAAACATTACGCCATTTGCTGACAACCCAGTAGATGAACATAACATGTTTTAAAGGACCTCATGTTCCTACCTTACCTGTTCCTTTTCATTCAAAACTGTTGACAGTGGGCTAATCTTCGGTAAAATCTAGGAGGAATACGATTTGACTAAGTAGATTCATCTTAAAGTATGTAATATGATACCTTTATCATTTGTAGTGTAAGTGAACTGATCATTGGTACAATGCCCAAAGAGGAAAAAGAAGTTAAGGCAGTATGACTGAAAATAGTTTTTATTCTTTCTTTTTAAAAATTTGCAAGAAAGTACATGTGCTCACTGGACAAACACAGAGGGAGAGAGCAAGGGAGAGAGAGGGAAAATGAGAAAGCACCACCCACAGGGCAATAGGGCATGCTCATGCCACAATCCCTTCTCCTCCATTTCTCCTTCCTGTTAGGATTTCAGGCATGCACGCACATGTGTCTGGCATGTTTTTCTTTTTCTTTTCTTTTTCTTTTTTTTTGGTTATCATTAATGCAAGTTTTATTCAAGAAATAATATTCAAGAAGAGTTGAATTCTAACAGAAGAAAAAATTTACCACCCTAAAGTAAAAAGTAGACATGGGTATTGTTTATAACATATAAATTCCACCTTTACATTTGTGAATAAAGCTGTGATCACTTCTTTGAGAAAGCCATTTCTAACTTCTGCTAATAAGGCTATGTGAATTGTGTCCAGAAACTAACAACACACACACCTCTCAAATCAGTCAAGTACCTAGGATTTCTTACTCAGGCTGAGTACCTGTACAAACCTAATCTGCTTGAATTCAATTTGAATTGCCTTCACTAACAATTATTTAAAAAAATAATTTGTTCAACATTTATTATGACTTTACCCCACAAATCGTACTTTATGTATTTTAATATTTAACATGGTATTTTCAAAAGATAAATATTCAAGGCCTCAGTCTTAAATTTTCCTTCAATGTAATCCATAAAGTTGGTAACAAATGTTGAGAAGACTGCCCTAAAATAAAGCAAATGTAGCTTTTCTCTAAAAATTACTTGCTGTGATACAGATTACACTCTGTTCCATGATTTTGCTCATTTGTTTTCTGGCAATAAAACAAGAATTTAGGATGATTCAGTCGTAGGAAAATCTTAATGGCAGTCACTCAATGAAGCCAATCATTCCTGGAGTCAAACACTCAAAAATTGCTGTTAACATTGACCAAGGTTTTTTTTCCTTTTCTTTTTCTTTTTTTTTCTTTTCTTTTTTTTTTTTTTTTTTGGTGGTTATTGCTTTAGTTGGCAATATCTGAATTTAAGACATAAAGAGCATCTTCCATTAAGCCTTTTGTTAAATATTACAAAATTTATACAGAAGACAGACTCATCGAGGCTATAAAGCTGATATGTTAAGTAACTCACCCATGAAATAGGTGCATATTTTTTAGAGGCTATCCAATAACCTTTTTGCTCTAAAAATAAATACCCCTACTTTTTAAGGTGTTCCCAACTCTTCAATAGGAGATTTGAGTAGCTCAACAGTTTTGCTATAGAAGGAACTCACTCTTAGCAAATCAAAAATGTAAAAGGAAATCAATGAAGAACATACTTTTCACAAATAAATCAAAGTGCAGTAAGTGTTCAAGTAGGCATGTAGCTTAAAAGCTACATATGCGTATTTGGCATAGGTCATCTTTTCAAGGCTCTCCGAGGGTCCCTGCCATTACTTACTGTGGCTGTGACTATCTGATTATTAGCTGCTCCTGGTATCTGTAGGTTTATAGGGCCCCGACCATTGCTTCTACCAGCGTATGAAAACTGGTATCCCCTTGATTCAGGGCCAGTTTGGACACCATTTCCCACTGGTCCAAATGTACCTGTACCCATATTACTGTTCATGGAATTATGCTTCTGTTCACTATAAGCCCCTTTGTTCTGTTGTCCTCGATAATCTGGATTGGGCTCACTGAAATTTGGCACTTCTGAATAAACCATACCAAATTCCCCGATTTTTTGAAGCTCACCACCTCTTCCAGTATAAAGCGTCAGACATCCTTTCCACATGGATGCATACCCTCTGGTCAAGTGAATAATACCCCCTGGCTGTATAAGACCTCCGATCTCATCCCCTACGGAAATAGTGATGCTGCCCGTTTAATCTGCTACTTTGCACGATCTCACTTCATGGCCGTCTTTGGTTTTGGTCACGCGTCCTGTGTGGATTTAACAATCAGAAGAGGGGGAGATGGTGATTAGATAGTGAGGACGTCCAGAGAAACTACTCCTCCGGTAGTTTAACACATCTGGAAGGTGGGAAGCGGCCAAGCCCGGAGCTCTCTTTCCAGGAAGGATCCGAGGCCAGCCCTGTCTGGCATGGATTTTTTTTTTTTTTTGAGAGGTTTTTCGCTATAGGGCGCGTGCGCTTGCCAGACAGACAGAGAGAGACATAGAGACAGAAAGCGAAAAATCACCCCCCAGGGGGGATGGTCACACCGCAATCCCTTCTCCTCCATTCTCCTTTCGGGATCTTGGGCACGCACGCACATGCGCCCGGCATGAGTTTGAAGCCACCGGGTCCGGGATACGAACCGCAGTTGACTATGTGGGAGTCCAGCGACATAGCCATTACGCTGACTGCTGGTTCCCATGTCTGGCATGTTTTTCAAGCCACTGGGTCTGGAGTTTGAACTGTGTAGTTGGCCATGTGGGATCCAGCAGCCTTAACCACCATACCACAGGCTGGACTGAAGACAGGTTTAATCAGATATAATAAATCATGCTAATGGAGAAGAGTTTACTTTCTTCCATACTCAAGGTATACGAATCTGAACATGTCTTCTCCACTCTCGACACTATCTTCAAGTGGAAATATTGATAGAAATATCAGGGGGAAAGCTGTGGGCATGGTCTGCCCTTGATTCAGGCAAAAAAGGTATATTATCTGTAGAGCAGCCATCCCCAAACTTTTTGGCACCAAGGGCCAGTTTCATGGAAGACAATTTTTCCATAGACTCTGGGGGCAATGTGGGGTGTTTCGTGCAACTTAGATCCCTCACATGTGCAGTTCACAATGGAGTTTGTGTTCCTACGAGAATCTAATCCCTCTGCTGATCTGACAGGAGGCAGAGCTCAGACTTAATGCTAGGAATGGGGAGTGGCTGTAAATACAGATGAAGCTTCACTAGCGCACCATCACTCACCTCCTGCTGTGAGCCCCAACAAGCCAGTCCGAGGGGTTAAGGAGCCTTGCTGAAAAGCATCAAAAAGCAATAATAAAGCCAACTCAGCTTTCATTTTAAAAAACCACCATGTGTGGGCCAGTGTGGGTAGGTACTGCGGTGGTTAAGTTGAGTAGATCTCACAAGGCCAGCTGCATGGTTTGAGTCCTGAACCCTACATCTAGAAAAACACACAGGGCATGTGTGTGTGTATACCCAGAATAACAAGGGGAAGAGAGGAGAAAAGATCATGGTATGGTCATCTCCCCAGGGGGGTGATTTCTCACTTTCTTTTTTTTTTTTTTTGGAGAGGTTTTTGCTATAGGGTGTGTGTGCTCGCCAGACAGACAGAGAGAGACAGAGAGACAGAAAGCGAGAAAGCAACCCACCGTGGGGGGGGGATGGCCACACCACAATCCCTTCTCCTCCATTCTCCTCTCGGGATCTTGGGCACGCACGCACACATGCCCGACGTGAGTTTAAGCCACCAGGTCTGGGACTCGAACTGCAATTGACTACGTGGGAGTCCAGCGACATAGCCGTTACACTAACTGCTGGTCCCTCTTACTTTCTCTCTCTCTCTCTGAATCTCTTTCTGGTGGGTGCACATGCCCTGTAGCAAATTCAAAGAAAAAAAATCACCATGTGCAGGTCCAGCCTATGGCCTGCTGGTTAAGGAAATTGGGTCCTATATGGTTAACTCTCTGGAGTCCAACTCCATGTAGCTTGAAAAGAACTTTGTGTATGTGTGTGTGACCAAAATCCCAACAGGATGGAGAAATGGAGAAGAGATTGCCTTATGAGGCGTACCTTTTGGGGAGTGCTTTCTCCCTCTCTTAAAGAAAATGTTATAGGGGCCAGCAAGTGGCATGGTGGTTAAAGGCGCTGAACTCCCACATGGCCGACCACGGTTCAAGTCTCGGACCTGGTGGCTTGCTTCCTCACTTCCTCTCTCTCTGTCTCTCTCTGATAAAACTGAAAAATAATAATGATAATAATAATAAATACAGTTAAATAAAAATAATTCTTAAAAAAAGTAAGAACTTTAAAAAAAATGTTAAAAGCAGTAAGCATAAGCTTTCATTGTGAAATAATACACTAGCCCTCAAAATATGTTTAACAGGAAAAGTTTGGTTCTGGGAGAGTACTTTATTCGTCAGATGAGAAAAGGGTGCTTCAATATTAGTAGTATTTGTGAGAAATAGCTGAATAATGCCAAATGACTGTTAAACTAATCTAGGAACAGACAGATGAATTCGATTGGGACCAGAGTCAGGGTGATTTCTCTCACAGCCGGTGTGGCCCCACCTGGAGTATCACTGACTGCTCAGCAGGGGGCGCTCTTCCCTTGTGCATAGCACTAAACTAACTGTCCGGGCGGGAGTTGGCAGCCCTCAGCAGAGCGGGAGGATCTTTATCTTGGACGATAGTACAACTATAGCTTTTACCAGGACGGCTGGGCTGGTCTTCACCAGATTTGAAGACTGGATCTGCTCATCTAGATGTCTCTGGTTCTTGGTTTGTCACCCTAAGTTTTAAATCCCTTTTGGTTTCTGTTAAAAGACTTGGACTTCTCTGTGTCTGAGGGCTTATGCAATGCCAGAGGTTTATATGAAATTATGATGACTCATATCTGAAAAGCACACTGAGCACATGTTTCTCGACTTTAAAAAGAAAAATCGATGTCTTTTTCTAATAAAAATTCCACATAGCCCTGCACTCCTGCAACTTCCGCTCTTGAGAGCTGCGGAGGAATTCCATCTTCTATGTCTCCTTTAGGGAAGATTTTATCCAACTTAGCTTCCTGGCATTTGCTAGGAAAACAGCTGCTATGTTTTGTTTTTCAGATATATCATTTAAATATGATAGATACACATTTCCCCTTTCAAAATTGGTACGAATACCTGCTCCCTGGACAGTTTGATGGGTTGGACACACAACAAAAATACATTAAGCCTATGAATGAACATAATTAAAATTAGTGGAATAGTTAAAGCATTTTTTAAAAAAATTATTACCTGTCATCATCTGTTAGAGAGTGCCAAATATTGGCTGGGCATATTAATTTGTATGAAAGGCATTACACACATTATCTCATTTAATTTTCACCCATTTTGAAGATATGGATTATGAAGCTTAGAAAGTATCAGTTATTTCTCAAGATCATAAAACAAGTCAGTATCAGAATGGGTCTTTTTCTTTTTCTTTCGTTTTTTTTTAGAGGTTTTTGCTATAGGGTGTGTGCACTCAACAGGGAAGATGGCCACGCCACAATCCCTTCTCTTCCATTCTCCTCTCGGGATCTTGGGCACGCACGCACATGCCAGGCATGAGTTTAAGCCACTGGGTCCGGGACTCAAACTGTGGTTGACTACGTGGAAGTCCAGCGACATAGCATTACTCCAAACTGCTGGTCTCAGAATGGGACTTTTCTACCCTCAAGCTTGTGCCCCTAAGACAGAGCACATTAGAATATTCAACAATCTCGTGGGGCACCTAGTAAATAGGGCAACTTCTCTTTCTTCTTCTTTAAAAAAAAAAACAAACCAACGGGACCAGCAGTTAGCGTAATGGCTATGTCGCTGGACTTCTCTGTAGTCAACCGTGGTTCGAGTCCCGGACCCAGTGGCTTAAACTCATGCCGGGCGCATGTACGTGCGTGCTCAAGATCCCAAGAGGAGAATGGAGGAGAAGGGATTGCGGCAGGGCCAGCCCCCTTGGGGGTGGTTTCTCACTTTTCTCGGTCTTTCTGGCGAGGGCACGTGCCCTATAGCAAAAACCTCTAAAAAAAAAAAAGAACAAACAATAAGTCTTAGGAAAGAAAATGTCGCATGGTTTACTTTTCACTGGTCTGTTCCGCATGCTTCCACTGACATTGGGATTGCCTGGGTCAACGCCAGCCAGTGTGCACACTCTGCAGCGTTTCCCACGTACTGTGCCCAGTTCAATATTGTTTCTGCTGTGGTGATGGGCACCAGTTTGGCCAACAGGGCCTAGGACTCTCTTTCCGGTTTCCTCAGGGCTGGGTAGTTGTTGGCGAGGATGACCAAGGTCACCCAGTCGTCTTCACATCTGCTTGCACCCCAGCACGCACTTCCTGCTTTTCATCACAAGATGGGGTCTAGCGTTAATCCACCCCAGTGACTTTTCACCTTGACAGCCACCATCTTCCTACCTTAGGTGTGGGACGGCCCCCGGCCAAGAGCAGCCGCCAAGATGGCTGGGGAGCACAAAAGGGAGAACTTTTTTTTCAAAGAGATGCATAAAATGATTTTTTGTTGTTGTTAGATTTCCGCAGGCAGTAGGCAGAGAGACAGAGAGACAGAGAGTGAGAAATCATCCCCCAGGGGGGATGGCCATGATGCAGTCTCTTCCTCTCCATTTCTTCTGTTGGGATTTTGGGCACGCACGCACACTCCAGTGTGAGGTTTAAGCCACCAGGTCTGGGCCTCGAACTGTGGTTGAGTACGTTGGAGTTCGGGGATGTAACCATGACACCATCTACTGGTCCCCATAAAATGACTTTTAGCAGTTCCTCTATTTCGTATAAAAACATCTTCTGTAGGGCTGGCCCCATGGTGCAAAGGTGAAGCACTGTGCATAGATAGTTGAGTCCCACACGGCCTCGTGTGGTTCGGATCCTAGAAGCTGAAAAACACAGCAGTGCGTGCGCGTGTCCAAAATCCTGACAGGATGGAGAAACGGAGGAAGGGTTGGTGGAATGGTCACAGTCCACGGGTGGGCAGGTGTTTTCTCTCTCTCTCTCACACACTGTCTTTCTCTTTAGAAGTATACATACTCTCTGAGCAATTAAAACAATACGGCAATTGTCAGTCCTCTTAAAAAATGAAACGAAACTTTTATGTAAAAGAATCTATAAGATATATTATTGATTAGGCATTATTTTTAATAAAGGATTGTTTATTTAACTTTATTATTATTATTATATTTTTTAGAGAGGTTTCGCTATAGGGCACGTGCTCTCGCCAGAGAGACAGAGAGAGACAGAGAAACAGAAAGCAAGAAATCACACACACACACACACACACACACACCCAGGGGGATGGCCATGCTGCAATCTCTTCTCCTCTAGTCTCTTCTCTGGATTTTGGGCACGCACGCACATGCACCCAGTATGAATTTTAAGTCAACAGGTCTGGGCCTTGAACCGTGGTTGACTACGTGGGGGTTCAGCGATGTAACCATTAATGCTATCTGCTGGTCTCATATTACTATTATTTTAAAATTTGCTGTAGGGCACACATGCTCATGAGAGAGAGAGAGGAAGAGAGAGAAAGAACACAAATCACCAGGTCTGGGACTTGAACTGCGGTTGGCCATGTGGGAGTTTAGTGCCTAAACCTCCACGCCACCTCCTGGCCTTACTTAGGCATTCTTTAGAATTTAGTTAAGAAAGATAGGAAGATTTCAAAGACAAATCTAGCAATTGTACAATTTGCTTGTGGTCAGTCCAATATTCAAAGAAGAAATTTAAAAAAAGCACAGAGAAATATGTTTTAATTAGAAAAAGTGTGGGGCCAGCAGATGGCGTGATGGTTAAGGCACTGGACTCCCACACGGCCAAGCGTGGTTTGATTCTCAGACGTGGCTGCTTGAAAAAAATGGGCCTGTGTGTGTGTACCCAAAATCCTGAGAGGAAAATGGAGGAGAAGGTATTGTGGCATGGCCATCGCCCCTGGGGGGGGAGTGATTTCTTCCACTTAGTCTCTCTCCCTCTGGTGAGTGCATACACCCTGTGGGAAAAAAACTAAAGAAAAAAAAGTAAACATGTTTAATTTGTAACGTGTTCACTAAAATGGTTAGTGTCTTTAACATATTATGAGTATTAAATGTCTGTGATAGTAATTTGCTCCTTGAAAAAAAGATAACCTGAGTGTGTGAATTTCATGGTATGTGAGTTATAGCTCAGTGAAGATGTTTGAAAGTAATTATTTTGGTATGAGACATTTACCTGAAAGAAGCAGTCTTGAGGCTGCTTCCGTACAAAGTATTTCACAGAACGGAAACTAAAATTTCACAGGAACGTCTCCAAAGTAGTTGATTTGAATCACATGAAATTGGATCTGGCTCATAAAGTTATTGAATTGCTTGGAGATTCATTTTTAGTGTGCGATTAATAACTGATACCCACAAAGGATTTGCAAATATAAAGACTATGACTACAATGATGCATTCCTTGGGCCAACAGGTAGCTTGGAGGTTAAGGAAGCTGGATCCCACGTGGCCAACCGTGGAGTTGAAGTCCTGGCCCCAGTGGCCGAACCCGTGTGCATGCATGGTCATGATCCTGAGAAGAGAAGGAGAGAAGGGATTGCAGTATGGCCACCCCGCAGGGCACGATTCTCACTTTCCCTCTCTCTCTCTGTCTCTCTCCAGTGAGTGCACACGCCCCATAGCTAATTTTTAAAAATTCCTAATTTTCCTAGTAAGCCATCTGAGGAAAAAGAACTTGGTGTGTGGAGGGGAAGGAAGCAGCAGGTATTTCTTAATGTAACATCAATTTTTTTTTTTTTTTTTTTTATTTTTTGCTATAAGTTGGGGTGTGGGG
>NW_006159576.1:921286-923222 GCF_000334495.1 Tupaia belangeri chinensis
ACACACACACACACACACACACACACACACACACACGCTCGGCGCGAGTTTAAGCCACCGGGTCCAGGACTTGAACCACAGTCGACTATGGGGGAGTCCAGTGACATAGCCATTATGCTAACTGCTGGTCCCCCAATTTACAAACTTTTAATACTAAAATAGTGAGAGAACGTGTAGCATTGACTAGTTTAAATCACCGAGTAGCTTTCTGGAAATGCTGCTTTTTTTGTTTGTTTGTTTTTTCATTGCGGTTATGGCTTTCACTGAGTCAGGTTTCCTATTTCCTTAACTTGTTCGGTGGTTATCTAGTCAGCTCCTACTGTATGCCACGGGCAGGCCGTTCTAGGCATTCAAGATATCTGAGGACATGACAGACAATGACCCTTGGCCTTAGAGAAAGGAGTAACTAAGAATGAAAACAAACTAAAAGGAACAGCGTCAACAAACCGCGAAGTGCTAGGTCAGGCTATGATGGTGGGGGATCAGAGGGAGGTTAAGGCCACTGGATCCCACATGGCCAGCTGCGGGATTTGGTTCCCAGACTTGACGGCTTGAGAAATAAGGCGGCCGGTGTGTGCGCCCAAAATCCCCAAAGGAGAAATGGAGGAGAAGGGATTGCAGCGGGACCATCCCCCATGGGGGCGCTCTCTCCCTGTCCTCCCTTTCTCTTTCCAGCCAGCGCTGCCACCCTCTGGCAAATTAAAAGTGCTAGTTAATTGACATCAAAGCCCTCCTCAGTCCTGGTTCTGGTGTACACACCATATGACCTTGAGGTTAAGTCAATAGAAATCGCAAATAAATCGAGTACTAAGAATAAAACGGAATCAGTGGTGACCCCTGTGCCCAAGCTGGTCTCGTCTGGCTGCCAAGCTAAACAGTGGTTGTGGGAAAAGAACAAATGTCCCTTCTAATGACCTATTTCCAGTGTTCTGAGAAGAACCGAATTTACAGGTTCAAGGACCCACTTGGTCTTAGGAGGGTTCAGGGTAGCGAATGTATTGCAGGATAAGGTCCAAGTGCTCACTGCAGAGACAGAGAGAGGCAGAGAGACAGAAGGCCAGTGATGATCCCCACAGGATCGTGGCACCGTGGCGATCCCTTCTCCTCCACTCTCCACTCTCCTCTTGGGACTTTGGGCAGACAAGCACACGTGCCTAGCGTGAGTTTCAGGCCGGGATCTGGCACTCCAACCGCAGTGGGCCATGTGAGAGTCCAGCGCCTTGACCACTATGTCCAGCGCAACGCTTTGGCTGTAAGAAGGTATAGTTAGCACCGGTCTCAAAGATCATGGAAATTCCCTGGAGGGCTTGTGAACCGGTGTGTGTGTGTGTGTGTGTGTGTGTGTGTAGGAGTGGAGGGATGCCCTGAGATTTTCCATTTCCAACAGGTTCCCAGGTGCTTGAGCAGAACTGGCGCTTCTTGTGCAGGGGGACCCGCCAAGCCATGGGTCTTGAACCTGAGCCCCACCTTGTAGTTGGGAGTGGGAAAGGTTCCGGCTCGCAGAGGTTTGCAGTCACGGGAAATGGTCCACTTCCTCTCAAGGTGCTTCTCAGCTGCCCACAAAGGGCTGTAAATAAAAAGCCTGAACAGGAGAACGGGAGCTGGAGGTCGCCTGGAGCTAGACAGCCCCGGGAGCTCCCCCCGGAGGCGAGGGCGGGCAGAAAGCCCCGGGCCGGCCCACACAGCCTCCCGGGCGCGGACCTGGAGGAGGCGCCCCAGCAGGCGACGCCTCTCGGAGGAAGTTTGCCCTTTAATTGCAGAGCCGCTTCCCCGACGCATCCACCTCCCGGAGCGAGCCGGGACCCGAGCGCTTGTCTGCCCGGGAGCGGTGGGGCCGTCGCCGCGCTCTGCACACCCGGCCTGTACGCCGCGCCCTGCACCCGGGCGCTGGCCGGGGTGGGCTGGGCTGGGGGTGTCCGGGGCGGCGCGGCGGGCG
>NW_006159576.1:940256-946032 GCF_000334495.1 Tupaia belangeri chinensis
GGGGGGGGGCCGGGCCGCGCCGCGGCGCCCCAATGGGGGCCACCCCGCGGGACGCGCAGCTCCGAGCTGCTCCCGAACTTGCCGCACAGCGATTAGCGGGGATGTCCCTGGTTTCTAGAGATTTCCCTGGGGGTTCCCGGCCTGTCGAGCAGAATTCCCCTCCTCGGCCTGTTGGCCTGGTGAGTACGACGTGGTTCGGCCACAGCTTCGCTGGAACTTTAGTGTCGCTTGCGGGGTGATTTCATCAGTGGCAGAGAGGACAGAGTCATTGTTCCCAGGTTGTAGGGTTCCCTTCCCTCCCCGGAGTGGGGGGAAAGCAAAAGAGGAACGCTGGCGTGTTTGGTAACAGTTGCTAAAGTGACAGAAGGGGAGACACTCATTTTGGGAGACCGAAAGAGATACGATGACTCAGTTATGAGCCCGAGGCAGGAGAAAACAAAAACCAAACCGAGCTGAACCCGCAGGAAGTCCCAAGGCTTTATCTCCTGGGTGTATCTGGGCCCCTCAGCCTACCTCGCATTGGTTGTCTTGAGTGTAGCGCTCAACCCCAACCCCCTTCAGCAGTCCCTTTACTGCTGTTTACCCCCACTCTTTAAAGAAATGGTGAAATTCCTTTTTTTTTTTAAGAGTTTTTTTGCTATAGGGCTCGTGTGCTCGCCAGACAGAGAGAGACAGAGAGATAGATACGCCACAATCCCGTCTCCGTTCTCTCTTGGGATCTTGGGCACGCACACACACGCGCCCGGCGTGAGTTTTAAGCCACCGGGTCCAGGACTGGAACCGTGTTCGATTATGTGGGAATCCAGTGACTTAGCCATTACGCTAACTACTGGTCCCTAGAAATGGTGAAATTCTCCTTAATCCTTCTTTCTGGCCCTGGCTACAGCACTCACCGTTGTAGAAGGGTATCAGAGAGAGCCTCGGAAGGGCAATGCGAGGCGTTTTCCAGACTCCTGCCCTGGAGCTTTGGAGGTGGAGGATCATCAGCCGTCTTGCTGTCAGGGTTACACGCCAGGACGGCCTTCCTGATGTTTGATGAGAAGGGGAGAAGAGAAGGTGAATGGGGCATTTCTATTGGTCAACCTAGGATGGCAAAACAAAAGGCAATGTATGCAGGACACAAAAATTGGGAAATCATTTGCTGAGAACATATATGTTGATGTGCTTGATTGAGCCAATGCACAGTGTATTTTGGATGGAAAATTCATATGTGTGTTGTGATGAGAAAAGAAAAAAAAAAAAAACAAATTAAAAAAAAAAAAAAAAAAAAAGAGTCACACTAAGCCTCCCTTTGTCTTAGAAATTTGGCTGCGGCTTGTTTTCACCAGCATGTTGGGAACTAAAAGAGACCTAGCAGACACAGTGCCAAAGGGCTTGCATTTGGCTGTGAGTAAAACTGTGGCATTTATTTTATGAGACTGGGATCCCGGAAAGTGTAGACACACTCGAGGTGGAAGCATGGCCCCCTACAGCCATTATGGAAACCCACCATGTGGGGTTAGCTTGCCTGGAGCAGCCTTTGTGGTCAACAGGGTTGTTGCTGCTGTCAGCATCGAACTCCTGTGATGAGAAAACACACGCCTTTCTTGTTTCTGAAATTACGTGATTGCATACGAAAGAATGAGGCCCGTGAAGGATTGGAGGTGAGTGTGATTGAATGAGTAACACTATAGCGGATTGGGTGGCAGTCATTCCATTCCCTCGTCCTGCTCAATTACAAAAAAAAAATGAATTTTTTAATTGACAGAGGGCAAGTGTATGTGCCAGTGAGAACTAGAGAGAGAAAAGAGAGAAGGAGAGAGAGAGAGAGAGAGAAAGCATCCCCCAAGGAGGCATGTTCACACCACAAGCCCTTCTTCTCCGTGTCTCCATCCTGTCAGGATTTGGGGCGTGCGTGCACAGCTGTGGTCTGCCAGCTGCCGGGGCCCAGGTTAGAACTGTGGTCAGCCATGTGGGACCCCGCTTCCTTAAGCGCTAAACTATGGGGTTGGCCTTAGTCTTGTCCAACTGCAAATCCTCGTTCTGTGTTTAGGATACTTTCAAGTGTGGGTAGCAGGGAGGTGAGAGAAGAGTTAAACTGAGAAAACCTCCGGAGAAAACGAGACGTTGCTTCATGTGAGGATACTAGTCTTGCCAAAAGAGCAGAGAGTCTTGGGAAAACGCATGGTGCTGGGAATCGTTGGTGCATGAGCAAGTGAGGCCACGGGGCTGGGATTTCCTGATGGTTCTGAAGATTCCTGAATAAAACTCTAACCCTGTTGTTACCCCTCTGCCCATCCTTTAGCCTGTAAATATTCTCAAGCTCTGATTTAATTAGAAGCACAGCACCGGGAAGTACGGAGGTAAAGTTCGCACAGGATTTTATGACCTGTCTCTCGCAAGTAGTCACCAGGGAAATATTAATAGACTTGGAAGCTCCTGTTGCTAAGACAGTGACTTTATTTCAAGCTTGATGAGCTTTGCTATCACGGAAAATAACTAGCCAATATAGTTGGAGTGAGTTTTAGGTTTATTTTGCATGTGTTCGAAGCAGCTGTATTTCTAGTATGCAAATAACTGGATCCATGTTTCCTTTTGACAAATCGTCACAGCTGGGGTTTGGGTGTGGGCTGCCAGACCTTGAGTAAGTGGCGATCTGTCCTGTGATGTGCTGAAAATATTACTTAGGATTTGGTCAGCATCTGGGTGAAGAAAGAGCAGGTGTGTAAAAGAATAATTTATTTTTTATTATTTTTGGAGAGGTTTTTGCTATAGGGCACGTGTGCTCACCAGAAAGAGACAGACAGAAAACAAGAAGTCTCCCCTGGGGGGGATGGCCACACCATAATCCCTTCTCCTCCATTCTCCTCTTGGGATCTTGGGCATGCATGCACACGTGCCCGGTGTAAGTTTAAGCCACCGGGTCCGGGACTCGAACCATAGTTGACTACATGGGAGCCCAGCAGCATAGCCATTACACCAACTACTGGTCTCTATTTTTTTTCTTTTTTTTTAAATTAAATTTAATTTAAAAAATTTGCTCTAGGGGATCAGCAGTGATGTGGTAGTTAAGGAATTGGACTCCCACATGGCCAACCATGGTTCGAGTCTTGGACCTGGAGGCTTGAGAATCATGCCAGGCATGTATGTGTGCCCAAAATCCCTAGAGGAGGAGAAGGGATTTCTGTGTGGTCATCCCCCCACCCCTACCGGGAGCTGTGTTCTCACATTCCCTTTCTCTCTCTGTCTCACCAGTGAGCACACATGCCATATGGCAAAAACCTTAAAAAAAAGTGCTAATCTGCTATAGGGTGTGTGCATCCATCAGAAAGAGAGAGAAAGGCAGTGTGAGAATGCACCTCCGCCACCCCGAGGGGCGATGGCCACACTGAAATCCCTTTTTTCCATCCTTCTCTCGGGGTTTTGGGCTCTTACACACATGCACCTGGTGTGTTTCTCAAGCTGCCAGGTCTGGGACTTGAACTGTGCAGGCGTCCATATGAGATCCAGCTGCTCTGACCACCATGTCACTGTCTGGCCCTGTAAAGGAATTATTTTATTTCTGAAGATGAGAATTACTGTCCACTCGTGTTTCTTATAACAGAATACATTTTTAGGGTCGTTTCTAGAAGTCTTTTAGACCTTGGTAAGTTTCTGTTCATAAATAATGTTGAGGCCAACTCATACTCACCTAGGCAGTGTCATCTGCTAGTCTTCAGCAATGCTTTTACCTATTTATTTTTGAAGAATTATTTATTTATTATTATTATTATTTTAAATAGCTATTGAGCACATGTTCTCGCCAGAGAGAGACTCACACACACACACACACACACACACACAGAGAGAGAGAGAGAGAGAGAGAGAGAGAGAGAATGACAGAGAGGAAAAATGAAAAAGAAAGCTGCCAGGTCTGGGACTTGAACTGTAGTTGGCCATGTGGGAATCCAGCGCTTTAACCGCCATTCCACCTACTGGCCCCAGTGATACTTTTATCACTGATCTTGAAGGGTCTTCCTTTAATGAGGAAGAAAGCTCATATAATTCAGGGTCAGTAATAAATTTAACATGGTCTTCTCTTTTTAAGCCATGTTTTTCTTTTTTCTTTTTTTTAAATGCTAAAAAGTATATGTGCATGCTTGAGAAAGAGAGAGAGGGAGAGAGGCAGAGAGAAAGCTCCCTCAACAGTGTCTTGTCATGCTGTGATTCTTCTCTCCCCAGTCCTCCAGCTCCTCTGGATCTTGGGTACCTGCATGCCTGCTGGGTGTGTTTTTCAGGCTGACCCAGGATCCAAACTACAGTCACCACATGGTTTCCAGCACTGCAGGGCACCAGCATTACTGCTGCTTCGCTGCAACTGGGCCTTTTCTTTCTTTTAAAGCTTTCCATATGACTGAAATTAAATTAACAGCTAGAAAAACAAAAACAAAAACAAAAACCTGTAAACTGACCCCCTCCACGTGTTTTCCTTTTTACTTACTGCTGATGTTTTAGTGAATGTAAAAGAAAATAAACCTGAAAACCCTCCCGTGTTTGTATTTGCACCTAGCATTTCTCATGTGGGCCTACTTGCATTACTGCTGCTCTGCCACCTGATCCTGGTGTCTTTTATATTTATTTATTTATCTTAAGGGAGAATTTTTTGTAATAGAGCGTGTGTGCTTGCAGGAGAGACTGAGAGAGGCAGAGAGACAGAAAGCGAGAAATCACCACCTGGGGAGATGGCCACGCTGCAATCCCTTCTCCTCCATTCTCCTCTCAGGATTTTGGGCACGCATGCACATACACCCAGCATGAGTTCTAAGCTGCTGCATCTGGGACTCGAACTATAGTCTACCATGTGGGAGTCCAGTGCTTTAACCACTACGCCCCGGACTCCAGTCCTTTTAAGGAGAAGTTCAGCAGCCAGCAGGTGGCATGGTAGTTAAGGTGCTTGACTCTCATGAGGTTGACCGTGGTTCTAGTCCTGGATCCGGTGGCTTGAAAATCACACTGGCTACATGTACATGTGTGCCCAGAATCCCAGGAGGCAATGAAGGAGGAGAGATTACAGCATGGTCATCCACCATGGGGGGTGATTTCTTGCTTGCTGTCTCTCTCTCTCCAGCGAGCATGTGTGCCCCATGGCGAAAACCTCAAAAAAAAAAAAAAAAAAAAAAAGAAAGAAAGAAAAAGAAAAAGAAAGAGGTCACGCAGAGCAGAGTAGCTGGACAGGACCCCAGGTTCCTGCAGACTTCATATCATGCCCCCCCCCCCTGCCACACCAGCCCTGGACCTTCATAGGGGAGAAATGAACACAGAGCTTATTCAAGCCAGCGTGATTTGTGGTATTGCCTTTAACCACAACTGAAAGTTACCCAACTAATATAATTTAAAAAATTTTTTTAATAATTATTTTATTATTTATTTATTTATTTATATTCACATGAGTTTTGCCAGAGAAAGATAGATAGATAGGTAGCGAGAGAGAGAGAGAGAGAGAGAGAGCGAGCAAGCTGCCAGGTTCAGGACTCGAACGATGGTTGCCCATGTGGGAGTTCCAGCACCTTAACCACCACACCACCTGCTGCCCCCTCCCCAACTAATATAATTAATGTTACTTGTGGCCCAAAGGATCCTAACCAGTACACAAAGTATTGCCTTATTGAGCTCCTTTGAGAAAAAATTAATCCAAAGGAAGTTGCAAGTTGGTAAAGATGATATCATTAGTATTTGTCTCAGTTCCTAATTTGTAGAAATGAACGGATTCTTCAGCAGAAATGAGGAATTGCAGCTCTCCTGGTGGGGGAGAGAAGAA
>NW_006159576.1:948548-975086 GCF_000334495.1 Tupaia belangeri chinensis
TCCCGGCTTCACAGCACACTCATTCACCTGGTGTGCTCAGGGAGGTCCCAGGATGAGAACCTAGTACCTTTCCCATGTGGGTACAGGTGCATTACCACTGTCCCATCACCTAGCCCATGATGCCAGACTTTTTAAATGGTAGGCTAGGGTATACAAGAGTGCAAAAACTTTTGAAAGCTGCTAAAACTTTTTATGACTTAGACCTGAAATGGACACAACATTCCTCTGCCACATTCTGTTGGTTAAAGCAAGTCTCAGGGCCAACCCAGATCTAAGATGAGATAATACATAGGCATGAATATTATGACGTTTATTTAAAGCTAACCCCGTAATAGAATGCCACACCACTAATCCTAGATTTTATAGTGACTTCCTTGTATTTCCTTTTTTCACATCCAGTGTTTTTTTATTTTTATGTTTTTAGGTTTTTGCCATAGGGTGCATGCATTCACCAGAAAGAGAGAGAGAAAGTGAGAAATCATTCCCCTGGGGGAATGGCTGTGCCACAGTTCTTTCTCCTGCAATCTCCTCTTGGCATTTTGGGCATACATGCACATGTGCCTGGCTTGATTTTCAGGCCATGGATCCAGGACTTGAACTGTAGTTGACCATGTGGTGACCAGTTGACCATGCCACCCTTTGGTGTGCTTTTCAACACTGTATTCTTATTCACTCAGAAATATGTCTTTTAAATCTCTCCCAATCTGTAGGTTTCCCCTGTATTTCTCTCTTGCACATTATCTATTGAAAGACTTGCACTGTTTGATATGTAGAGTTTTCCACAGTCTGGAGTTTGCTTGTGGTGCAGTTCCAAACATTTCTCCTGTATTTCCTATATATTGATAGAGAGATAGTGAAAATTGATCAGTCTGAAGATCGGTCCTTTTGTCAAGACTATAAGTGGTGCCATGTTCTTCATTTGAAAGCATGTGATATCTGATTGTCTCTCTTTTTGCGATGTTAGCAGCCATGAGCTCTCATTGCTGGGGTCCACTGACTCATCAGGGTTTGAAAATGACGATATTCTGTAATTTAGTTCAAATTATTAGCTGGAATAATTTTATAGAGTGATACTTTCCTTCTCTACTGTGGTTGCCTAATGTGATAGTTCATGTAGGAACCTTTTATGTACCAGTTTTCAAGATAATTGACTGGTTTATGTCATCCCATAAAGGTGATCAATTGACTGAAAAAATCATTAGTAACTCATGCATTCATTCCATTGGCACTTTTACCTTTACTGAAGCTCAGGCTTCTCATCATTGGCCAATGAAAGCCTCTTCAGGTTGACTCCTGAGTTCTTCTGAAGTTACCCTGGCAGATTTTGATGGCTTCTTGCCATCTGGCAGGTCAAGATGTTTTAGGCTTGTGTGTGTGCTATCCCAGATCCAGAACAAGCAAGATCTGTAAGGAACACTGATTTCTTTTAGTGCAAAATGGTATTTCAAGATGGCACTTGGGATCAAGGGATACTCAGTGCTATCTATAACTTCTTTTCTCTCTTCTCTTCTCTTCTCTTCTCTTCTCTTCTCTTCTCTTCTCTTCTCTTCTCTTCTCTTCCCTTCCGTCCCTTCCCTTCCCTTCCCTTCCCTTCCCTTCCCTTCCCTTCCCTTCCCTTCCCTTCCTTTCCTTTCCTTTCCTTCTTTCCTTTCCTTTCTTTTCCTTTCCTTTCCTTTTTTTTTTTTTTTTTTTTACTTTTTAGTGGGCAGAAGAAAGAAAAGAGTATTTTTTCTGTTATAGTTATATCTACTTTTTCCACACTGAAAATCTTCATTCTCAAAGACATGAGATGATAAAATTGTATATACTCAAATTTCAGTTCTTTTATCTCACCTAATACATAAAACAGTCTTATTATGACAGTAAGCATACTTATCATCATCAATTATGATTAGAAAAACTGTTGAACTGGGCCAGCTGGTGGTGTGGTGGTTAAGGCAGCTGGATCCCACATAGTCAACTGTGCAATTTGAGTCCCAGACCCAGAGGCTTGAAGAATATGCCAGGTGTGTGTGCGTGCATGCCCAAACAAAATCCTAAGAGAACAGGGGAGAAGGAATCATGGTGTGGTCATCCCCTCCTGGGAGGTGCTTTTTCACTTTCTCTCTCTCTCTGACTCTTGATGGCAAGTGCACATACCCTATAGCAATTTAAAAAAATGTCGAACAAAACTCAGTAATGAAATTTTTATATATGCTTATTTATTTCTTTCCCAATTTTGTATTATGATTTTACTCTTGTCACTGTTATGTTCTCTTTTTCTCATTTACTCTTTGTTCTACAAATATTGTTCAGTGCATCAGTTCTTATGTTGATGTCTTGCTGGTGTTTGGAGCTCATTATCTAGTAGATTCCTCAAAAAGAGCTCCTCAGAACATAACAAAACATTATGAAGGTCAGATGAATTTAGTGGCTCAGGGATACTTCCGAAAGCTAGCTTATTTCTATCTTTCTATTCTCTAGGGACTAGTTCTCCATATGGCTGCAAGATGGCTAGAACGGCAGTTATCACATTCACACCAATGGCGTGGTGGTTGAGGCAGCTGGATCCCACGTGGCTGACTGTGTGATTCGAGTCTTGGACCTGGCAAGGTTGAAAAACACAGCTGGCACATGCGCATGCATGCCCAAAATCCTGAAAGGAGGGAGAAGTAGAAGAGAAGGGATTGCAGTGTAACTATCTCCCACAGGAGATGCTTTTTCACTTTCCCTCTCTTTTTCTTTCTGTCTCTCTCTGAAGCACACACCCTCTAGCAAAAGGGAGAAAGGAAGAAAGAAGAAAGGAAGGAGAAAGAAAAGAGAGGGAGAGAGGGAGGAGAAGGGAAAGGCAGAAAGAAAAGAAGGAAGACGGCTATCTCGTTTTTAGGTACCACAGTGTCTCAGGGACTAAAAGGAGATCTGTCTATTCCTTGAGTGTCTTTAAGAGGAAAGAACCTCTCCCAGTTGCCTCTCCTTACACCCCCTTGATCAGAGTAAGGTCACACCTTCCTTTTTAAGGCATCTCTGATTAAGAGTAGAGAATTACCATATTTGATTTGACCAATCAAGATTCACCCCAGGACTAGGACTGGGGCCATTTCTCTGAAGCTCATGACTGTGGGCATGATATCTGAAAAATGTCAGGTGCAGTTAGCAAAAACGAAACATAAATGGCTGCTCTGTAGGTAGCCAACATGACAAATGGCGGTAGAAAGGGTGCTGAGATAGAAAACCGATGGTGGTGATGGGGCAGTGAGATGAGCTATGCTTTAGATAGAATGTTCAGGAAGGTAGTCAGTTGGATCTGTGTGAAGAACCAGGGGAGAACCTTTTGAGTAAAGAGAAGAGCATAAGGAAGAGGAAAGAGGGGGTAACTTGAAAAAGCTGAAGACAGGGCAATATATACAGAGTGTAGTGAGCAAAAGGAGAGAGGCCGGATGGGAGGAGAGCCCTGTTAGTATTTTATTGACTGCCTCCAACCCTGGAATGCAAGCTCCATAAAGCAAGGTCTTTGTTTTGATTTGCTGCTATATGCTCGACAGATAGCTTGGTGTCTGGTACATGGTTCCTGATCAATAAATATTTATTTAATGAATGAATAAGAGGAGAAAAAAATTATAATGAATATCTTAAAAAAAGAAGGAAAGTATTGAGTTTGTAAAAGAAGTTTGGGATGTGAGGAAGAAACAGTAATAGAATGAGAAAGAGTGCTTGGGAATTAAAAATCTGAGATTTATTTATTTATTTATATGCCAGAGGGTGCATGCGCACAGGAGGAGAAGAGCGGGGTGGGGGCAGGAGGTGGAGCACCCCTCAACAGGGCCTCATCATACTGCAATCCATTTTTCTCCATTTCTCTATCCTGCCATCCGTCCTGTCAGGATCCTGGGCACACCAAGTACCCAACATGTTTTTCACACTTACCAGGCCAGACCTCAAACCCTGGTCAGCCAGGATTCAGTGGGATTCGGCTTCCTTTGCATAGCAATTAACCAGTGCACAACAAATCCGGCCTTGATGATCAAACTTTCACAAGTCCAATTATAATTTTAGAAAATAAAATGGGGAGCATTGGCCCTGTTGTCTGATAGAAAATAAAGTTGAGAAAATCTTACAGCAAATAGTATACAAAGATCACAAGATGGAAAACAGAAGAGTCAATATTTAAAAAAAAAATTAAGGGCTCAATCCAAAAGTGCCAGAAAGATAGAAAAAAGAAAATGAAGGGGAGAAATTTTAAAAGAGTGATCAAAAGTCCATTTTATAAAACAGGAGTAGACCATGTGTCTCTGAACTTAGAAGACTAGGCAATTCCTGGAGCTTCCCCAGAGCTGAGACTAGTACATGCTCCATAATCCACAGTAGATAGATCTGGTAATATATAGGGCATCGGACAGAGCCCTCAGTAGTAGTGAGCAGAAATTAGCTCTAGCACACTGGCTGGTTGCTCTGGATGTGTTTAAAAATAAAAAAAGGCAATAATTAAAAGGGAACCTCAACAAAGATCAAAGAGATCACAAGTAACTTAATGGCGTGCTTGGGCAAAGTCGTAAAAATCACAATATCCAGCTTTCAACAGAAGCAGGAAAATATCCAGAACTATAAGGGGGAAAATCAGTAGAAAGAGCCTCAGGAAGTACAGACGAGATAAGATGAGCAGACAGGGATGGTGAGGCAGCTGTTATAAATAGGCCCATATGCTGAAGTAGGGAGCACATGAACACAATGAGGGGAATGGAGGGTACAGAAGAACGTTTAGGAAAGAGCAGTGTGACGACTGTTTTGGTGGCCTTTTGGGACACCTGGGGAGGACGGAGCTATTCTGACCTGCTGGTATCACCTCAGTAGACTGAAGAGGAGCTGAGCAGCCTGCAGAGAACCGTGTGTGCACTAGGGCTGCCCAGATGGAGCGTGGCTGGGTCAGGGCTCCTGAGCGGGGTCAATGCAGAAATAAAGGAAACTGTGGATGTTCTGTTAACATTGGTGAGAGTGGTCATTGCCCTTAAGTCTAGGGCACCCATAGGATAAATGACAAGTTCTATGACTAGCTTAAAAGAAGTCAGAGGTGGGACCAGCAGTTGGCGTAATGGCTATGTCGCTGAACTCCCATGTAGTCGACCATGGTTCAAATCCCAGACCCAATGGATTAAACTCACACACCGGGCGCATGTGCGTGCATGCCCAAGATCCCAAGAGGGGATTGGAAGAGAAGGGATTGCTGTGCGGCCATCCCCCCTGGGGGGTGATTTCTCGCTTTCTATCCCTCTGTCTCTTTCTGTCTTTCTGGGGAGCACATGTACCCTATAGCAAAAACCTCTCCTTCCCCAAAAAAGTCAGAGGCTTTCTAGATTTGGACTGAATGAGTTTGTTTAAAGAATTATTTCCTATGTAAGTCATTGCCAAACGAGTTATATATAACTAAATAATTGCCTAAGCCAAGCAGATGCAGGCTTAGAGTTTGAATAATGATGCATTTTATTAACAACAATTACAAATGTGTAATGTCAGAGTATAAATATTTGAAATGGTTTTGTTAGAGAGGATTAAACTAGTAATAATAATCAAAATGTACTGTTTAAAATAAGTAAAAAATTTAAAGCATGACTAGGGCCTATGCATATCAACTGACATGTCAGTTCTTAACTAAAAATGATAACTTAGAGTCTGAAGGATGGTGGTATTAACGTAGTAAAAAGTAATATTTACTGAGTGCCACTTGGTGCCCAGCAATCAGTGTCTTGAAGAAAAGGTAGTAGGCTTTCCAGTGCTCTTCCAGAAATCCTAAGTTTGTGCTTTTTTTTCTTTAGTGGAAGGAATTTCAACTTGGTAGGGTTTTGTTTGTTTGTTTGTTTGTTGATTTGTCAGAGGGTGTATGTACTTGCTGAGGGGGGATTTCAACTGATCGAGAGAGATCGAGAGAGATCGAGAGAGAGCAGATAGCATCCCCCGTGGGGGATGATCATGCCACAATCCTTCCTCCTTCACTTCTCTCCTTTCAGGATTTCGGGCATGCATGCATATGTGCCTGGCATCTTTTTCAAGCAACTGAGTCCTGGACTCGAACTACACAGTTGACAGGTGGGATCCAGCCTCCATACCCACCATGCCACTGGCTGGCCCAACTTGATGGGATTTAAACAAAGACTTGGCCACTTTAAATGAGTGAAACCTGTAATTTATCCCTGTTGTTGAAACATTTATTAAACCTTTGATTTCATTTCTTCTTTTTTTTTTTCTGGAGAATTTTTTTTTTCTTTTTTTGCTATAGGATGTATGCGCTCGCCAGAAAGAAGGAGAACGAGAGATAGAAAGCGAGAAATCACCTCCCGGGGGGATGGCCACGCCACAATCCCTTCTCCTCCATTCTCCTCTCGGGATCTTGGGCACACATGCACACATGCACCCAGCATGAGTTTAAGCCACCGGGTCCGGGACTTGAACCGCAGTCAACAACATGGGAGTTCAGCGACATAGCCATTACGCTAACTGCTGGTCCCTGATTTCATTTCTTAATTCTAAGTGGCTTGGCTATTTTTAAACTTTATTTTATTTATGATAGAGAGTGTGTGTACACACACTGAGGAGAGAGAGAATCACTCTCGTAGGTCTCATTGTGCCTCGATCTCCTTCCCACAGTCCTCCAGCTCTTTGGGATCTTGGGCATGCAGGCATGTGCTCCATGTGTTTTTCAGGCCATTTCAGGGATCTGAACCCATGGTTGGCCATAAAGTTTCCAGCCCTACAGTTAAGCTTGCTACTATCCGCTCCACCAGGTCGAGCCTTGAAGTGATTTTCAGTGAATGAAACGGTAGATTATAAATAGCTTAAGCCAGAATTCAAATTCATCTCAATATTAGCAAAACATAATATGGGATTTACCAATAGGTGGAAGCAGGCGTTCTGGGCCCCTTTAAATTAGCTTTACATAAAATGGTATCTGTAGGCAACTTCTTCACTATTAACGAATGCACTTGTATCAGAGAGCTAAGCACGGCAGGCTGATGAATAAAGCTTTCAAATGTGGAAAACAGGCATGATAGTTTCCTGAGGGCTTGCTGGATCCGAAGCTGGGTTCTCTGTAGACTTTAGCTCTGCCTTTGGCTGCTCACATGTGAAATGAGGACAGCAGCTATGCCCAGCGAGAGAAAAGGAGCTTAGAAACGAGTAGTACAAAGTAAGAAATGTAAATTCTCAGATTTCCCAGTCCTGCTATTATGCTAATCAATTTGTTTTACTATCAGGTTTTCACAGAGTAAATAAGTGACTTCATAGAGTGCTGAATAATACCTATTTCACACATTTGTTCTGTAGACTAATTAGTGTTTGAGAGTGTTTAAACACAATGGCTCTACAGAAGCAATGTGTTGGGACACTCTGGTATTGTAATTAGTACTAATTAGATTCTTTTCAACAGCTTGTTGAATTTACAAATTACTGCATGTAAGGTATTCTGCTTTATTTATTCATTATGAAAGAGTCAGATGCAATGGTTTAAGTAGGAGCCTTTAAACTATTCTCAAGGTCCCACACACTGCCCCTCACTCTGGGGCAGGGCAGGAGGAAGACAGCTTTCTAGGAAACATCCCTGGGGAGAGCAGTCCCTGCTGTGTGCCAGGAACCAGCCCCAGCATCCCTTCCAAGTCCGTGTTCAGTGGGGCACTCTGGTGGCTTGAAAGCAGCCATGAGAAAGTCTTTGTTCTTTTCTTTTTAAAAAAGTTTTTTTTTTTTTTTTTTCCATGAAAGAGAGAGAAAGAAAGAAGGAGAGAGAGAAAACCTCCAACAGAGTCCTCCCAAACTACCGGCAGCCCCAGCTGGCCTGGATCATGGGCATGCATGTCCCCGGTGTGCTTGAGGGATGCAGACTCAGGACCTTTCCCATGTTGACTCAGTTATGTCATTGCTGAGCCACCATCTGGCTCCTCTTTTTAAATTAATTTTTTTTTTTTTTTTTTTTTGAGACCTGGTTTACCAGGAAGTCACCACCTGAACTCTTCTCTTCTGTGCAGTGGACTCTGGTCCCAGTGGTAGTCAAATGGCAGTGATCCAAAGCCAGATTTCAACTCTGTATAGGTCAGAGTGGGCTAACTCCTGTAACAAACATCCCCCAAATCTTGGTGGCTTCACATGATGATTCTGTGCAACTCAATCCAAGTCCTACCCTACACAATCCCTGTGATTGAGTGGGAGTTAATGAAGGAGAATGGGGTCGTCTGGGGACCCAGATTCTCTCATCTCGTGCATTATGCCTATGACCTCTCTGAGAGTCTGCCCCAAACCCATAGACTCCCTTCTCAGAATAACCTTTTTCCAGGAAAACAAAACAAAACAAAACAAAAAACACGAAATACCTAAGATAAAAAAAGAAAAATTCAGTTACCTAAATATTTCTGACATCTGTGATAAATGTGCTTCTTTGTTAATGCGTTCAATGATAAAGTTTTGCCGTGGGCTTGATATCTGCTGTCCCTTTGAAGCAGTGCCACTCTCAGACACACTGCAGCCCAATGTGCCGTGAAAGCATCTCTGAACCCTTTCGGTGGCAAAGACACAGTATTGCTAAAGTCTACTGTGGCTTGTTGCCCACGTTCATAATTGATGGACATGCTGAAGTTGGGTTTGAGGTTAATAAGAAGGAGAATTTTTACCCCCATTCAACTTTCAGACCTTCTGCATTTAATCCAAACAGCCCAGGGGGTCCCTAGACCCCAGTGTGTGTATGTGTGTGTGTGTGTGTGTGCGCATGTGTGTGTGCCCTAAATCCTGAGAGGAGAATGAGGAGAAGAAATTATGACTTGGCCATCCCTGCTGGGGGATGATTTCTCACTTTCCCTCTCTGTCTCTCTCTCTCTGTCTCTCTCCAGCAACTGCACATACCTTATAGCAAAACCAAAAAAAAAAAGATATAGAACAAAGAAAATAATATAACGTAATGTCATTGCTATTACTTAATAGTAGTTACATACTGAAGTGAGATAAAAGAACTAACCAGTTTTAACCATTTTAATGTGAACTGCTAGAAAACTTAAAATTACATTGGAGGCCAACCCTGGTGGTGCAGCATAACACAGCATTCCACAATACCAAAATCACATGGTTGTGGGCTCATGCCCTGAGGCCTTCCCATGTTCGCCTGCGTGTGTAAGGGCCCATGATTCAGGCTGGTCGAAGCAGAGGTTGAACTGTGGCATAAAGACCCTGCCTCTTTCTCTCTCTCTCTCAGAATAAATAAACTTAAAAATTATATTTAGGATCACTTCAATGGCTCATAGGATTGGTCTTTTAAACTGCTGCTATTGAATGTTCATAGAAGAGTCGTAGAGCGGCAAGGAGTCTTAGAGGGAAGCATCTAATCTGACCCCCTTATTGTCACCTGAGAGGCTGGGTGACTGGCCTGCATCTGCACAGCTAGTAATGGTGCTAGGAAGCTGGAACCTGGGTCTCCACACTCCCGAACAGAGCTCTTTTGATAGCCCATGACATCCAGGCAGAGCTGTCCAAACCAAACCAAACCAAGATTTCCAAGATCGAAGATTCCAGTCCAAACCAGAATATACACTTAATTCAGAGTCTTGCATAAGAGCTCTGAAAATGACAAGGCTTTTTATCCATCTGATGTATTATTCAAGCCTAGCTCTAAAACTTAAATATAGCTTCCTCTTGCCACTGCAGGCCTAGGACACAGACTGGCTGGCACGGGACTCTCACCTGGACCCAGATAAAAGAAGCTCCCTGGTCATTCTCCTTTGCCCTGGTCTCATGCATATCCCTTTGTTGAAACTTTATGCTCATAAGGAAATGTTAAGCTATTCTTGTCTTGTCTGGATTTTGTCTTAAAATGATAGAAACATGTCAAACCATAGTATTTAACGTGACCACTCCTGTTCTCTCAACCAGGAGGTGATAGAGTGGATAGTGATGAACATAAAAAAAAATGGGCTTTATTTTCTTTCATCCCATTTCTCCTTCTTCTTTTTTTTTCTTTTGAGAGGTTTTTGCTGTAGGGCACATGCGCTCACCAGAAAGACAGAGACAGAGAGACAGAAAGCAAGAAATCAGCCCCCAGGGGGGATGGCCATGCCGCAATCCTTTCTCCTCTCATGATCTTGGGCATGCATGCATACGCGCCCAGCATGAGTTTAAGCTACTGGGTCTGGGACTTGAACCGCTGTCAACTACATGGGAGTTCAGTGACAGCCATTACGCTAACTGCTGGTCCCTCTCCTTCTTTTTTGTTTCAAGAATTATTAATTTAATTTTATTTGTTGTTATTATTATTTTTTAATTTGACCATAGAGAGCCAGAGAGAGAGAAAAGGAAAGTAAGAAAGCAAGCTGCCAGATCCAGGACTCGAGCCAGCAGTTGGCCATATGGGAGTGCAGCACTGTAACCATCATGCCATTTTGTCCTATTTCTATTCTTGGCTCCCACTCTAGACTTTATGGCTAAATAAGAGGTAGTCTGGAATCTTTATTCATCTCCTTACAAAATGCTCTTTCCCATTTTCATTTTCCCCGTCACTCTAACTTGCTCTCTCTTTGTAACCTGGCAGTTTCCATAGGGTCGCATTTGAGCCATTGTGTATTTAGATAATATTTAAAATAAGGAATTAAGTGCTCTTATCTTCAAACAGTGTATAGCCAATGCATCACTTTTCCTCTTGTAGGAATTTAGTTTTTCCTCTTGTAGGAATTTTAAATAATGTAAGTTCTCCTTGAATCATTAAGTTGCTGTTGAGATTGAAGTAATGTAGCTAGCAGGTGCTTTAGTGGTCAAGGCACTGGACTCTTATATGGCTGACCATAGTTCAAATCCTGGACCTGGTGGCTTGAAACTCACATCTGGTACATGTGCGTGCAATGCCTAAAACCCCAAAAGGAGAGTGGAGGAGAAGGGATTGTGGCCTGGCCATCCCCCTTGGGGGGTGATTTTTCATGTTTTCTCTCATAGTATTTCTTAACTCTCTCCGGGTAGTGGGGTGGCACTTGTGCCTTTGGCAAAAACCTTAAAAAAAAAAAAGGAATTGAAATAACATAGTTGCATTACTCAGCATTCTTTGGACAAGATTATGTGTCACCTAGATTCTGAGGTTGTCCCACTTTGTCTGAACTCTCTCTGCATTTTCAGTGGTCTCTAGAATACTAGGTGCTGAGAAGACCCACATGGCATATCTCCTGACCCATGGCAGCTTTAGTGACCTGCTTATCCACGTGTTTCATGTCTCGGCATTTCCTGCCTTCAGTATTGTTATTCGGCACTTTCGTGAGAAACTCTTGAGGCACGCTTCCTAAGTAACTACCGTGCTTATTTCAGTGACAGCAGTTGACAGCAACACATGTCTAGGAAAAGGAGCACAACCCTTTGTATATCTATAGGTTTGGTTTTGTTTTTAAATGAAAGTTTAGTTCTTCCATGAGAGAGAGAACAAACAAACAAACAAACAAAACAACTGAGAGACAGACACCCCTAGTCAGGTCTTCACTGCGGTGGCCCAGACTTGGCCAGCCTGGATCACAGCCACGCACACGTGTGCACCTGGCACACTCGGGAGACACTGTGCCATCACGTGGCCCTCCATAGGTTTTCATGGACATAGATTATGCTGTGAGCTATGTCGATAACCAACTCAGAATTTTTAAGGCTTATTTTTTAAAATAATGTATCGTCAATTAAAAGGAGAAATATATACATATGACATATTTTGCAAGTGAGTGTAAGTGTAATTCAGTTTTTTTTTTTTTTTTGGTCACAGGTTGCATGTATTCACTGGAGAAGAGAGGCAGAGTGATATATAGAGAGGGGAAGTGAGAAATCACCCCCCCGCCGCCCCTGTGAGGGGATGGACATGCCACAATCCCTTCTCCTCCACTCTCCTCCTCCTGGGATTTTGGGCATGCACTTGTGCCCAGCATGGTTTTCAAGCTGCCTAGTCCAGGACTTGAACCATGGTTGGTCATGTGGGAGTCCAGCACCGTTTTTTTTTTTTTTTCCAATTTATTTATTTGCATTCATTCACTGTACATCAATACAGCATACAAAATGAGATTTTCCATCCAGAGTACACTGTATATTGTCTCAATCAAGCACATCAACAAACATGTTATTGTCAGCAAATGATCTTCCATTTCTTGTTTTCTGTATGTTTTGCTCCCCCCCATCCTTGATTCCCTATCTCTTACCCTCTGCCACCTCCCGCTCTCCTCCCACACTGTCTCTGGTATCTATGTTTGCTTTCTATACCGTTTTCCCCCCACATTTTATTGAATCACCAAAGACCCTAATCAATCCAAATACCCTCATAGCAAATAGCACCTTAACCACCACGCCACCTGCTGGACCCTCACTTGACATATTTTTAGACTGAAGGATCTGGGGACTTGAACTGCTGTTGCCATGTGGCTTCCAGCCCTGCAGTCTGGTATGCTTCTAACTGCCACAGAGGCTGGGCCCAGAGTTAATTTTTGGGCATACTAAGTTTGAGGTTCGAGTAAAGATGTCAGGGAGACAGATGGGTGTCTTGTATAATAGAAACTGTCATCCGTGAGAGGAGGCCCTTTATCTGCCAGACACTGTGTTAGAATTTATACCTGTGACCTCATTTGAATTCTCACCAAGGTAGGGATTAGTAGGTATTATCCTCATCTTGCCGATGGCAAAATGAGATCCAGGGAAATTGTCCATGGAGAGGCCACACATCTCTATCTATCACTGTAAAAATAGTCATTTAAATTATTTATGAACTATTATTAATTATCTATCGCCTATTTATTATTCTTAAAACTATTTATTATTATTATTCATTATTAATTAAAATTTGCTATATGGCATGTGTGTTCACCAGAGAGAAAGGGCGAGAGAGAGAGAAAGTGAGAAAGCAAGCCACCAGGTCCTGGACTTGAACTGCAGTTGACCATGTAGACTCCTGCCCCAGGTGGGAGTCTACCACGCCACCTACTGGCACCCCTACATATTTAATGGGTGAAGTTCTTCAAACCCAAGTCTCGCTCTTGCATATACTGCACAGCTGAGAGAAAAGGGGAATCAGAGCGCCAGTACCTGAGCTGATTCGTTCTTCCGGAAGGAATCCGCAGTACAGTTCTACATCAGTTCCTTCGACCCCTTTTTGCCTTAATTGTCATGGACACCTTGAAGGTTATTGAATTCGGGTCAGAAATATCATCAGCTCTCTAAGAGCAGAAGCAGATGACATGTATTTATAATATATTTTACTTCTAAGGATCACAAATAATTTTCACCACCAAGTGCTGTAATTCAGGAGAGCAGTAAGAACCGTCAACTGATGAAATGGCTACTTCCAGAGGAAGTAAGATTGTATGATGATCTGTGCCCACGCTCATCTTCGTTTATAGCTGAATTAGGCATTTGGCCATGAATTTTCATTTCTAGCTTCTCCTAATCTGAAACCAGTTTCTTTTTTGTAATGTTATGGAGAAGTGCAGTTTTCCCATCTATATTTTGTGATAGCCTTCAGATGAACAGGCAGAAATATAATCATGATGTTTCCATTTGCATAAGCATCTTCCTGACAGGTCATCGGCTCTCTTTATTGTTCTCGGGTATATTTCATGAGCTGCTGCAAGGATGCATAATCGTCTCTAGCCATTCATCTTTTTACCTACTTAATGGCCCCTGTTACATAGCAGGAGGATGATGGAATGAAAAGACAGCGTGTCCAGGGCCTGCCTGCCTAAGAATGTGCAGTAAATTACTCTGGGGAATAAATTAGGTGAACTCTTTCTCTTCATTCAGTTACCTTTTGTAGATTTCATCTTCCTAGGCCAAACGGTTCTGGATGGCCTGGGGAAAAAGTTATGCACTGTCTCACCAGCCGACTCAGGTTCCTTGCTCAGTGTCAAGATAATAGAGACCAACTGGGTTTAATCTCATGAGACTATCTATTTCAAAAATGAGCAGACTCCTCTGCTTAGGGAACAGGGCTAATGCATTCGCTTGGATCGGGGTGGGGTGGGGTTTCCACCTTAACAACTCTTGCTTTGTTTGCATTTTAAAATTACTTTGGAGATGAAAGCAGATGAATGATCATCTTGATAGAGTTGTTTTAAATAAACACTTGATTGAATTCTTTCTTTATTGCATTTTTCTTGGCCTCCATCTCATAATGCTGGTGGTTATAATGATGGCGCCTGCCTGCTAGAGCAAGAGCAGGCAGCCCAACCATCACTGCCTACTTACTCTGGGGCCAGCAGATGGTGTAGTGGTTAAGGCGCTGGATTCCCACATGGCTAACTGCAGTTCTAGTCCTGGATCTAGCGGCTTGAAAAATCACAACAAATAAATAGATACACAAATGAATAAATAAACTTTTTTTTTAAATGACTGTGATTTAGGAAGTGCAGTGTGCAATCACTTATCCTGACTTCAGTTTATAGTTAGAAAAGCAAACGACTCCTCATGTTTTCTTTCTCTAAATATCTCCAATAAACGTACTCACACATAAACACAAAACTTGGATCACATTTTACATGCAAATATGTATACTGCTAAGCCATATACAAGTCCCTTATAGCTAATTATTACTCTAACACTGAAGTCCTATTGGCTGTGGAGGATATGTCTTATAATTTACTTAACATTACTCTAAGTAATATTTTACTGAGCATCCTAATGGATAACTATTTATGGGCACTTGTGATTATTTTCTCAGAATTACTTCTTAGGTGTCAGAAAGTGTGAACAGTTTTTAAAACGGTGGTTTTAAAAAGAAAGGCATAGTAGACGTGTAATATATCAGCCACCCTGAAGATTTTCTGAATCTTCTGGAACACGGTAACTAGTCTGAGCCCTTGGTAGCAGAAGTCTTATCTTACTTGCTTTTCTACCTCCTTTGTATTCCATATCTCTCTTCAATACTTGTTTGTTGAATGAATAAATAATCGAAAAACTATTTTCCTTGAATAGGAGTAATTGAATCAACCCGAATCGTCCCCACCGTAGCCCTTCAAGTACTTAGGAAGCTCTTGGAAAAAATTTCCGTAGGCTTATACAATAATGACTATTGGAAGTTCTTATTCCTAAGGATTCTTTTCTTTTTATTGCATGTTTTTGAATATCCTGATTATGCTTACCTCAGAGTAGGTTGAACAACTAAGTAATCCGAGAATTCCCTTTCCATCCCCATTATTTTTCCACTTCATTATTTGGGGGCTTCTCTGTATGTCTCTCGGGTTTAAGGAAGTTAAGGCAAAGGAATCCACACCAGCTGCTTGCCCTTTTAGAAGGGCATGTAAAGGTCCCTGAAGGTCGTCTCGTGCTCAGTGCCCCTATCTGACCCGTAAGCAGCTTTCAATACCTCCGGTAAATGGAAACTCAGTGTCTCCCACAGCCAGTCAATCCATATTTGGACAGTTATTTTGTTAGTGAGTTGTTCCAGGACTGGATTCCTCCTAGTTTCCACCCCTGCCTCTGGGCTCACACCTAGCCCCTGTGCCAAGTCCTCTGCCAACCACTCCTCCCAGGCCCAGCCAGCTCTCTGGTGGCTAGCCCTCGTCAGCACTCAGGTTCCCGACTGTACAGGAAGAGAGTCTGCCTAAGAGAATCTGGGATTCAAACCCATGTCTGCTAATTAAAGCAAGACCTCTTTTTTAAAAAAATTTTTTTTTAGAATTAGTTATTTAATTTAATTTATTTTAAAATTTGACCAGAGAGAGACAGAGACAGAGGGAGGGGCGGTGAGAAAGCAGGCCTCCAGGTCCAGGACTTCAACCATAGTTGACCATGTAGGAGTTCAGCTCCCTAACCTACCATGCCACTTGCTGGGCCCAAAGTTAGACCTTTTTTTTAAAAAAAAAAGAATTTTAATTATTCATTCATTTATTTTAATTTGACCAGACACACACACACACACACACACACACACACACACACACGGGGGGGCGCGGGGGTGGGATTGAGAAAGCAAGCCACCAGGTCCATGACTTGAACCATGGTCAGCCATGTGGGAGTGTGGACACTTAACCACTACACGAACTGCTGGTCTTCACAAGCAAGACTTTATTTTATTATTAATATAAGATATACGCAACCTAATATTTATTATTTTAACCCTTTGTAAATGTGTAATTCAGCAACATTCAATACATTCTCCTTACTGTGTAACCATCACCACTCTGTGCTCCAAACTTTTCATCACCCCCAAGGTGCAGTCCATACCATTAACACAGCTCCCCAGTCCTCCTCTCCTCAGCTCCTATTGTACTTCCCACGTGTGAACTTAACCGTGGCACCCGTGTGCGTGGAATACGCCAGCGTCGCCCTTCTGAGTCTGAAGCCAGCCAGGCCTCTTCACGCTCCAGCACTGTCCCTTCATGCCTTGCTCGCCATCGTGGATGCACTGGTCTCGTTAACCTTCCTAGATGCATTTGGGTCCAGGAGCTGCCACAGTTCCACAAAGATCTCAAAGGCGTTGACTGTGTGTGTCACTTGATCCAATAAAAAGTAAAGCAGGGGAAACAATGCATTTCTTTGTTTTGAACACTATATGCCCTTTTAGGCTATTTGTTTTTCCTTTTGTGCCAGATTTCTTTTTATGAAAATAGGAAGAGGAACGAATATGTTCTTCCACTCCCAGTAGCAGTCATTCTGGTTTTGATCCTGTTTTGTTTTGTTTTCTTTCTTTTTTTTTTTTTTTTAATTTGCCAAAGAGTGTGTGTGCTTGAGGCGGGGGGGGGGGGGGGGGGAGAGTAAGTAAAAAAGCACCTCCTTGGGGGAAAGGTCATGCTGGGATGACCTTCACCCCTCCTTTAGGGATTTTGGGCATGCATGTGTGTCCAGAGTGTTTTTCATGCAGCTGGGTCCGAGACTTGAACTGCACAGTTAGCCATCTGAGACCCAGTTGCATTAACCACCTGTGCCACCATCTGGCCCAGTCCTTTTTTTTTTCCCAGAGCTTTTGCCTTAGAGTCTTAGGGTGAGTGCACTTGCTGGAGAGAGAGACACAAAGACAGTGAGAGGGAAAGTGAGAAGTCAGTCCTAGGGGTGGGGGGGATGGCCACGCTGCACTTCCCTTCTTCTCCATTCTTGTTCCGGGATCTTGGGCTTGCATGCACACCTGCCTGGCCCCTGGCGTGAGTTTCAAGCCATTGGGTCTGGGATATGAACTGTGGTCAGCCATGTGGGAGTCCAGCGACATAACCGCTACACCATCTGCTGGTCCCCCAATCTTGCTTTAAAAAAAATGTTCTTATTATTTCTCCAATAAATAGGATAGCAACTTTTAATTTAGAAACAGATACTTTTTTATGGGGCCAGTCCTGTCACCTACTGATCAAGGAATCTGTATCACTAACTGAGGTTCAAATCCTGGCACGGTGGCTTGAAAAGCATGCTGGGCACATGTACATGCAACAGAAGGGAGAGAGAGGATAAGGGGTTGCAGCCTGGCCATATCCCACTGGAGGATGCTTTTCCCTTTTCCCTCTTTCTCTGTCTCCCTGGCAAGTGCACACACCTCCTGGCAGTTAAATAATAGAATTATAAAACAAACAGATACCATTTGTCATCCATTTTTTAATTATGAAATTATAAACATCCCATTATTATCAACTTCTTCATCTTTCCTTATGTTAAAATTAAGCTCAAAGTTTTAGATCTATAGAAATCTCCACTCATTCCTCCTCTTTTTCTTTTTTTTCTTCCAAAGTTCATTTCTTTGAAAGAAACAGCGAGAAAGAGAAAGAGTGAGGAAGAGACCAGTCACTTAACTGGGTCTTCATGCTGCGATCCACCATGGGCCTCAGCCAGCCCAGGTCACTGGCATGCGCATGTCTAGTGTGTACAGGGAGGCCCCAGGACCCAAACCTGGGACCTTCCCACGTGGCTCCAGCTTTGCAGAGCATTATGTTAGCGCTCTGCCATTATCCAACCTGCTTCTCTTTTGAGAATTGCTCTGCATTTGTTTGTTCAGCTCTTCCTGCTCTTCTGTTTGGTTGACAGCAGTTGAGCAATCCTATCCGTACATTTTGTCTGTCTACTGGGATGAGCTATTGTACAGCGTTCTATTGCTCACTTGAATCTCTTTACCAGTCTTGGGCTTTCTTTTTCTGTAACCATGTGTAGTCTACCGTTTGAAGTCTGAAATCATTATTCTTGGAAGAGAAGGGAAAGACAAAAGCCATAGTCGAGTAGTTCTCTTTTTGCCTCGTTATTCCAGCAACAGTAAGTCCTCAGTGTCCTCCGTCTGACGGAGCTCTGCTTGGTGTTCTCTTCATTCCGAATATAATGAAGAGAACACTTTTGGTTGTCTTTATAAACTACAGGTCTCGGTCTGTCACTGTTTGGGGGGAACTCTTGCACTCTTTAACTTTTGTTCTTGAGGAGTCCCACTTTCTCTTTTTTATCCCAGGCGAATTTTTGGAATCAGAGGTCGTAATAGGACTGTGTTGGGGACTCTCATCATTTCTTTTTTGGTGGCCCACAGTCTGACGGTGTAGACAGAGTTGTAGACAGTGTTGTATGGACAGATGGATACTGCCTGGCTGTCTTCAGAGTCTTTGCTCATGATCCCTTTTTTGGGCCAAAGGGTGCATGTGCTTGCCGGAGGGAGATGGAAAGACAGAAAGGAGGAAGAGGGGGAGAGTACCCAGTGTGCGGCATGGGCACGCTTTAATTCCTTCTCCTCCATTTCTCTGCCCTGTCAGAATATTGGACACGCATGCACATGCTCCTGCTGTGTTTTTTAAGCCCCTCAGACTAGGAGTCGAACCACACAGTTGGCCATGTGGGGTCCGGCTCCCTTAACTAAGGGGCCCTGGGGCTGGCCCTATGATTCTGTTTTTTTGTTTTTTTTTTTGGAGAGATTTTCACTGTAGGGCGCGTGCGCTCGCCAGACAGACAGAGAGAGACATAGAGACAGAAAGCGAGAAATCACCCCCCAGGGGGGATGGTCACGCCGCAATCCCTTCTCCTCCATTCTCCTCTCGGGATCTTGGGTACGCACGCACACGCGCCCGGCGTGAGTTTTAAGCCACCGGGTCCAGGACACGAACCGCGGTCGACTATGTGGGAGTCCAGCGACATAGCCATTACGCTAACTGCTGGTTCCCCCTATGATTCTGTTTTGACCAAGCCTTTTGAAGTCTGCCTTCCTGAAGTCCAGTCTTTACTGTCATATTTTCAAACACTCCCTACCTTATTCTCACAGTGTCGGGACAGAACCCTCTTACCTATTGCTGTTGGAATGGAGTCAGGCAATTCATCAGAAAAAGAGGAGCAAATCCTAAAAAGGTGTACTGTGACTATTTTAACTTAAAATGTATTAATGAAGCAAATGTATTTCATCAGCAATCTTTTGAAGCAGGGCTAAAGTCTTTTTAAAAAATTATTGAAGTTTCATGTTGTCACTTTTGCATCACATGCGATATTTGGTTTTATTTTATTTATTTACTTTTCGAAGTTGGGCAAGACCTTCTGAAGAAACCTGAGCACAGAATCCATTGAGATCTATATTTCTTTTTTGAAGTTTTAAAGTTTTCAAATGACATTTACAGTTGTCTTGCCTATATCGTATTTAAGGACACTACTTTTTAGAAAGAAAATTGCTGTAGGGCATGTGTGCTAGCTGGAGAGAGAGAGGAGGGAAAGTGAGAAAGTACCCCCAGGAGGTTGACCATGACACCATCCCCTCTCCTCCATTTTCTTCTCAGGATTTTGGGCATGCATGCACACATGCTTGGCATGTTTTCCAAGGCTGGAACTTCAACTGTGCAACTGGCCTTGTGGGAGCCATCCGCTTTAATCACCACACCACCCACTGGCCCAACAATTCTTTTTAGTAATTCTCTACCAAAACTTGCTAAAACATTTGACTTCATTAACAACTCTCTTGTTTTTGCCCTAATATTTAGTTTGTATGGTATTTATGTTATCCACCATGTTGAGAACAATTGGCATGTGTAAGTGTGAAAGAGAACACAAAACTTGGTAAGAGGAACAGAGATCTTAGCGATTAGTCTGCCGAACTTGAGCCTGGGTCTCTGGGCACTCGCCAAGTATGTTTTACAAAGATAGTGGAGAGCCTTGGGGAAACCGAGGATGATTACAAGGACTTCTGCCTTAACTATGACGACATTCTTGCTTCCATCCAAGGTTTGTTATTTCACTTCACTAGCTGGTATCTTTCCAAATAGCAGTTCCTCTGATTACTTCCTCTTTATATAGAGAAATGAAGTTACTGTTCAGTCCAGGCAATAACTTGCCAGACCTTCTGCTTTTAGTTTAGGCTCCAATCAAAATTAGTTTTCCATCATTACTGTTTTATGCCTCAGCGCCGGCATTGTAAACTAAATTCGGAACACATCATCCCTGTCTTCCATTTGGCAAGACAGTGAATACCTAGCTCAAAAAGAACCTGATTCCTTTTCCTCCCATTTAATCTTCATTCTGGGCCTCTTCATCATCCTCCCCACCTAGGCGCATGGATTTTTCACACGGGTGATAGGTGATTCTTCTTTACCTATGCTCCTTACAGATATTTATAATTTTTTTTTTGGAGAGGCTTTTGCTGTAGGGTGCATGCGCTCGCCAGACAGACAGAGAGAGAGACAGAGAGACAGAAAGCAAGGAATCATCCCCCAGGAGGGATGGCCACGCCGCAATCCCTTCTCCTCCCTTCTCCTCTCGGGATCTTGGGCACGCACGCACACACACCTGGGGTGAGTTTAAGCCACCAGGTCTGGGATGTGAACTGCGGTTGACTACATGGGAGTCCAGCGACATAGCCATTACACCAACTGCTGGTCCCCCTTATAGATATTTTTTGGAATGCTACCAAATCCCAGTAGTTATCGTCTGTGTTTACCACTCTCATCAAGTTCTCATGCTCTGCAAGTGGTCCCATACAACAACGAGGCCCTTGAGAGTATGTTCTGGGGACCTTTCCCAATTGTTTTCCTCTAGTATTGTCTCGGCTCCTCCCACACTGTTCTTTTTCCCAGGATATAAAAACAGACTTTTATGATAATGGGGCTCATGGTTGTATCAGATTCCTTCTTTCCTAGTCCGTAAGCAATCTGGAGAGCACCTCATAGTCCCTAAGCTTTTCTTCTGTGCCTCATGAGATGGACCCCAATCCTACCTAACGTGCCTCCCTGCATTACCTAAAGTCATCCAACAGAAAGCCACACCCTATTTGCATTCACTTCATTGTGAACTGTTCATTTCCCCCAGTATCCTCTCTTTTCCAAAGTCCTCACTATTGAGAGGTTACAAGAACCCTAGCCAGGCACGCAGGTCTTTTGTCCCCCCACCTGTGACTTCCTAAGTGTCAGTGAGGCTCTGTCCTTTTTTCCAGCATCGTGGTCATTTCCAGGGAGACACAAGGGCCACCGTGTGGGTTAGTAGGCTCCATATGTCTCAGAGGGCCAACATGTCCCAGAACTAGTCACCAGGAAGATGGACGGCAAGCTCGACTGACCGTATCTCGTCTACACTGAGCCCCTCAGTACCCCTACTGAGGAATGGTGACCATCATCCATCCTCTTCCTCCCAGCACAGTAGCAGGTTTGCCTACATGAGTGGCCCTTGGGTATCTTCTGGATGAGGCTCTTCAGTGTTCCCTGTACACAAAGACGGCAACCACCAGCGGCCATACCACTGACTGTGTAGCCGTCTCTGCGCCGTCTGTTAGGGACAGACACAGTGCATGGCGTTGCCATGTATCTTTTTGGAAGATCATCCTGTTCACCTCACCTCTTTTTGTGTGTGACATCTTAAAATTCTGAGCTTGCTTCTTTCCTTCGGGTTGGGCTGTATAGTGTGTTAGAAAATGTACCACTTAATAAAGATGTTAAAGTTAATTAATCCATATAAGATATAACTATCTACACGAGCAAAGCTTTTGGGACTCATTTTGAACAATAATTAGCAGAGGCTGAGTTATTGGTCTAGGCTTGCTAGGCTGCATTTCCTTAGCAAGTTGCGAACATTCAAACAGCAAGATGTGTGGTCAGCTTTTAAATAGTACAGGTTATTTATTTCCCCTGTGTCATTTAGTGCTGGCAGGCGTCAGCCTCATTAACCTGAACCCCCATATGCAACCCGACTGCTTCCTTCAGGGAAATAGAACTTTCTCTCTAGGAAGGGGCACCGATGCCTTGGGATACTAAAGGTACATTGATCAGGTGCCTATATTAATACTAAATAGTCATCATTTAAAAAAACCAAACGTAAGTCTAAAAAAATCCGTCTTGGGAACCAGCAGTTAGCGTAATGGCTATGTCGCTGGACTCCCACATAGTTGACTGCGGTTCGCATCCCGGACCCGGTGGCTTAAAACTCACGCCGGGCGCGTGTGCGTGCGTGCCCAAGATCCCGAGAGGAGAATGGAGGAGAAGGGATTGCGGCGTGACCATCCCCCCTGAGGGGTGATTTCTTGCTTTCTGTCTCTGTCTCTCTCTGTCTGTCTGGCGAGCGCATGCGCCCTATAGCGAAAATCTCTTAAAAAAAAAAATCCGTCTTTATGTGTAACTTCCTCTCCTCCTCCGCTCTTTCAGCCCAGGTCCACTGCTTTTCCATTTGCTGGCCAATGCAGCCTTCCCACAAAACTCGTGCTGATCTAATTTTGTCACTGAGAACATTAGGCTTGCTGGCGTCAGGAAGATTCTGCACAGACATCTACATCAAAATGTCTTGTTTTGGGGTCAGGGAATTTGAAGTGGCAGAATTTTGTGTCTACATACATTATTCTAGAATCCAAAGCTTTCAACAGATTCTTAAAGGAGACTGACTAGGCCTCTAACAGTTTAACCATTTTATAGACATCTTGGAATGTAAAAGAAGAGGTATCACTTTCTCTCCAAAAATAAGCAAAACACGCAGCTTATACTCCTAGCGATGCTCTTTCTTTTGCATCTTACTTTTTCATGTAACTTGCTGGAGTTTTTTCCTAAAATACTATTTCACATGAAGGTGTTTTTCTTTTATTATTATTATTATTATTATTATTATTTTTTGCCATAGGGCATGTGCGCTTGCTGGAGAGAGACAGAGAAATCAACTCCCAGAGTGGATGGCCACACCACAGTCTCTTCTTTATTGTCCTGGACTCTGAGTGATGAACATGCTGCAATCCCTTTTCCCCCATTCTCCTCTTGAAAATTTGGGCATGCACACACATGCACCCAGCGTGATTTTCAAGCTTCTGACTCTGGGACTTGAACTGTGATCGACCATGTTGGAGTCCAGCACCTTAACCACTACCCCACCTGTTGACTCTCTGTCTTTCTTTTATATTTTAAACTTTATTTATTTATTTCTCCCATGAACAAGACACAGAGAGAGGGAACTCCTGTAAGGGTCTCCATGTCATGATCCACCCCAGCTTCATCCAGTCCAAGATCATGGGCATGTGTGTGCCTGGCATGTTAGGGAGGACTTTGGATGTGAACCCAGAATCCTCCAATATGGGTCAGTCCTGCGTTACTGCAGTGCCGCTGACCGGCTCCTTGACTTGGAGGCGCCATGTTGATGTGACAGGTCCCAGGGTCTGCCAGGATTGCTGGTGCTCAGAGTTACAGTTTGAGTGTGAGGATCTGCTTCTGCCAGTCATTGACACAGTGTTGAATGTGGGCAACTGGTCAGGTTCATCAGGAGACAATGTCCAGCACGACATGATTCTTTTAAAAATGGTAGTGCTGGGACCAGCAGGTGGTATGGTGGTTAAGGCACTGGACTCCCACATGGCCAACCACAGTTAGAGTCCTGGACCTGGTGGCTCGCTTCCTCACTTTACGTCTCTGTCTCTGTCTCTCTCTGTCTCTCTGTAAAAAATTTACTATGTAAAAAATAGTAAATAAAATTAAATAAACAATTATTTTTAAAAAATGGTAGCACTCAGCATATTTTTCCGGCACCTTTACCAAGGTTAAAATTTGCCCAGTAAACAGATTCATAAAGATGTTCTTCTAACAGGTGATAAAATTCAGGGTTCTGTCAATTTCATTTGTATTCTTCCTGCTGTGTGAGAGATTTGCTCCAAAACTAAGTATTTTTGTATTTAAAAACCTGCGAAATGCATCTTCTCTTTTAAGCTGAAAGAGATAAACGTATGTAAAAAAAAAAAGACTAACTTTTATGCCCACAAGAAGTGGAAAGATACCATAACTCTTATGTTCTCTTTCTGATAGTTTATAATTGTATTTCTTGGCCTTGAGCTCATGTTATCAACTCTGCCGGCTCCCTGAAAAATGATTCTACAGGTCAATAATTTGTGTGTATTTGAATAAAGATCACTCGGGGACTTCAGTAAACTTTAAAGTTTTAAATTGCTCCACCTAACTGTAAGCACCACTATGCTATTATGCATGGTCTTAGCATTGTTTCTGGTGTTTGGCCAAGAGCTTTGGGAAGTTGAGGCAAGATCAAGTTCACTACGGTTGCACTGTTGCCATATCCTTTCCTATGGCTAAAAACTTCCCTCCTCTCCTGAGAATGTAAACTTTCTTGTGGGAGATTCACCTGATTCTTTGCACTTCTCTGTGAGAGCAGCTGAGTCCAGATCTAACCTCGAAAACGTCCGTGGTTGACTTGCCCTTCTCACTGAGGCTGCTGCCCATCTTTCCAGGTTCTAGAGACACAACCAGAACTTAGACGCAACGCTAACACTGTCCTGCAACTCGAGTCTAACAGAATTGGGGGACCATACCTCAGTTGCAAGGAGGTTAGAGAGCCGCAGAACGAGTGGCTAAAGAATTTGCTATAAATTAGTGCCGATAGGGACTCTCCCGGCTCTGAGCAGCAGGCCTGTTGCTTAACCCTGATTATAGCTGCTTCTCTGGGAATGTTGCAGGAATGTGACAACAGACACTAACCCGTGATGTCAGTTAGGGTAAGACATGGAAAAATTCTTTCAATTTCTTTTGAGTATACAGAGTAAAGTAACTAGTATTGTAAGATGTATTGAGGGGATCTTCAAAAAGTTTATGGAAAACGCTTATTATGGGAAAAAAAAAACCTGTTATGCATGGAGTTCACATTTTTTCTTGCACCAGAATAAACTCTCATACTCTAATTCCATTTTTCATGAACTTCTGAGAATCTCCCCTTCTGTGCTATAGTTCCTCCACTCCCACCCCCAGGGATCTGAGTTTAAGAGATCTATGGATTCTCTTCCAGATTCTTTAAATGAAAGTGTTGACATTTTTAGGTGTTTTTAACTTTCCAAATTTAGAATAGACTTGCTGGGGTTGAGAGGGAAAGGATTGCCAAACAGCTGCCATTGGGTGTCGTTGACTTACCTCCTTTCTGTCTGTTCTTTCTTTCAACTCTCCCTTTTTTTCCCCCTCCTGTTGGCTGAATGTCTATGTGGTTTGGGTATTACACTAAGTCATGTCCAGCATGGTATAAAAATTTTCCCATAATATGAACCCGTAAATAATTGGGACCTATGGAAGGGGCCACAAAGGTGTCAGGTGCCTTTTCTGTTGGGTCTGTGTTTGTAGCAGACCGCCTCGAACCAGCCAGGAGATCAGGAAGCCAGCCCCTTCAGTCTGTCTCAGGCAGAACGTGTGGCCAATTGTGTTTTCTCTCTTCCTTTCCTCAGAAATAGAAAGCATCTCCTCGCATTTTTTACAAAGATTACATATTTCATCTATTAGCTGAGAATGCAAAATGTGACCGAGCATTTTGCCTCCCAGAACGAATGAGAAAAGTTGAAAAATATACTGTGCAAGTGACTTACTTAACTTTCTCACCAAATGTCTGCTATACTAGTAAGCTAGTGAGAATCACAGTGTTGTCAGAGGTGTTAAGACAATAGTTGTCCTCTCCCTAGCTCCCTACCACAATCTGTGAGGGGATACTAATTTACATGAATTAGGGAATTATGTACTTATCACTGTGTGTGCATCAGAAGAGCACTTAGAGGGACCAGGTAGCTTGGTGGTTAAGGCATTTGACTCCTATATGGTCAACCATAGTCTGAGTCCCAGACCTGACATCATTTTTTTTTTTCACCATTTTATTTTATTATTTTTTAATGCATTTTTTTTAATTTCAAGAAAAAGTTTTAGTTTTCTTTTTTCTGAACCTTTTTTTTTTTAACTTAGTTTACATTCATTCCCTAAGCATCGTCACAGCATACAAAATGTGATTTCCCATCCAGAATAGACTGCATAGTGGCTTAATCATGCATGTTGTTATCAAAAATTTTACATTTCTAGTTTCTAGTATTTTTTTTTTTACCACTATTTCTGACCCTCTGTCCTTTTCCACCCTCTTCTCACCCTATCTCTGGTGTCTACAGTTGTCTTCCATTCCTTTCCCCCCGACATTGTATTGATCACACAATTTCTTAAATAATCTAACTACTTTCATAGTAAGTTCACTTGGTACTATTAAGAAAACCAGTTATAACTTAAATCAAAGAAATGTAAGGAACTTTGCTTAAAACTTAAAGCCAGGAAACAGGTTAGGATTCTATTCAAATGGTAGGTACATGAACCTATGCATATCTCAAGACAGGACACAAATCCTTACAACCAGATAACAAAGTCTACAAGAAAATCAGCAATGTTTTAGTCAAAAGTC
>NW_006159576.1:975671-977679 GCF_000334495.1 Tupaia belangeri chinensis
GCCACAATCCCTTCTCCTCCATTCTCCTCTCGGGATCTTGGGCACGCACGCACACATGCCCGGCGTGAGTTTTAAGCCACCGGGTCCGGGACACAAACCGCGGTCAACTACGTGGGAGTCCAGCGACATGGCTATTACGCTAACTGCTGGTTCCCTATTATTCTAATTTTTAAGGGCAATTTTCTCAGTCTTCGTGGCGAATTTTTCTAGGCCAGCCATTTTCTCTTCTACGTCTGAGATTCTATTTTCTGTATGATCTAGTCTGCTTTTAATACTTTCAAGGGAGATTTTGACTTACTGTATTATAGCCTTCATCTCTAACAGGTCCATTTGATTCTTTTTTAAAGTGTGTAATTCCTCTTTTAGATCTTGCAAGAATTTTCTCACCTCCTGGAACTCATCAGCTTCTTTCTCCTTTCTCTTTAGCAGTTCATTGTCTCTCTTCTCTTCCATCTCTGTTAGCTTCGCCATTATGAACGTTCTAAGTTCTTTTTTTTTTTTTGGAGAGGTTTTTTTTCGCTATAGGGCATGTGCGCTCACCAGACAGACACAGAGAGTCATAGAGACAGAAAGCGAGAAATCACCCCCACCCCCCAGGAGGGATGGTCATGCTGCAATCCCTTCTCCTCCATTCTCCTAAATTCTTTATCAGACATTTCCATGATTTCCATTGAACTGTCTATGGATGAAGAGGAGTTATTCTTTTCCCTGGGAGGAGGGGTATTTTCTTGCTTTTCCATATTTCTTGTGGTCCTGCGGTGATTTCTAGTCATCTGATGGATGGTGTGTTTCTTCCTAATTCTTGAAGTTCAGTCTGCACGTTCAGAAGCAAGCAGAAAGAGGTGATTTGGAATCTTTTGCCCTTCTGTTGTGATCGCTTTGTGCATCAGGTTCAGTAGATATTGAGAAATATGTTGACCCTGATAGTATTTGGATGTTCAGCTACAGTACTCTTAGATCTACCTAGCAACACAATAAATGGATATTGAGGAGTGGAGAGACTAGAAAAAAGAAAATGAAAAAGAGAGAAAAAACAACAAAGAAATAGAAAAAAAGAAGAAAAAAAGTAAAAAAAAATGATAATTATTGTTTTTCTTTAAAAAAAAAAAGCACAAAATAGAAAACAGTGCGGTGAGCAAGCACACCGAGCGAAATCACTAGTTCTAGGAGCCAGGAGGAATCTTCTCCTGAAGGCCTGCCTCTGGCCTCTCCTGCCTGGGTGAGAGGATTAGAGGGGATTATAAACAAGACAAAAGGCAGGCCTGACATCTTGAAAATCACAGCAAGCACATGTGCATGTGTGCCCAAAATCCCAAGAGGAGAATGGAGAAGAGATTGCAGCATGGCCATCCCTTCTGGGAGTGATTTCTCACGCCCCTCCACCTCCTGGCAAATGCATGCGCCATTTGGCAAAAAAAATTAAAAAAAAAAAAAGCATTTAGAAGCAAAAAATCATGCATAGTTTTCCTTCTTGTGTGTATATGTATATATATATCTATATATACACACATATATAGATATATATATAAAATAAATATTTTGACGTTTCTTTCTTTCATCAGAGAGAGAGAGAGCCAGAGGGAGAGAAGGCAAGTCCCCGGCAGGGCCTCGCACTGTGCCCCTCCGCTCGCACACCCATGGGATCCCAGGTGCATGTGTGTGCTTCCAGAGCGTACAGGTCGACCTGGAAACAGAACCCCGGCCTTCCATATGGCTTCCAGCGCTGCAGATCTGGGCGCACCACTGCACTGCCATGCGGGCCTCTCTGTCCTATATTCTTAAGCCGCTCACTGCTGAGTGGTGTGGAAAGTCTGTCCTCTTACACGATTTGAAGAATTTAAAGCCTCAAGTCACTGCCAGGCCTGCTAAAGTAATTTGGGAAAATCGATTCACTGCAGTGCTTCCTCCCTACATTTGTATTACCAATTTCTTCATAACTAGGGGTTTTGCAGTGGATGTGGATATTTTTTTTTTTTTTTTTTTTTTTAATTTTAGTTTTTTTTTTAGG
>NW_006159576.1:977710-986155 GCF_000334495.1 Tupaia belangeri chinensis
TTTGCTATAGGGCACGTGTGCTCGCCAGAGACAGAGAGAGGGAAAGTGAGAAATCACCTCCTGGGGATGACTATGCCACAGTCCCTTCTTCACCCTCCTATTGGGATTTTGGGCATGTACGCACACATCACACATGCCCCGTGTGATTTTCTTTCTTCTTTCTTTTAGAGATTTTTGCTCAAAAAATCACCGCCCCTGGGGGGATGACCATGCCACAATCCCTTCTCTTCGATTCTCCTCTCAGGATTTTGGGCATGCATGCACATGTACCTGGCATGAGTTTTAAGCCACTGGGTCCGGGACTCAAACCATGGTCGACCACGTGGGAGTCCAGCAACATAACCATTACACATTGGCTGTTACCTAGACTTTTTTTTTAAAAGGTGTTTATTTGTGTATTTATCTGCAGTTTTCAAGCCTCCCAGTCTGGGACTCAAACTGCAGTCAGTCAGTGGGAATCCAGTACCTTGAACAGCACTCCACCTGCTGGCCCTCCAGCAGCTAGCTTTAAAGATGCAGTTTAGGGCCTGCTCTGTGGCCCACCAGTAAGAAATTGCTCTAGAGAAGCCAGATCCCACATGACAGCCGTAGTACCAGCCCCTGGCCTGGTCAGCCTGAAAAGCACCTATTGTGTGCACAAGTGCCTAAGATCTCACACGCTAGAAGACTAGAGGAGAGATTGCCGTGGGACCAGACGCTGTGGGGGTGCTTGTCTGTCTATCTGTCTCTCTTACTTTCAAGTGCACATGCACATACTCCCTCATGACTTCAGAAAAAAATCAGAAAAAAATTAAAGAGACATTTTATCTACTGGTCATGGGGTGTTGGCCATCATTACTTGGGCAAATCCTAAAAATCTTCCTTTAAGGTTCCCTTTGTATTTGGCATCTGAGGCCTCTCAGTACTCTGTCATCTTCTATTTGTGAGAAGTATGCTTTCACCTGAGAACGTCAGAATCGTTCAGCTTCCCACATAGAAAGCTGAACAGGATTAAAAATACATTTATTGGCTTCATGTCAAAACACCACTCAAAAGCTGAAAAACATATTCAACCTTCTCTTGTATTTATGTCACAGTATGATATATTTTTTTTTATTCACAAAGTTTTTTTTTAATTAGTGAGGAAAAAGAACCTGAAGGAGCAGAAAGAGAAGAACAGAGAGAGAGAAATGGAAGGAAGAATGAAAAGAAGGCAGGGAAGGAGGGAGGAAGCTAGGAAAGAAGGAAAAAGAAGGGCTCGCGAGACCGACTCTCTGGTCGTTTTGAGATCATGCAGATACAACCCGAGATTCTTGGTGCCACCCTTATATCTTCCCTCTCCGTTAGTGCCACAGACAGTCTGGCACCAGTAGTAAACCTAATTCTTCTTTTTAAAAAGTAAGTCTTTATTTTATTTCTTTCTTTAAATTTGACCAGAGAGGAACAGAAAGAGAAAGGGGGAAAGTGAGAAAGGAATCTGCCAGGTCCAGGATTCAAACTGTGGTCGACCAGGTGGGAGTCCAGTAACACAAGTTCTGTGCTATCTGCTGGTCCCAGTAAACCCCAATTCTCACATGTCTTTACTATTCCTTTTCTCTTACCATTTCTATGTCACTGCCCGACTTCAAACTTCTATGAACTTTTGTCAAGGTTACTTCCCTGACCCGTACCTGCTCTCCTGAACTCTCATTTTTTAATGTTCCCTAAATCATCTGACACATCTGCGTCAATCTGAGCGTGTCATTTTCCCATTAGGAGGTCCCCAGTGGCTCCGTCGACCTCCATGACTGACTCCTGTCCTCCTTTCCTTCTTCATCTTGTGACTTTCTTCCCAGTCACCCTGTGCCTGCAGCCTCTGCCTGACCTGGCCCAGCAAGCCTCCTCGTGCCTGCTGAATCTCAACTCAGGCCGCAGTTCTTGTTTACTTCCCCAGCCCCTCGGGCAGACTCGGACGCCCCTTGTCCCTGGAAGGGGCCGGGGGCTGTAGGCCTCTGCGACTGTTTTGGTTCTCATTTTGTTTAAAGTGGTTAGTCCTTGTTTCCACTTTACAGGTAAGAAGAGTGATGTCTGAAGAGCTGAATATAATAGCCTGCCATATTTCACACAGCAAGAAAGGCAGAGAGAAGCTGGGACTTGAACCCAGGTCTTTGTGCTTTGAAAGCCCAAGCTAGTTCCTTGACACATGGCCGTCACTCAGCTTGCCCTGCACCAGCGTTTCCTTTTATCGTGGAGTTCGTCACATTTGCCGTGTTTGCAGTTCTCCGTCTGCTGTGCTCCCTGAGGGCAGGGGCCTCACCTTCATCTTTATGTCTCCAGACGGTAACAGTGCCTGGCTCACCGAGTACTCGAGGAGTACTCACTGAGATAATGCAGGAATGAATACTATGCCGGTGAGACTGGAGCGCCACCTGTCTGGGAGGCAGTAATCTGACTTGGCCTTTTCTGTGTGGTGGCGGGGAGAAGGAGCGGAAGGGAAGTCTTGAGCGCTACTTTCTGGGGTAGGAGGGTTCTAGTGGGACAAGGCAATGGAAGGTGGTGGCCTCCAGAACTCTCTTAAGAAGGATTTTTACTGTTATAATTATTAATAGAAATAAAGTTTGTACTTGGAAAAAAAAAAAAAAAGGCTTTTTAGGACCAGCAGATGGTGTAGCAGTTGTGCTGCTGGACTCTCACATACTGGACTGCAGTTCGAGTCCCAGACACGGTGGCTTAAAATTCATGCCAGGTGTGTGTGCGTGCGTGCCCAAGATCCCAAGAGGAGAATGAAGGAGAAGGGATTGTGGTGTGACCACACTCCTCTGGAGGGGGTGATTTCTTGCTTTCTGTCTCTGTTTCTCCGGTGAGTGCGTGTGCCCAATAGCAAAAATCTCCCCCCAAAAGAAGGATTTTTAAATTAGGTGCTAAGAGAAGTCAGGGATGCATACCTAGATCATTTTATTAAGTTTTTTTTGAACTTTTGTATTGCCTCATATTTATTGCTTACCTAGGTGAGCTTACGGTGTAATCCTTATGGCCTGATCCAGCCACGGTGGAATACTCTGGGTGGTGCTGCTACTCGGCAGGCTGAGACTACATAAGCCCTGGGTTCGAGTCCTGGCTCACCCTGGAAGTTGGGTGTGGTGGTGCACACCTGTGGCCCCAGCTGCTTGGGAGGCTGAGGCAGGAGGATCACAACAGAACAAGAATTAGTCTTTAAAAGAAATTGTCCTGTGCACGGAGGAAAGGGGAATGGGTAGGATGGAGGAATCTTATAGTGTGGTTCCATATGAATCTCTGTTTCCTTTATTCAAAAATACATTTATGGGAACCAGCAATTAGCATAATGGCTATGTTGCTGGACTCCCACGTAGTGGACCGCGGTTCGCGTCCCGGACCCGGTGGCTTAAACTCACGCCGGGCGCGTGTATATACGTGCCCAAGATCCCGAGAGGAGAATGGAGGAGAAGGGATTGCGGCATGACCATCCCCCCTGGGGGGTGATTTCTCGCTTTCTGTCTCTAATGTCGCTCTCTGTCTGTCTGGCGAACACACGTGCCCTATAGCAAAAATCTCTCTCAAAAACAAAACAAAACAAAACAAAACAAAACAAAACAAAAGATTTATATGGGGGCCAGTAGATGGTGTAGTGGTTATGTTGCTGGACTTCCAAATGGCCAACTACAGTTTGAGTCCTGGACCTGGTGGCTTGAAAGTCATGCCAGGCATATGTGTGTGCATGCCCAAGATGTTAGGAAGAGAATGAAGGTCAACTATGGTACGAATCCCAGACCGGGCAGCTTGCATTCTCACTTTCTCTTTCTCTCTCTCACATACACTCTGTCCCTCTCTGGTCAAATTAAAAATAAATAAATAAATCAAAACCGTTAGAAGCAGGAAACGAATTCTCCCCTACAACCTCTGGAGGAAGCTGGTCCTGCCAGAGGGCAGGTGACCTGCTGATACCTTGATGTCATCCCAGCGATCCTAATGCAGACTTTCGACCTCCGGGACTGGAAGGCTAACTCACTGTTATGTTATGCTGCTGTAAGAAATTGTGATAAGTTGTTACAGCAGCCACAGTAAAGTAATACACACGGAGGGTAACAATGTCAGAGTATTTTTTGAGGCCCAGCAGAGAGCCCCTTTGGACAGCTCTTCATCCCCATGGAAAGCTTTCTACTTTCAATCTCTAAAGGATCCAAACCAGGATGAACTGGAATTTACGTCTGAAAAGGGTACTCCTAGGATTTGCGAGTGCTCCCATTATTCTTTTCTCTCAGGGGCTATCCTCTGCGTCCAGTGTCCATCGCAGTCCAAGCCGGGCACATGTGCATTCATTCTGAGGGTGTACGGCTTTCACCATCTGGTGAAGGAATGTAGGAACACGGCTCAATTTGGATGATGTCTGTGAATGGGCAGGTCAGCTCGTTACTTAATACGTTTAGCATACGTGTAAACCTTTAAATAGCCTCTTAGCTTTCGCCGGCGTCTGCATCTTGGTTGGGTTAGATAGTGGTTACGGTTCCTCCCAACGCAAGTCCTGCATCACTCACTCATCTGCTCTTACTTTCGCCCTTCCCTGTTAGTGCCCTTCTTCTGCCCCTGGGCCCAAGTTAAGGTCTCTCTCACCTGTGTAAGTTCCTGGGGGAGGTTTGCTTTTCCTTCTGGATCCTGGGTCAAAGCTTTAAACAACAAGTGCTCCCGACTCCGTCGATGTCTGTGGGTTTGGACGTAGGAATTTACCCACCTAAGGTTTCTTTTCGCAGGTATCCAGAGTTGTGAACGGAGCTTTAGCAAGCCAGTTTGCATTCTTAGAAACTTTCATAACCTTTTCCACGCTTTCCCTTTTATTTATTTATTTATTTATTTATTTTTTTATTTATAAGTTGCTAGAGGGTGTGTGTACTTGCCTGAGAGAAACAGATACAGAGCGAGAGAGTGGAGGTGGTCGTGTACCATCCCTTCTTTTTTTTGGAGAGGTTTTCGCTATAGGGCGCATGCGCTCGCCAGACAGACAGAGAGACAGAGACAGAAAGCGAGAAATCACTCGCTGCAATCCCTTCTCCTCCATTCTCCTCTCGGGATCTTGGGCACGCACGCACACGTGCCCGGCGTGAGGTTTAAGCCACTGGGTCTGGGACGTGAACCACGGTCGACTACATGGAAATCCAGTGACATAGCCATTATAGCCATTATGCTAACTGCTGGTCCCTCCCTTCTCTTTCTGGGATTTTGGGCATGCACCAACATGCGCCAAGCAGGTCTCTCGAGCCACTAGTTTTAGGACTTGAACCGCATGGTCAGCCATGTTCCCGCTGACCGGTTGGCTGGCCCTTGCCCTTTACTTGAACCCGTGACTTTCCCATCTATAATACATTCCAAGAGGCTTCACAGCCTCCTCTTCTCTCATCCCAGCTGAAAATACTGACCTGGTGCGCTCCCACTGCACATAGCTGGGGAGGTCCATGGGTTCTCAGCCCCCGTCTGCGTCGTCAAGAACCAGCACGGGGGGAACCAGCAGTTAGCGTAATGGCTATGTCGCTGGACTCCCACGTAGTCGACCGCGGTACGCGTCCCGGACCCGGTGGCTTAAAACTCACGCCGGGCGCGTGTGCGTACGTGCCCAAGATCCCGAGAGGAGAATGGAGGAGAAGGGATTGCGGCATGACCATCCCCCCTGGGGGGTGATTTCTCGCTTTCTGTCTCTATGTCTCTCTCTGTCTGTCTGGCGAGCGCACGCGCCCTATAGCGAAAAAAAAAAAAAAAAAAACCAAGAACCAGCACGGGCATTCATGAGAGTCGCTGGAACCCATTTCTCACCAAGTGCCTGCTGTACACCAGGTGTTTCTATAGTGAGTGTCCAAGCTAGATGTCTGATTCAGGCTCACTTTTCATTTCAAAATTTCATTGTAGGGAACCAGCAGTTAGCGTAATGGCTATGTCGCTGGACTCCCACGAAGTCGACCGCAGTTCGCGTCTCGGACCCGGTGGCTTAAATCTCACGCCGGGCGCGTGTGCGTGCGTGCCCAAGATCCCGAGAGGAGAATGGAGGAGAAGGGATTGCGGCGTGACCATCCCCCCTGGGGGGTGATTTCTCGCTTTCTGTCTCTATGTCTCTGTCTGTCTGGCGAGCACACGTGCCCTATAGCGAAAACCTCTCCAAAAAAAAAAAATTTCATTGTAGGGCCAGCCAGTGGCATGGTGGCTAAGGTGACTGGATCCCATTTGGCCAACAGGGTGGTTCTAGTCCCAGACCCAGCAATTTGAAAAAAACCTGTCTGGTGTGTTTGTGTGTGTGCCCGAGATCCTGAAAGGAGGAACGGAGGAGAAGAGATTGCGGTGTGACTGTCCCCCTTGGGGGTGCTTTCTTATTCCCCTCCCTCCCCACTACGTCTCTCTGGCAAACCCACGCACGCCATAGCATGAGGGTGTAATAATTTTTTTTTATTAAAAAACTTAATTGTAATAGAAATTACAAATGACAGTAAGATTCAGGGGGCTCTGCTGCAATTTTGTTGGAAACAGCCCAAGACAGAAAAGTCAGTAGAGCTAGGTTCCAGTGGAACATCCGCCATGAATGCGCATTTGTGAGCGTCGGTTTCTTACATGCCTAGTGGGTCTGGGAGCGTCTACTCGGTGCAGATGCGTGTGGATTAAACGGTGTAAACATATGTGAAAGTGCCCATTAGCCTGTTTTTCTTTTTTTAGGACACTTTTGCCTTACGGTATGTGCGCTCACAGTGGGGGGGGAGAGACAGAGACAGTGAGAAGAGGAGTTAGAAATCTCCCCCCCCCAGGAGGGATGGCCACGCTGCCACTCCTTCTCCATTCTTCTCCTGGGATCTTGGGCACACACGCATACCCGGTGTGATTTTCAAACCGGGACTCCAACCGCAGTTGGTCTTACGGCAGTCCAGCGACTTAACTGCTACAACATATGCTGGCCCCAATATTATGCTTTGTAATAGTAGCATATTTAGGGACCACCAGTTGGTGTAATGGCTATGTCACTGGACTCCCACGTAGTTGTCCGTGGTTCGAGTCTCGGACCCGGTGGCTTAAACTCATGCCGGGCGCGTGTGCGTGTGTGCCCAAGATCCCGAGAGGAGAATGGAGGAGAAGGGATTGTGGCGTGGCCATTCCGCCTGGGGGGTGATTTCTTGCTTTCTGTCTCTCTGTTTCTGTCTTTCTGGTGAGCACACACTTCCTATAGCAAAAACCTCTCCAAGGAAAAAAGAAGGACTAGAAAGACAAAGCAGTTTATGTTTAGGTCCCAATCCTGTCTTCCTTGAATACTGGGCCAAACATTCTTAACTGCTTTGAACCTTTGAAAAAACATAAAACTCATGTCTACAAAGCCAGATATACCAAACAGAAGCATTCATGATTTTTAGATGAACTGGCTCTCTGCAGTCGCCAGTAAAGGAGCCCAACATATCTGAACCTGATTTTCCTCATGCTCTAGATCATTTTAAGGCATAATGTAAAACAGTTTTATAGCTGGAATGAGCCTTGCCCATAACTCGTTTCATAATTAGATGTTATATTTGAAATATGATATCCTTGAGAAAGGTAACACTGACGTACAAAAAGAGCTGAAGGCGGGAGCCAGCAGGTGGCATGGTGGTTAAGGCATTGGACTTCCCTATGGCCAACCGCAGTTAGAATCCTGGACTTGGTGGCTTGACTTTTCACTTTCTCTCTCTCTCTCAGTCTTCCTCTGTCCCTCTCTGGTCAAAAAAAAAAAAAAAAAAAGTTAAATAAAATAATTATTAAAAACAAACAAACAAAAAACACGAAGAATATATTGCCTCTTCAAAGCAGTGAAATGCGCTCTTTGAAATGCGCCCATGGACCAGTCTCCCTTTGCCCAAGTATTTCCTCTGTAGCTAAAGTCTAAATTGGTTGAACCACATCCCTTTGTGGCTCTGGTTTCTTTTTTTTTGTTGTTTTTTTTCTTTTTCTTTTTTTTTTTTTTTAGAGAGGTTTTTTCTATAGGGCATGTGTGCTCGCCAGACAGACCGAAAGAGACATAGAGACAGAAAGTGAGAAATCACCCCCCAGGGGGGATGGCCACGCCGCAATCCCTTCTCCTCCATTCTCCTCTCGGGATCTTGGGCATGCACGCACACGCGCCCGGCGTGAGTTTTAAGCCACCGGGTCTGGGACGTGAACCGAGGTCAACTATGTGGGAGTCCAGCGACATAGCCATTACGCTAACTGCTGGTTCCCTGGCTCTGGTTTCTTGATGTGCTGCTAAACGAACACGTGTCTTGAAACCATAATACACATTTGGAGATCAAAGTTCCCTTACCAATGGGCTCTGCCAAAAGGGAGGCTGAGGTCCTGGGCGCCTAAACACCTAGACTCTGCCTCTCAGGTTGGTACTTACAGGATTTATATAAAGGCCTCACAGTCATATTTGCCCTAATTGCCTTCCACTCATTTTTTTTTCTTTTCTTTCTTTTTTTTTTTTTTTTTTTTTTT
>NW_006159576.1:986180-992553 GCF_000334495.1 Tupaia belangeri chinensis
ACAGAGAGACAGAAAGCGAGAAATCACCCCCCAGGGGGGATGGTCACGCCGCAATCCCTTCTCCTCCATTCTCCTCTCGAGATCTTGGGCACGCACGCACACGTACCTGGCATGAGTTTAAGCCACTGGGTCCAGGATGCGAACCGTGGTCGACTACGTGGGAGTCCAGCGACATAGCCATTATGCTAACTGCTGGTCCCAACCTTCCACTCATTTTTAATGCAGCAGTTAGGAGTTTATTTAATGGGTGATTTTGTGATGGTCTTGCCTGGGTTACTTCTTTTTTTAAAAAAATTTATTCATTCCTTTTTTTTTTAAAGTTTGACCAGAGAAAGAGAGAGAAAGTGAGAAAGCAAGCCACCAGGTTCGGGACTTGAACTGTGATTGGCCATGTGAGAGTGTACAACGCCCTAACCACCATGCCACCTGCTGTTCCCAGCCTGGGTTACTTCTTGATGGTTCACATTTCACAAATCCTATCTTCATGTACACACAGGAAAGTGTCAATTGACATCACAGCACGGCCTCCTGAGTCGGTTTTATGCTTAGCGCTTCGAGCATGCTCATTTCAGGCCTCCCTGCGCTACTGCAGAGGGTGCCCTGCACATAGAGAAATAGGAAACCTGCCGAAGAAACTGCAGTGTCTGGGACCAGCAGTTAGCATAATGGCTATGTTGCTGGACTCCCATGTAGTCAAACCTGGTTCGAGTCCCGGACCTGGTGGCTTAAACTTAAGCCGGGTGTGTGTGTGTGCCCAAGATCCTGAGAGGAGAAGGGATTGCGGTGTGGCCATCCCCTCTGGGGGGTCTTGTCTTGCTTTCTGTCTCTCTCTCTCTCTCTCACTCTGTTTTCCTGGTGAGCGCATGCGCCCTATAGCAAAAAAATTCTAAAAAAAAAAAAAAAAAATAGAAAGAAAAAGAAAAGAAACCGCAGTGTCAATTTCTTCAGTCTCCTCACTGTCCAGGCTTCAGGTTGACAGATATGTCTGTCTCTGTTTTGGCAACCTTCACTCTGACTTGAGCACGTTTCAAACTTTCCTCTCAGCTGTGTGCCTAGAGTTTAATTTCTGGAGACTTTTATTCCATTGCTGGTCACTTGCAGGATGGATAGACTGGCGTTCTACCCTATCTGTATTCCACCACTCATGTACTGGGAAAGGAAATATTGACTAAGAAGTTGTGAAAGAGGATGAAGGAAAGCTCAGCAAAGCGGACAGTCCTAACGTGTGGAAGGTCAGCGTACTGGTCACTTGTTCCTGGTGGCCAAGGTCACCGGAGAATGCATGGGACAACTTTAGCTGGGTGCACTGATGCTCTGGAATTTCTCTTGGAGGGGATGGGTTGTTGGTTCCCATTTTTGGTCTTACACCAGTTACTATCTCGGGAGGGTTGTTTCTCATCTAATCTGCTGTGTGCAGTCTTATAGCTTGTTAGATGATGAAATATGACAATGTCTAAAGCACCCAGAATAATTTTTTTTTAAGTGAGATTTTTGCTATAGGGCATGTGGGCTCACTGGAGAGATAGAAAACGAGAAATTACCCCCATGGGGGGATGGCCACACCACAATCCCTTCTCCTCAATTCTTTTCTCAGGATTTGGGCATGCACACACACATGCCCAGCATGAGTTTCAAGCTGCCAGGTCCAGGACTTGAACCACGGTCAACTACGTGGGAGTCCAGTAACATAACCATTACACCATCTACTGGCCTCCCCGCCTCCCCAGGAAGAACGTTTACTAAAAGACAGATCTTACTATTAGCATTTCATATTTTAATCAGTCAGTTATACTCTTAACATTTTGGGCTAGCATTTGTGAGTCTAACACAATTAGTCAGCCCTTGTTTTATTAAGAAAAAAAAAAATTGGGACCAGCAGTTAGCGTAATGGTTATGACTCTGAATTCCCATGTAGTTGACTGCAGTTCACACATCGGACCCGGTGGCTTGAAACTCACGCCAGGCGCATGTGCATGCGTGCCCAAGATCCCGAGAGGAGAATGGAGGAGAAGGGGTTGTGGTGTGGCCATCTCCCCCTCGGGGGGTGATTTCTTGCTTTCTGTCTGTCTGTCTCTCTTTGTCTGTCTGGCGAGCACACGTGCCCTATAGCAAAAACCTCTCCAAAACAATAAATAAATAAAATAAAATAAATTTAAATACATAATCTACTTGGTGGAGAAAAACAGTAGTATAGACCTTTCTTTCAAACTTTTAGAAAATCAGGCTGACTAAATTTCACTTAATAAGTCAAAGGTTAGCACTATTGGGAAGCATTTAAAATATTTTGATTTTGATGAGCCAGCCTAATAAAAACAGGCTAGTTGTTAAAGGAACCACATCCCACGTGGTTGACTGCATCATTCACATGCTCTCCACGGGCCTGAAAGATACCCCGGGCATGCATGTGTGCGTGCCCCAAATCCCCATAGGAGGGAGAAATGAAGAAGGGATCGCAGTGTGGCCGAGCCCTATTGAGTGCTTTCTCCCCACCCCTGTCTCTTTATCTCTTTATCTCTTTATCTCTTTGATGAATGTACATGCCCTCTGCCAAATTAAAAAAAAAAGTACACACATATATGTATGTATGTATATGATTTTGTGGTACTGAACATTTATTTTATTTTTAAAAGTTATTTTATTTTACTTTATTTATTTAAATTTGACCAGAGAGGGACAGAGTGAGAGAGAGAACGAGAGAGGGAAAGTGAGAAAGCAAGCTACCAGGTCTGGGACTTGAACCATGGTCAACCATGTGGCAGTCTAGCACCCTTAACCACCATGTCACCTGCCGACCCCTGTACTGAACATTTAAATGGGAATTATTCGTTAGATGACCTGAATTGGTTTCCTTAAATTGGTTTTTGGTTTGATATACAGAAGATATTGTGCACTCACATATATTTTATACTATAATCCTGTGGCGGTTATACAATTATAAACATTTGTTACAGTGCATCTAATTGTACTCTTAAAATTGGTGAATTTTGGGACCAGCAGTTAGCGTAATGGCTATGTCGCTGGACTCCCATGTGTTTGACTGCGGTTCGAGTCCTGGACCCAGCAACTTAAACTCACTCTGGGAGCGTGTGCATGCGTGCTCAAGATCCTGAGAGGAGAATGGAGGAGAAGGGATTGTGGCGTGGCCATCCCCCTGGGGGGTGATTTCTTGCTTTCTATGTCTGTCTCTCTCTGTCTTTCTGGCGAGCGCACACACCTTCTAGCAAAAACCTCTCCAAAAAAAAAGAAAAAAAAATTGGTGAATTTTTGTATATAATTATACTCTGATAAAGTTGGCAAGAATAAAGTGTTTTATTTGGGCAAGTACTGTGTGCTCTTTAAGCAGGTTATTACTTTGTCTATACTGTTTCTTTGGAGAAGTTCAAGCTATAGGGGCCAGGATTCAAACCGTGCAGTCAGACATGTGCAGTCTAGCTGCCTTAACCACCTGGCCACAAAGCTGGCCCTATAAAATGTTTTTAATAGTTGCATTCAATTTAAAATGTACCGTATTTTACTTTTCTTATCTTACTACTTATACATGATTAGATTAAAAAAGACATTTACTTGCTTTTTTTGTTTTTTGAGAGATTTTTGCCATGGGCACCATGAACTTGCCAGAGAGACGAAGAGACAGAAAGTGAGAAATCACCCCCCAAATGGGATGACCATGCCTGCAATCCCTTCTCCTCCTTTCCCCTCTTGGGATTTTTAGCATGCACACACATGCACCCAGCATGAGTTTCAAGCTGCTGGATCTGGCACTTGAACCTTGAACCACCGTCAGCCATGTGGGAGCCCCGTGCTGTAACCACCATGACTCCCACTAGCCTCAAGACATTTCTTTTGGTGGGGAAAAATGTTCGTCTCAACTTTTGTGTTAAAAATTAAAAGCAACAGTTAGACTACCAACTTTTTATAGCAATTTTGATGTCTAAAGTCAATTGACCGAATTATTATTATTATTTTTTTGGAGAGGTTTTTGTTATAGGGTGTGCATGTTCACCAGAAAGACAGAGAGAGACAGAGGGACAGAAAATGAGAATCACTCCCCAGGGGGGATGGCCATGCTGCAATCTCTTCTCCTCCATTCTCCTCTCAGGAACTTGGGCATGCACGCACATGCGCTCAGCCTGAGTTTAAGCTACCGAGTCCGGGACTCAAACTGCAGTCGACTACATGGGAGTCCAGCGACATAGCCATTACACCACCTGCTGGTCCCCCAAATTAAATTTATTATTATTATTATTATTATTTTTAGATTTTTGCCATAGGGCATGTGCTTTCACTGGAGAGAGGAGGAGGAGGAGAGAGAGAGAGAGAGAGAAATAAATCACCCCCTGGGTGAGTGGCCACACCACCATCCCTTCTTCTGTTGGGATCTTGGGCACACATGCACATGTGCCCAATGTGATTTTCAAGCTGCCAGGTCTGCGACTCAAACTGTGGTTGGCCACGTGGGAATCCAGCACCCTCACCACCACTCTGCTTGCTGGCCCCCAACTGAATGAATTTTAAATAGTCCCGGGTGGTTATATGATCAAAGCAGAGGTGTTCATATTTCACATTTAAAATGTTTCCCTTAGATTATTATTTAATGATCTGCACACATTTTAACGGTAAACGTCAAGTGTTTTATATACAGAGTGCCTTCTATGTTCTTCTTCTCTCTTGATTACTTATAGTCTCTTCAAATAACGCTAAGACTGTAACGTTATATGCGATTCAATGTAATATGAACAAGGTTATGATGACAATAAATAAATAAATATATATTTTTTTTAAAAAGGAAAAAAAAAGATACCGATAAGAGACTAACCGAACGTGTTTCATGTCTGTGATAACCTAGACACAGGCTCTGAGTTTCAGAGGAGGCCCTTGATTTTCCATTTTTATACATCTTGTGGCTTTCTTACTCCTCAATCTCCTCCTGTTGAAGACTGAAACCACTTCCTCTTTATAGTTGCGCTCACTTCCTGTCCGTTCATGTCCCTGACTTTGGTTGGCAAGCCTTAGGCACTTAACATCCTAACGGAGACGTATATGTGTTTTTCTCTCTAGCCCCTGAATGTTTGGTTGGCAAGCCTTAGGCACTTAACATCCGAACGGAGACGTATATGTATTTTTCTCTCTAGCCCCTGAATGATTAAATGAGACAAGACCTTTGCCCTCTTTCCCTTGCAAGGGGAGTTCCTGCAGTCTGGAGGTGGTTTTTGAGTTTGTGCGAATAAAAAAACAATGGGGCAGGGCTCTTACGCGGTGTTTGTTTTGTTTGTTTATTTATATGGAGATGATTGAAGAGTCCTTGACTCACCCAAGGCATTGTGCTCAGGTGTATTTTCTATTGTTACCCAGGGTCTTTCCAGACCTTGCTCCCCTGGGCGTTAGTAAGCAGCTGCTTTTTCTTTCTCACCTGTTACCATTACCCAAATATAGACAACCGCACCACCACAGAAACCCTTCATGAAAAACAGCAGACAGATGACAGAGTGCTTTTGTTCTTAAAGGGCTCTCTTTTACAATGATTTCCAGTGTTGAATTTGTGTTTTATTTTCCCGGTAAGTAAGTAACTTCCGATATTCAGAATGTTGAAATTCGAATCTTTTCCCCTTCACCCTGAGTGAGTGAAATCAACCAAGTGTTTATGTTTAGACATGGTCATTTTTCTTTGGAGAGGTTTTTTGCTATAGGGTGTGTGTGCTTGCCAGACAGACAGAGAGAGACAGAGAGACAGAAAGCAAGAAATCACCCCCCAGGCGGGATGGCCACACTGCAGTCCATTCTCCTCCATTCTCCTCTGGGGATCTTGGGCATGCACGCACATCCCCCCGCCGTGAGTTTAAGCCACCGGGTCTGGGACTCGAACTGTAGTCGACTACATGAGAGTCCAGCGACCCAGCCATTACGCCAACTGCTGGTCCCAGACATGGTCTTAATCTAGATTTCCCCCTGAAAACTTTATTCGTTAACCTATAGTGTTGATGCTCCCCATGGAACAGTGAGCTTCAGACAGGATTTGGAAAACAGGAAAAAAAATGGTCCCTCCGAGAGCTCCTCCCCAGGGGACAGGTCACCCTGATTCACCTACAAGAGGTCAGGATGGCTCCCTCTGTAACCGATATTTAAACACTTAAGCTACTGAGTTTATGTGTGTGTCGACTTGTCTCATATTGAATCGCTGTGTCGTTGAACGTACTGCTTCGGGATGAGTCTTTCTGACACCTCATTATTTACTTGAAGCCTTTCTGGTTCTCCAATACCCACAGGATGTAATGAACAGAACAGTTTTGGAATGGACTGCATTTCTAAAGAATGTGTGAGGTTTTTCAAAGTTGAAATGTTGGCATAAATGCCCCATTTATGTGGCAGATTCAGC
>NW_006159576.1:992869-1005317 GCF_000334495.1 Tupaia belangeri chinensis
GCTGTGCAGAGGCTGGGCTGGCAGATGCCCGGGTGAGAGTCACTGGGCGGTCACAGCCTGTGCAGTGGGCTGTGGGGACAGAGCAGCTGCTGGGGCAGGCAGCGCGAGATCAGGGACCCAGGGGTTTAGAACGCTGTTTCAGGAGGTTTAATGATAGGGAAAAAAAGAGGGCTGTTGCCTGAGAGGCAGATGATTTTTTTTCCCCTCATTTGAACAAATTCATGAATTGAAAGAAACCAGTAGAGAGGAAGATAATAACAATCCAGAATAAAGGAGACGGTTGATAAGGTGACGGTTTGGAAGAAAGGTATTGGGATGTCTTCCTTGGACAGACAGGAAGGAAATAGGTCTAGTTGATGAAATGAACTTGGAGGGGCGAGGAGAAAAACTGAAAATCGTTCTTTCTTTTTCTTTTTCTTTTTCTTTTTCTTCTTTTTCTTTTTCTTTTTCTTTCAGCCAGCAGGTGGTATAGTGGTTAAGGGCACTGGACTCCCCCCTCCCTCCCTCCCTCTCTTCCTCCCTTCCTTCCTTCTTTCTCTCCCTCTCTTTATTCTTTCTTTCTCTTTTTCTCCTTCCTTCTTTCCTTCCTTTCTTTTAAAGTTATTACTATAGGTGCTCCTGCTCCCCAGAGAGAGACAGAGAGAAACGAGGAAAAGTGAGAAATCACTCCCCTTCCCCGGTGGATGGGCACGCTGCAATCCCTTTTCCTCCATTCTCCTCCTGGGATTTTGGGCACACAACGCACACGCACAAGCACCTGGTGTGATTTTCACGCTGCCAGGTCTGGGCCTCCAGCTGCTGTTGGCCATGTGAGTCCAGCGCCTTAACCACTGTGCTGCTTGCTGGCCCCTCTCTCTGTTTTCTTCAAAGAGGATGTCTTCTTCAAGTAAAAGGAGGGTGCGAAAGACAATTGAATGTATTTATGAAGATGGAAGAGCTGCTTTGGAAAGTGGAAGAGAGGGAACCAGCAGTTAGCGTAATGGCTATGTCGCTGGACTCCCACGTAGTTGACCGCGGTTTGTGTCCCGGACCTGGTGGCTTGAAATGCACGCCGGGCGCGTGTGCGTGCGTGCCCAAGATCCCGAGAGGAGAATGGAGGAGAAAGGATTGCGGTGTGACCATCCCCCCTGGGGGGTGATTTCTCACTTTCTGTCTCTCTGTCTCTCTCTGTCTGTCTGGTGAACGCATGCACCTTATAGCGAAAACCTCTCCAAAAAAAAGTAAAAAAAAACAAAAAAAAGAAAAGAAAGTGGAAGAGGTGGTCCTCAGGGATGAGAAGAGAAGAGGTTTGCTGACTGGCTGTGGGTCCACCTAGGCTGAGGTTCGTTCATGCGTAGTGGAGCCAAAGGCATAGCCCTGCCACGTTTCCTGCAGCAGCTGGAAAAATGGGCAGATGGGTTGATCCACGGCTAGAAATTGGTTAGAAGTTTTAAAGAAAGATTTTCTTTGGGGTAAGAAAATTGAAGACATTATTTTAAAAAAAAATAATTTCCAGAGGGCACACGTATGCATGTACATGCAAGAGAAATAGAGATAGAGAGTATGTGTGAGAGAGAGAACACGTCCCCCGGTGGGGCATGGTCGCACCACAATCCTGTTTCTCCCATTCATCTATCCCATCAGGATTTGGGGCTCCCATGCACACAAGCCTGGCATGTTTTTAAAGCAGAAGGGGCCAAGATTCAACCACCATCAGCCACGTGGAATTCAGTTCCCTAGACACAGGGCTTACACACAGACCTTGCTGTGGGATCGGCCTGGGGACACCATTGACTGTGATATTAAAGGCTAAACCATGGGGTGCCAGAGATCAAGGACGGTTAGTGAAGGACATTAAGCCTTTAGGAGTCTTAGGGACCTTTAGGAGTCTTAGGAGAATCAATAGGGAAAGGCCTGGAAGGTTGTTGGAGACAAACAGTAAAAGAGTGGGTTTGACAGAGAAAGTAGGAAAGAATGTTGTAAGCCAGGAGTGGTACTTTCACACATGCCCAGTGCAATCACGACACGTTCATTCCTTCAATAATAATAAATAAATAAATACTTACTTCTTTTCAACCCAGCCCCTTAGCACAACGGTTACGGGAGCCAGATCTCACATTGCCCACTGCAGTTGGAATCCAGCCTCAGCAGTTTGAGAGACATGCTAGGCGAGGCACCAGCAGGTGGCGTAGTGGTTATGTCACTGGACTCACACGTAGGCAACTATGGTTTGAGCTCTGGACCCGGTGGCTTAAAACACACACCGAATGTGTGTGTGTGTGTGCCCCAAATCCCAAGAGGAGAATGGAGGAGAAGGGATTGCAGTGTGGCCATCCCCCTCCCCCCCACAGGGGCTAATTTCTTGCTTTTCATCTCTCTGTCTCTCTGTCTCTCTGGTGAGCACATGCACACACAGGAAGAATCTCTCTCAATGAACCAACATGCTGGGTGCATATGCATGTGAGCACGGAACCCTGATGGGACGGAGCTGTGTGATCACGCCCTTTTGCGGTTGCCTTTTTTTCTCTCTCTCTGTGAGGACCCTTCCTTTGGCCATTAAAATATGTTTATTTTTTATTATGTTATAAATATAAAAAATATAGTGTATTATTTTATTATATCATAAACTATAATAAATGGAACACATGACCTTCTAATTGATTCTGGAAATTGAATATTTTACTTAAAAACATCCCATATTTTAACACTTTGGCCAAATTATATGTAGTTTATTTGGATATATATACTCATGTGTGTGTCTCTGTCTGTATATGAAATCTCAGTTATACAAAGGGGGTAATGGGGACTTTATGAGTAGTTTTTTGTTTGTTTTCTCATAGCTAGATTATTTCCTACCTACTGCAATGGTAAAATAAAAATCAATTATTCACAGTTAGCCTAACATGGTCATGTACCCGTCACAATGAAATAAAGTGAAAATTTAAGCTATAAACTCACATGAAGTTCCCAGCCTAAGCTTCTTTTAGATTTCCGCATCAGTGATTGCTCCCCTTTTTCTGTGGCCCAGTTTCAGAATCTCTGCTGCAGAGCAGACCCCATGGACTCTCCTCTGCGCAGGTCCGCTTCCTTGGTGAGAAGCACTCACAGAACCCGCACTAGGCACACGTTACATGGGCGTTTCTGCTTCCACCAGAGCCATCCTGTCTTGTGATGTTCGGAGCTTTTATTTAGAGAGCTTCACGTGCTTGGAAAAGGTCCCATCAGACTCCCTGAAGGAGAGTAGACGGGTAGACGCTTCCACATTTGCAAAAAGGCGATGTTCATGGATTTCTGAAACTATTTTGAACCCTGAGAATTCTCTGTGGGGCTTATATAATACGCTCCTTGAAACAGCCGCAGAGTCAGGAATGAACTAGAATGTGGGCCATCTGCCAAAAAACCGTCCTTTATTCCTACCGAGATCATTCTTTGCTCTGTCTCACAAAGTTCACCTGAAAACAAGGAAGCCTTTGCTTTGCAGCTTTTCTTTCAGCCTCCTTTCTCTTACATCTGTTTTTCAAATGACCACGATGCAGTTAACAACTATAGTAGTAGTTTTCTTTTACCTTCTACACCAGATTTCACAAATAGTCACTAATTTACCATATCAAATCGAGTCCAGGCTCTCTCTCCTTCAGGTTGCCCATCGTCAGAATTACCCCTGACAGAGTGGACTCCTGCCCACCAGAACAAAGCAAAGGAAGGCTGATGGAGTGCCCTGGCATACTGGCACTCGGCCCCGGAGTGACTACGTGGTACTAGTGAGCCCAGATCTCAGCCTGACCGACTTCTCCTTCTGGGGTACACGTGGTGCTGGGCGTTGGCTGGTGTTCCCTGAGGTATGCGGCTCCTCTTCATTATGAGCGACCATATGCCCTAGATGGGTCTGCCTGGTTCATAGCCTCTACTGGAGGAAGTGTAGTGCAAAATGCAGATTCTCTGGACTCTCTGAGGGGGAGACTGCTTCAGTAGGTACAAGGTAGGGAATGGAATGTTCTACTTGTCAGGCAGCGAAGGCAAAGGGAACACTGAGGTGGGTGATTTTTTTCATCCCCATTTGAAGAGGAAGACATGAAGGTTTTCTGGGTTCAGGTTGCTCAGTATGGTGGCCAGTGGCCACATGTGGCTATAAAAAGGAGAAGTAAGGGAACCAGCAGTTAGCGTAATGGCTATGTCGCTGGACTCCCACGTAGTCGACTGCGGTTCGCTTCCCGGACCCGGTGGCTTAAAACCCACGCCGGGCGCGTGTGCGTGCGTGCCCAGGATCCCAAGAGGAGAAGGGAGGAGAAGGGATTGCGGCGTGGCCATCCCCCCTGGGGGGTGATTTCTCGCTTTCTGTCTCTCTGTCTTTCTCTGTCTGTCTGGTGAGCGCACACGCCCTATAGTGAAAAACCTCTCAAAAAAAAAAATTAATTGATAAGAAATGAAGGGACATAATTTAAAAAGAAAAAAAAAAAAAAAAGGAGAAGTAACTAGGCCCGCCCGGTGGCCTGGCGGTTAAGGGAGCTGGATTCCACATGGACAACTATGGTTCGAATCCTGACCCTGGTGGCTTGAAAACCACACCAGGTGTTTGTGTGTTCCTGAGACCCTGACAGGATGGAGTGATGAAGGGAAAGGGCCTGTGGTAGGACCATGCCCCATGGTGGGGATGCTCCCTTCTCCCTCTCTCTGTCTCTCTTTGGCAAACTCACATGTCCTCTGACAATTAAAAAATAAAAGAAAGTTAACCAAAACTAACTGAAATGTTAATTTAATAAAGTAACCATGTGGCTCTGTGCGATGGTAGATGTTGATTTGCCTCATGTTACTATGGATGTGTATCCCGTAGCACTGTGTCGTAAACTTCAAATATGCAACAATATTTATTTTTAAAACTAAATAAAAATATTCATTTGGCTTTTCAGTGACAGTGGCTATATTTTGAGTGACTAGTAGCTGTTGATACCAAATACCTTCATCACCCCAGGAACTTCCGCTAGACAGCCCTTGTATCAGACAACATATTTATTAGTATATGCTATTCCTGCTTTTGCAAGCAATCAACGTTTCTTGTGATGTTTGTAACTTTTATCTGGAGAGTTTCATGGACTCTGAAAGAATCCTATTGTATTCCCTTAAGGAAAGCTGACGAGCAGATGGTTTCCACATCTGCAAAGTATGTTCTAGAAATAGTCATTTGGGATACGTCTCATCTGAGTGGGATTTGGACCTGCACCTTCCTGAAGTAGGAACTTGTGCCTCTGTAAGTCCACCTGCATTCAACAGAGACTGCTCAGTCTGCTTCGCGTTGAGATTGAGCCAGCCTTCCTAATAATTTTCTTCTTATCCCAAACCCCGAGAGTCTTCCAGTTTGCATGTTAGTCCTAGAACCGGATGGGTCCTCTGCGAGGGGCTCGGTGTCACCTCTGATGGTAACATTGCGGGGGATGTAGACAGATGACAACCACTGTTCTGACTTCCAGTAAACTAAACTCGCATCCCTGGGAGAAATCCACCTCTGATCTATGTCTCGTCAACTCCAGGAAGTTCTCTGGTCCAAGCCGAATCTACTTTTAAAATGATTCCCCTTAGGGATGCGGGGGTAGCAGTTTCTCTTTACACACCAAGGCAGTCCTTCATGTTCTCCAGATCTATCAAATTTAAGCCAGTGATTTGGATTTTGGAATGCCCTTTCTTTTCTTTGTTCCTTTTTTGAAGGTTTCTGCCATACCGCCCATATGCCTGCTGGCCAGAGAGGAGAGAGAGAGAAAGTGAGAGGGAAAGTGAGAAATCACCCCCCGAGGGAATGGCCTTGCCACAGTCTCATCTCCATCCTCCTCCTGGGATTCTGGGCACACACGTGCAGGAGCCCAGTGTGATTCCCAAGCTGCCAAGACCAGGACTCAGACCGTCACTGGTCACGTGGGAGCCCAGTGCCTCAACCACCATGCTACTTGCTGGCCCCTAGGATGCCTTTTCTTACCAAAACAGTGTTATAAATGTTAGTTGGTTTTGAGACCAACTGACAAATAACTGTAATGTATTGATAGGCACAAGAAATAATACACTGAAATTAAAATACAGAACTATAAGTATTATTTATACGTAACTGCCATTTATAGCTCTTTTTTGTCACTGTACTGTGCACTCCGCTTCTCTATGCTGGGAATAATTCTTCCCATTCTCTGTTTACACTTAAGAGTTTCCATGTAGAATGTAAGCTCAGGCGGGCGGGATACCATGTGTTAGGTTCTTTTTTGGGGTTGGGTGGGTGGGGCATTTGCTATAGGGCGTGTGCCTTCACCAGAAAGACAGAGACAGACAGAAAGTGAGAAATCACCCCCTAGGGGGGATGGCCATGCCACAATCCCTTCTCCTCCATTCTCCTCTCAGGATCTTGGGCGTGCATGGACACGCGCCTGGCGTGAGTTTAAGCCACTGGGTCCGGGGCTTGAACCATGGTTGGCTGCATGGGAGTCCAGCGGCATAGCCATTACACCAACTGCTTGTCCCGTGTTAGGTTCTTACTAATTCTACATCTGCATAAAAGAGCCATCTCTCATTGACAAAGATAATAAAGTTTGAGAAGATGTTGCTGGTAACTCTGCGCAGTAGTACAAAATGGTATAATTCCTATGGTGGGCAATTTTTCCATTTTTATTAAATTTATAAATGCGTTTACTCTTTGACTTGTGTTTGTGTTTCTGTAAACTTATCCTACTCATGTACCTGCACAGGGACAAAAAGCATAGATAAGATGATTCATTCTAGCATTGCTTACCTAGACCAAGAAAATGGCCCAAGAATCCGTCAATGGGGACTGATTAAACCTGTGGTTCCAGCCATCAGTGTGACTTGGTGACTTGCAGAGTTTGCTTAAACACACATCACTGGGCCACAGCCTGAGTTTCTGATCCAGTTGGCTTGGGGCTGGGGGGAAGCCGAGCTAGAATCCAGCCCATGTTGGACTCTCCAAGGGGGCCTGGCTACATCTGTGTGGGGAAGGGTTATTTCCTGTGGTTTGCACTAAGGGCTGTGTGGCTAGCGGCAGTCTTAGACAGGAAGACTTACCTGTGTCGGCTTCATAATAATCACGAATCCATCATTGTCTGATGAAAATGTCAATGTTGTTTTTCCATGGGACTTGGTGTAATTCATCTTAAATTCACGTTTATAAATATCCAAGAAAATTTGAAGAAAAACCAGTGGAAAGCCTTTCCTTCCAGATATCAGAAATTATTCTCACATTATAGTAATTAAGAAGGTTGGTACTAACGGTGCAAGGATCAACGTAGGCCGATGGAATGGGATAGAGGGCTCAGAACAACCATCCAAATATGGAGACTTGAGGGACGGCAATTGGCATAATGGCTATGTTGCTGGTCTCCCACGTCATCAACCACAGTTCGAGTTCTGGACCCGGTGGCTTAAACTCACACTAGGCGCATGTGCGTGTGTGCCCAAGGTCCCGAGAGGAGAATGGAGGAGAAGGGATTGTGGAGTGGCCATCCCCTCTGGGGGGTGATTTTTCACTTTCTGTCTGTCTCTGTCTTTCTGGTGAGTGCATGAGTCCTATAGCAAAAAAAAAAAAAAAAAAAGAGAGAGAAAAGAGAAAAGGATTCTTCTTTTCCTTCTTGATGTAGACCTAAAGTGGCTGTACAGAAAGTGATGGTCCAATAAATAGTGCTGGACCACTTGGTTGTCTGATGAAAAATATGGATTCCTAAATCACACTGTACACAAAAGCAGATTCCAGGTGTAAAATAATCTTCACACAGAAAGCACTTTTAGAAAAAAATAGAGGTCCCGTTGTGAAACAGCAGTACAGAGCAGTGCCCTACAAGTCTGGAAACCACATGACTGACCATGATCCAGATTCCCAGGCTGACCTGAAAACACACCAGATGGGCAGGGGAACACCCAAGATCCAAAGGAGCTGAGGGTGTTGGAAATGGATTGTGGTGTGACAATAACCTGCCAAGGACACTTCTCTCTCTCTCCCTCATTTTGCATGGGTGGGCGGTGCTCTCTGTCATTAAATAAAAGAGAGAGATTAGTAGGTGGCATAATGTTACATTGCCGGACTCCCATGTAGTTGACCGTGGTTTGAGTCCTAGACCCACCGGCTTAAAACTCACACCAGGCACATGTGTGTGTATCCAAAAGCCCAAGAGGAGAATGAAGGAGGAGGGATTGTGGCATGGCCATCCCCTCTGGGGGATGACTTCTCGCTTTCTGTTTCTCTGTCTCTGTCTCTCCGGTGAGCACATGCACTCTATAGCAAACAAAAACAAAAACAAAACAGAATAAAATTCTCTTAAAAAATAAAAGAGAGAGAAGAGAAAAGAAAATATAAGATTTTTTTTTTTTAATTTTTGGAAAGATTTTTGCCATAGGGCACGTGTACTTGCCAGTCAGAGAAGGAGAGGGAAAGTGAGAAATCATCCCCTGGAAAATGGCGATGTAGCAGTCCCTTCTCCCCCATTCTCTACCTGGGAATTTGGGCATGCATACACAGGTGTCTGGCATGTTTTTCAAGCCACCAGGTTCTGAACTCGAGCAGCCATGTAGGAATTAGCATCTTAACCATCTGCTGGTTCCAGGAGAACATCTTTATAAACAAAAAAGTGAGCAAGAATTTCATAATGTAGATACTAAAAACACAAACCAGAGGAAAGAGGATAGTCAGTTTGACTTCACTAAACTTCAACACTTTTGTCCAAGAGACTACTGCAATCGAGGGAAAAGACAAGTTACTGATTGGAAAAACATTCCTGCAATGTGTAGAATCTGAGAATTCATAGCTACAATTTACGAACAATGCTCATGCATCAGTAAAAAGACAGGAATGAATGGTCAATAAATATGTGAAAAGGGACTGGGTGGTTGCATAGCTAATGCAGTATTCTTCAAGGCTGACCCACGTAGGATGGTTCTGGGTTCATATCCAGAGACTTCCCTGTGGTTGGTATTTCATTAAAAACTTTGTTGAGACTAATATGGTGTAATATTAACATTTTATTTAGTTGGGTAGTGGGTATATCCATAGTTTATTTTTCAGTATGTTTGGAATAAATCATAAAGAAAATACACATACACAAAACCTTTGTAACCTCGTGTAAATTAGGTTACAAAGGAGAAATCAGAGAGATTATTTAAAGACATTTCAAATATCATGTAGACGACTGGGCTGGACCATAGCAATACCTTTTAACCTTGATTTTGTGCAAAACAAATTCTTAATCACTAGATAAGAAAATCTACTTAATTAGTCCAATTCCCAGGGAACCTTATTAGCCAGCAAAGATTACAGCTTTAATTGCGAGGGTGATGTTGCCTAATTGGAACACCTGAATAGGATTAAAAGGTACTCAGATGAGGTCAACTGATTTCCCTGGTGCCCAGGGTCTCTGCCTTCTTGCTAGCCATGTCTGCCAAGTGGGATGAAGCTAAGCCCCGAGCTTTTACTGTCGGTCATAGATCGCTTCGTGGGATATTTTAAATACAGCTTCCATGTGCTGGATTTCACAGTGTATTCTGAAACACGTTGGAATGAGGATTCTGCTGATCAGTTTCAGAACTCATTACATTGAAGCACTAGTCATTTGCTTTGCTTTTAACTTGTTATTGAACTGGCAGTTTAACAATGTGAAATGAAATAAATCGATAATTGTTTTGGGACTGTATAATGTATTTTACTTGATTACATCTTTATTAGTCAGATGTACCAGAGAAACAGTATCAAGTGTGTGTGTGCGTGCGTGTGTGTGTGTGTGTGTGTGTGTATAATATATAGCCAGCAGGTGGCATAGTGGTTAACTTGCTGGATCCCACATGGCAGTCTGCATGGTTTGAATCCTGGACCCGGCAGCTTGAAAATCACACTGAGCGTGTGTGTGTGTGTGTGTGTGTGTGTGTGTGCCCAAAATCCTAAGAAGAGAATGCTAGAGAAGGGATTGTGGTCTGGCTATGCCCCCCCTGGGGGCTGATTTCTCATTTTCCTTCTTTCTGTTTCTTCTGGTGAGCTCATGCATCCTCTGGCAAAAGTCTTAAAAAAATAAATAAAGGATATATATATATATATATATAATATATATATATATGTAATCCCTTCTCCTCCTTTCTCCTCTCGGGATCTTGGGCACACACGCACATGCATCCAGCGTGAGTTTAAGTCACCAGGTCCAGGACTCGAACTGCGGTCAACTACATGGGAGTCCAGCGACAGCCATTACACTAACTGCTAGTCCCTGACACATAAAATTAACACCATATCTTTTTACTCAGATTTAAGATCATTTTACAAATATTCTTGATAATGTGGTTCTTATTACCAAAGAGTACTTCCATTCCTTTATTAATTAAAAAAAAGTGCTTGAATTCCACCATAAAAGTCAATGTAGTATTATATTAACAAAGGAAAAAGAAAACTTTAATGAATTGGCACTGATCTCTTTTACTAACTAGTTTTGTGACTTTGGGCCAATTAATTTCTTGATCTGAACAATAGGAGATCCTTGGGGCTGGACTTTCTGATTTCAGGCAGCTTTCGAGGTCTGTAACCTCTGACCTTTGCGCCCTCATCGAGGAGCTGGATTGTGATGGCATGGGCACGCTGTGCTGTCAACACAGCTGCTTCCTCAGGTGTACGTGGAGTGGAGTTCCAGTTAGTCACAGTTCTGGTTTACGTGAATCCCCTTGGTGCACATAATGACTAGTTAGAAGTGAGTGAATGCCACTGGCGAGGCCAGGACTCCAAGCAGCACTGGGGTGCGGTTCCAGCACATGGTTAAAGGCACGTGAACTCATCTCGTAGAAGAGCAGCTTCCATAAGAAACAGGTGGTTTTGAAGACCCGAGTACTATCTAAATAGCTAATACTATTGGGGTGTTCTTGGTCGCTATTTTTAGAACATCGCATATACTAGGCTTTGGATACTTTTTCATCAGTGTACATTACTCAGGAATTTTTACAAGTAGTGATTAATTGATCCAGTGACTGGCAATCATTATGTTGCCAAAGGCTTTTCTTTCCCTTTTTCTCTTTCTCTTTCTTTTTCTTTCTTTCTTTTATGTGAGAGCTGTATTTTCAACTGTTCTAGGTCAGGCTTTTTAAAAGTTTATTTTATTAGTTATAGAGAGCACATGCACATTTATGAGAGAGAGAGAGAGAGAGAGAGAGAGAGAGAGATGCCCTCTACAGGGACTCCCAACCCTCCAGTTTCTTTTCTTTAGCCCTTCAGCTCCTCAGGATTTAGGGCACACACACACACGTGTACCCAGCGTGTTTTCAGACTGACATGGGGATCCGAACCTGTGCTTGGCCATGTGCCTTCCAACATTGCAGTTCAGATTGCGATTGCTGCAGACCGTGCTCCCATCCTGGGCCCTGCATCAGCTTCTGTTACTGAGAATGCTTGGGTTGTTTATCAAGAAAACTACACCCAAACACACAGTGCCTGCCTAAATCCAGTAGACAGTTGGGTCAGATCATTTTGACAGTTCTCAGAACTCTCGTGGGGATAAGTCAGAGTGTGCTAATGTAATCTTCACGAATGAGTGCTCTATCAACTTTGTAAATGGTTTAAAAAGTCAGCTGGCCTCCAGAAATGTTGACTAGTTTAGAGTCTTTCCGGGACCCTCCCTAGCAATGGCACCTTTCATTTCCTAGCTAAGTCCAGTTCTTCTTACTGTTACCTGTAACCCCAGGCTGACATACACAGGCATATCTGAGCCCCAAACGCAGTACCTAGAAATGCTTTGTTGATGTTAACATCAAAGGCATAGTTCTTGAGGGATAAGAAATGGAAAATGTAAAGAAAGCATTTCAAACAACTGTACTTCTGTAGGAAGAGAAGTAAAATGAAGTAAGAAAAAGGGAAGAAGAGGGAGAAATAAGAGAAGCAACCTGAAATAAGAGAAGACACCAGTGGACCTAACACACTCAAAGGGAAATCATGGGTGGCATGGTGGTCAGGACGTTGGATTCCCACGTGGCTAACCGCGGTTTGAGTCCCAGACCTGGGAGGCTTGAAAAATCACGATAGATCAATAGATAAATAAACAAGCAAACAAAATTTTTAAAAGAAAAGTATTTAAATTAAACAAAAAAAGACAGAGATCACCACAGTTTCTAGGTTCGCTGCCAGCTGTATTTTATGTCTGGCATGATTTTTCTTAATGTGCGTGTCGTGTTCATTTGCATGGTTGTAATCACTAAGCAAAGAATATTTTCAGGATTTTGGAATAATCTGAGAGCCTCTGATAAAATATGCATGGAAAAAAATTTAATAACTATGATTAGACTCAAAAAGAGCAAAATGAAACTCATTATTTCAGTTCCTGAATTTTAGTTATACATTTTCTTTACAATCAAGAAATGTTGTCTCATGGGCAAAAAACATTATTTCTCCTAAGTTCATAGTTCCTGTGATGCTTTCTAAAAAAGCAGCTGTATCGTATTAGTTTAATTTCCTTTTTCTCACTCT
>NW_006159576.1:1006024-1020138 GCF_000334495.1 Tupaia belangeri chinensis
ACTCTTTCCTCTCATTTTCTGTAAAGAAAAAAAGATCTTTGATTTTCTTGAGGGACACTAGAGAAATGGCAAAATAAGATGCATTCTCATCAGATGAGTCATGAGAAAATTGCAGACATGCTGGGAGGTAATGGCAAAATACTCTTGAAAATTTCCAAGCACTTTTTTCAAATGAAATGGAAGAAAATTCAGTCTTCCTTCCTTCTAATTACAGCTAAAGACATGTATGCATATATATTTTATCCAACAATGCCATTAGGCTTATCCCTCCTGAAGAAGAGGAGGCCAGACGTAAAGCCTTACAGTTCTAGAAAGCTGTTTTCTGGAATAAAAACAGAATGGAGTTTTCATATTTCTGTAGAATAAGATGGTGGGAACTGTAACTTATAAAATGGTAGTATTCTTTCCTCTGTTAATGTATTACCCCATTTCCGTTGCTTACGATATCCTGTGAAGGTATTGTTACAATACGTAGCTCAGGCCCAGCCACTGTGGGCATAGGGAATGCAAGTGTCCTGCAAGGCAGGAGGCCGTAAGGTTGACCATGAGACACACAGGCATGGCAGTGGGTGCCTGTTCTCCTGAGAAGCTGGAGGACTGGGGAAAGAAGATCATGCTATGATGAGGTCACGTGAAGGGTGCTTCTCTTTCTTTCTCTTTCTCTCCCCCCCCCTTTCTCTTGCATACATGTGCCCTCCAGCTATTAAAGAAGGTGTAGTGCAGACAGAACCTTCATTTATGTCAGGGACTGTGCTCACTTGTAGGAAATAATTGTTTTTAAGTACATTTGTTTTTGGAGAGATCCTTTATTGGTATTTTCATATTTATAGTATACATCTTAGAAACAGCATGTAATTATCTTGCTTTTTATCCAATCTGATTTGTGGGTTTTTTTAGACTTATATATGTAATTTTATTTATTATTATTATTAAAAGTTTGACCAGAGAGAGAAGGAAAGTGAAAAAGCAAACCACCAAGTTAGGGACTTGAACTGCAGTCAGCCATTGGAAATTCAGTGCCTTAACCACCATGCCACCTACTGGCCCCCCAAATATTTTTTTCCCTACTTCTGCTTACTCACTGAAGCCAGTGCCTGCTCTCGTATGTAGCATTTGTAAGTTCCCTTGAGGGGCTAAACTTTGTGATTATATTCAAGGTCTTGGGCTTGCTGTGAGCACAGGGTTTCAAAGGGCAAGGCCTCTCTAAGCTCTGCTCAGGGTTTTGGGAACCAGAAACCCGTGTTGTGTTGTTCGTTCCCGAGGACTCCTGCTTTCTCTCCAATGCTTTCCAAGCCCCTGCTGGACCCTGGCACGACTTTGGTATAGTTAATAGAAGCTCTTGGGAGCGTATGTGTTCTGTGTTTCTCTTTGTAGTTTAATGTCCAGAATAAATCACAGAGAACTGAAGTTGGTTTATATGTCTCTTATTTTGAATTCACGGCAGAGTTCCTGCAGGGCAGGTTACAGGATCAAGGCTGCCCATGAATCATTTTGCCTTTTCCTAGGGAAGTCTGTTCAAATACCTGCCTCTGGAGCACCAATAATAAATGTGCTTTAAAAACACTCCCCACCCTCTTTAGTTCAATTATGGAGAATCCAATTTATCCCCATTCTCTAAGGCATTTACTAGAAGAAAGAGTCCTTGGGCATTATTCTATGTAATTAGATTTTTGCACCTCTGGGTTGCGAATTGGGATTTCTGATTTCTCTACCCTAAGGTGTACAGTGAAGGTGCTTAGCAACCCGAGACTGTAACTGATGTTATAATTCATTAAAACTTTTAAACTTTTATAATTTGGGAAGCTCTGGGGGACAGAAATAAGAGAACATATTGTACTTTATTTTGTACATAGTAAAATATTTTACTTTTAAGAGCTGTTTGTCATGTTTCCCCCCAAAATAACTTTCACTTGAAATCTCAACTGTTTCAAATAAACTGTGCAAAAGGCCTGTTTAAACTTCCCTTCACAGGTGGATTTGCTGCAGTTCCCAGGATATAGCCTTTTTGTCAACGTAAATTTATTATTGATTTTTAAATAATTATTTTAATTTAATTTATTATTATTATTTAAATGTTTCCAGAGAGAGAGAGAGAGAAAGCGAGAAAGCAAGCCACCGGGTCTGGGATTTGAACCACGGTAGGCCATGTAGGAGTCCAGTGCCCTTAACCACCACGCCACCTGCTGGCCCCAACATAAGTTTATTTTTAAAAAATTTCTGTATTTTTCTCCTACACAGTAACAATAAAAATGTAACATGTGAAAAAAAAATCATGATTTTTTTTTGTAATGCCATAGGAAAACCAAAGATGAAATATTAAGTAAATAAAACTGGATATAGAATATAAAATGTTAACTATTTTTAAAAATAATAGAAAGCATTAGGGCCAGTTCAATGGACTAGTGGTTGACGAAGGAGGACCCCACATGGCTGGCTGCAATTTGAATCCTGGTCCCAGTGGCTTGAAAGACATGATAGGTGTGTGCGTGCCCGAAATCTTGAAGGATGGGGAAATGGAAGAGAAAGAACTGTGGCACAATCACATCCATTGGGAGGTATTTTCTCCCTCTTTATCTCTCTGTCGTGTGTGTGTATTTATATATATGATTGATAGGAAATATAGCAGTAGGGTTTTTTTTTCCTCTTTTTTGTACTTTAGAGCTATTTTTCCAAAAGTAATTGAAATAGGGAGCAATTTGCATAGTATAGAGAAGATTTTAGACTATATCATGGTTATAAAGATACTTTGAATAGTAAGGAAACTAGAAATAATTTAATGTAAATAATATCTTTCAGCAAAGACTGTTGATAAACAAGAGATTTGAGCTAAGTTGCTTCAGGCTGGGAACTGATTTTAAAATACTTATCTAGGGCCAGCAGGTGGTGTGGAAGTTAAGGCAATGGACTCCCACATGGCTGACTCCATGGTTTGAGTCCTGGATCCAGCAACTTGAGACTCATGCTAGGTGCATGTGCGTGAGCGCCCAAAATCCCAGGAGGAGAATGGAGAAAAGGGATTGCAGCACAGCCATCCCCCTGGGGGTGATTTCTCACTTTCCCTCTCACTAGTTCTGTCTCTGTCTGGCCAGTGCACGTGCCCTATAGCAAAAACTAAATACACATATATATGTGTGTGTGTGTGTGTGTGTGTGTGTGTGTGTGTGTATGTGTATATGAAAAAAAGTAAAAGACTCTTATAAAGTGAGAAACTATACAAACCTTCAAGTTCTTTAGACTTCATATAAGTTTTACCTAAACCTGTGTATACTTCCTGTGTTTCCAGATTTGGTCAATAAATAAATAAATAAACTAACAAACTAGGAAAAAGATTTTATTTGTAAATAATTTCCCACACATAATTTCATGGACAAAATTAATTTTAAAATTCAAAAGGAATCAACCTGTCGGAGTGACTTTTTTGTAAACAAATATGAGTTGAGCTTTAAGAATCTTGAGTTTTTTTTAATAATATATGCTTAAGATGAAAACTGAACCACTCTCCTTTACTGGGGCATTGGCGTTTGTTTCATTACAATGCATTATAATTTGCTTTACTCTTGAATATTTACCCAGTCATTCCTTAATTCATTCAACAAATATTTACTGAGTATATAAATACATTATACCCTTGGAGGAGAGATAAGCTCTATTTAAACAGCTGTAGGAAAAGTGGTACAGTTTTCGGAAAATGGCAAAAGAAGGTGAGATTGTTTCCACCTGGGGAGATCAGAAAATCATCTTGGGTTGGGATTTATCTGGGCTTGAAGGGTCTGATAGTGGCTGGCAGAGAACTGTGGGTGAGAAAGGAGAGAAGGCATGGATGCACAGGGCCAGGGGTAACTTGGGTGGGAGAGGTGGGAAACAGAGACAGTTGGTCCAGATCCCAGGCCTTTGGTGCTAAGCTGAGGAGTTACTACCCAGGCAGTAGGGAGCCCCTGAAGGTAATTTTGAAGGTAGCAACATGGTCTAGCAGCAATGTGTTCAGTGCAACTTGGGAGGCCAGGACTCAGGAAACTGTGCTTCTGCTACTAAAGAGTTGTGCTGCTTATGGCTTTCTTTTGAAAAAATTTCCCAGAGGGTGCATGTGCTCACTGGAGAAAGAGAGAGAGAGAAAGAGAGAGAGAGAAAGAGAGAGAAAGAGAGAGCACTCTCTCCCTGTGGGGCATGGTCACACTGCAATAATTTCTCCTCCATATCTCCTCGTTTTGGAATTTTGAGCATGCATGCACGTACACTCGGTGTGTTTCTCAAGCTGCCAGGTCTGGGACTTGAACTGGTGGTCAGCAGTGCGGGATCCAGCCATCTTAACCACCAGGCTGACCCTCTTAAGACCTTTAAAAGGGTTCTCTAATACAGGTTGAGTTTTTCTATTCTGAAAATCCGAAATGCTCCAAAATCTTAAAAATTTTGAGCAAAGACCTGATGCCACAGTGTAAAATTCCACATCTGACCTCATATGGTGGGTTGCAGTCAAAATGCTGTAATGCAAAATATTGCATAAAAATTGCACTCAGGCTATGTGTATATGGTGTATGTATATGATGAATTTTGTGTTTAGACCTGGGTTCTGTCTCCAAGACAGTTCTCATTATGTTTATGAAAATATTCCAAACTTCAAGAAAATCCTAAATCCGAAACCATTTCTGCCTGTCCTCGGCAGAAGGGATTTGCAACCTGCAGCATCAGTGCCAAGAGTTGGTTCTGAAAGACACTCCGCATTCTCACAACTTGGCTGCTTCTACCAGCTTTCTGGAGTGGATCCAAGGTGCCCAGCTTGGAACTAGGCTCTCCTGTTCCATCCCATGAGCCCTGGACTCTGACCGCTTCCCAGAATCTGCCTCTGGTGCACACCAGGCAATAAACCTTCGGGATCTGGGCATCAGCCACGATCCCACTCCTCTCGTGCTGGTTTTTACTTTTCCGTTTCTGTTTTGCTAGTAAAGTTGTCTTGCTCTTCTGGAGTGCTGAGGTAGGGCAGATAGAGGGACTTTTACAATGTTGTTGAGAGATAATAAAAGTATACACACACATACACACACACACACACACACACACACACACACAGTCATTGCGAAAGTCACGATGCATTTTTGCACAGAAAAACACATTCTGGCTTTCCCAGTGACCTAATACGTATGTATACGAAATGCTGTGGCACTAGCAGTGACAGGATCTGATGGTCGCACACGGGAGTGGGGGAGGAGGCGAACGAGCCCGTAGAGATTACATGGCTGGGAGAGGGCCAGTGGGTGCTTCTCATATTGTAACAGAATTAGACCGAAGCTAAGTGATGTGGACAGAGCGGGCAGAGAGGCTTCTGTTGACTTCGGTGAGCCCCGAAGGGCGTGATAAGCAGTCTGGGCGGGGGAATTGCACCAGCGTGGCGCCCAGCGCGAGTGGTGATCATCGAGTGGGATCAGAAGAAACGCGCCTGTGCCCCGAATGCTGATACACCGAAGTGTGGAGGAGCCCTCCCATTGGCTTCAGTCTCTCTCTTTTTTAAAATTTATTTTTATTTTTTATATTCGTTTGTTTTTATTGCTGGAGGGCATGTGTGTTTGTCAGAGAGAGAGAGAGAGAGTGTGTGTGAAAGGGGCACGATCACACCGCAGCCCCCCTCCTCCACTTCCCCTTCCCTTCAGGCTGCACACTTGCTTAGTGTGTGTCTCCAGCCGCCAGGGCCAGGACGTGGGTGCCACGTGGGACCCAGCTCTCTGTGCCCAGCACTGCTGCGCTATGGGGCTGGCCCTTGTTTCCATCTTTTTACTCCTGAGTAACATCCTTTCAGTGGAGGACTTGGCACTGTATTTTATAAACAATTAAGGAAAAAAACATTTTTTTGACTGTCCTAAATTGTTTACTAGATATGAATTTTACAAACATTTCTTAGATCAGCGGTGACGGTGGAGCTGGAGAGTATTGCACCCTCTCTGAGCTGCACAGGCGAGAGCCACCAACAGTGTGGTGGAACTTGTGCCCTTTCCAAGGCCTCTGCTCTTGCGGCCTGCCGATGTCAACCCACGCATCTCCCTGTGCTTGTGGCCTGGCTTGTGATCCACTGGTGTCAGAGTTTCTTCTGATAGCTTTATGGAATGGATCAATGAGGATAACCTCCAAGAGTTTGTATGTGGCATCTTCACCCACTCAGTAAGAGTTCAGGACTCTCAGAGCCCCACAGTGGCGTCCAGCTCGCTCCTCTGCAACAGACTGGAGGCTTGGGCAAACTTGAGCTGGTTAACACCGTGATGGACAGGCTTGCCATAGGCTGCACCCTTGCGGACTGGGCGTTTGCAGCTTCCACCCTGCACAGGAATCCTGCCTCGCCTTGTAGCCTAGTCTGCGCTCTTTATCCGGCCGGGTGGGGCGGGGCCGGTGCAGGCCTAGAGCTGGCGGAACTGCCAGCAGCGGACCCGCAGGAGAAAGCGCATCACGTAGGACTGCTGCTTCCGCCACAGCTCCTGGATGTACTTGTACGCCCCCGTGTTGGTTTACCTGATGGCTGCCGCCAGACAGAAAGGAAGGAAAAGAAATTTGACACTAAATATGGAGACAGGCAAATGAAGGAAAATCAGTGCTCAAGAATCTTGAAAACTGTGGAAAACAAGCAAGTTCCAACTGAAGTTACTTTTTATTTTATATTTTTTTTTAGGGAGAGATTTTTTTTGCTGTGGTGTACATCCGCTCGCTGGAGAGACAGAGATAGGAAACAAGAAATCACCTCCCCAGGGGGAATGGCCACACTGCAGTCCCTACTCCTCCATTCTCCTCTTGGGATTTGGGGCACACATACACATGTGCCCTGTGTGAGTTTTAAGCTTCCAGTCTGGGACTCGAACTGCGGTTGACTATGTGGTTCAAGCGATGTAACCATTATGCCATCTGCTGGTCCCCCAACTGAGGTTATCTTATGTGGTGCCTGTGGACTGACCCACTTACGTGAATGTTTTCATGGTGGAATATTAAGTAAGAGTCACAGTTTATTGATCGACTAATGGGTATCTAGCATGTTCCAGTGTCCACTGTTTTATCTGCAAGTATTTCATTTACCCTTACAGAGCCCTGGGAGATGAGTATCTTCTTATCCTCATTCGACAGGCGAGAAAACTGAGGTTCAAAGAGAGAGACTCAATGTAACGTCCCCACTAAATTTATTCATTTATTTATTTATTTATTTACTTATTTCTTTATATGCTATATAGGGCATGTGTGCTTGCTAGAGAGAAACACACAGAGAGAAAGAGGGAAAGCGAGAAATCATCCCCTAAGGGGATGGCCAGGCCACGGTCCCTTCTCCGTTCTCCTCTTGGGACTTTGGGCATGCATGCATGTACATGCATGCTTGGTGTGTTTTTAAAGCTGCCAGATCTGAGACTTGAATCATGCAGTAAGCCGTGTGGGATCCAGCTGCCTTAACTACCGCACGACTTGGCTGACCCTAACTTATGCTGTTTTGGGGGGCTAGCTCTTTAATGCTGACGTTGGGATGCACTGAAGCCTCTCCTGCAGAAACATCTGGGGGAATGTCGGTATGTGTATTTCGAGCCTGCAGTGGGTGTTGTGTGTGCAGCGGGCACAGTGGCCCCAGTTCAGGAATTACAGTAGAGGTTCAGGAGACACAGTCAGTAGCAGAGTAGACCGCAGTGCTGGAAGCCACAGAGCCAGCCAAGGGGTTGGATCCCTGGATTGCCTTGAAAACCATGTCGGGCATGCTCATGCCCCAGATCCTGAGGAGCTGGGAAAGGGGATCGTGGCATGATGGGACCCTGCTGAGGGTCTCTCTCTCTCTCTCACATAAATAAAATAATTAAGTTAAAAAAAAGGGTTACACTAGACAGCCTGGCTTGTGGCTTCTTCTTGATTCTTTAGCTGGGCTACAGTCCTTCTACTGTATGGCTGAGGGGCTCCCTTATCATTCATTGTCATCATCGTTTTAGTGTCTGTCGCTTGCAGACCACTCTCCGTGTGCCAGCTACAGGGCTGGGAGTTCGCTGCGTCCTTTCACGCATTCATTATAGTGACCCTGTGAGGTTGCTGCTCCTGTCTTCATTTTACATGTGAACAGAAAGAAAAAAGGACTCACATGAGCACCCACAACTATAAATGGCAGAGAGGAGACTCAAACCCAGGTCGATTTGACTCTGGAGTTAGTCTGTCTTTCCTTTTTTAAAAATATTTATTTCATTTAATGTATTATTATTATTATTATTATATTTGCTATAGGGCATGTGCGCTCACCAGAGAGAGAAAGTGAGCCGCCGGGTTCAGGACTCACACACGCAATCGGCCATGTGGGAGTGCAACACTTTATCCACCCTACTGCTTGCTGGCCCCATGGAGTCCGTCTTTCTAACTACAGTATGTGGCCCCAACACCAGACTTCACTGTGGCTCTCAAGGCCCCTACATTGGGTGCTCCTCTATTTGGGTTTACTTGGGAGTAGGGGAGAAGGGGTGAAACGAGTGCTGAGCTTTTGAGGGTACATGTGATAAAACCCAGATACGGGTGACTAGCCTTAGGTTCTTTTCCTCCTAGCACTTGTGTCGTCGCTAGCTGTTTATTCCCATTTTGAACTAGTCACCAGGTTAATTACCGAAGGAAGCTGTTGTCCCTTCTTCATAAATGCCACCGGCAGCTGCGTCCATGGTACCCGCCGTAGATGTTCCGATCACAGCAGCCTTTTTCCACACGTTGGAGTGGTGGCATCACAGTGGTGGCACGTCGGTAGAAGCAGAGCGTCCCTGGGGTGTGGGGGTTTGGTGAAGTGGCCAAATATTAGCTTCCAAAGCTTTGTAGAGCCCATCGTAAAATGACATCCACCGCCTTTCATTTCGATCCAAGTACTTGCAAGAGTGCAAAAATTAGCATCGGAAATTAACTGGCTGCTCTTCTGAGAGACCAACAATGGTTACTTGGACCTAAAGGGCAATTTTCATTAATCAGCTATGTTTCCATAAAGTGAGACACATTCTCATTGTGGGAATTCTCAAAGACGTCCCAGTCCTGTGTAAGAAAATTATAGACAAGGACATGGAATTTTATTACTTATGTCCTATATGAAAGCTAATAATGCAATAACCAATTAGATAGTTATAAAGCTTGACTGTATTAAAGTATTATGTAAATAGTGATTAAGAGTAATACCATAAACTCAGAGCGAGCAAAAGCATGCCCGATTTGAATTACTGGAGCTTTTATTTGCATTTCTACAGAATCTACTATTGGTGGATCTCAAAGGACCTTGCAAGTAATAATTATTAAAACCCATAAATACGACCAGTAAATGTCATTTTATTAAAGGAATATGAAAGAATTCTTTACTTCATGTGTAATATGAAGCCTAATTGCTAGAGTTAAAGCAATATTCTCCATATGGGAGAGTCTTCAAAAAGTTTGTGGAAAGCTCTTATTATGAAAAAAAGCATATGGGTTTGATTTTTTCCCCCAGAATAAACTCATACTCCTGTCTTCATTTTACATGTGAACAGAAAGAAAAAAGGACTCACATGAGCACCCACAACTATAAATGGCAGAGAGGAGACTCAAACCCAGGTCGATTTGACTCTGGAGTTAGTCTGTCTTTCCTTTTTTAAAAATATTTATTTCATTTAATGTATTATTATTATTATTATTATATTTGCTATAGGGCATGTGCGCTCACCAGAGAGAGAAAGTGAGCCGCCGGGTTCAGGACTCACACACGCAATCGGCCATGTGGGAGTGCAACACTTTATCCACCCTACTGCTTGCTGGCCCCATGGAGTCCGTCTTTCTAACTACAGTATGTGGCCCCAACACCAGACTTCACTGTGGCTCTCAAGGCCCCTACATTGGGTGCTCCTCTATTTGGGTTTACTTGGGAGTAGGGGAGAAGGGGTGAAACGAGTGCTGAGCTTTTGAGGGTACATGTGATAAAACCCAGATACGGGTGACTAGCCTTAGGTTCTTTTCCTCCTAGCACTTGTGTCGTCGCTAGCTGTTTATTCCCATTTTGAACTAGTCACCAGGTTAATTACCGAAGGAAGCTGTTGTCCCTTCTTCATAAATGCCACCGGCAGCTGCGTCCATGGTACCCGCCGTAGATGTTCCGATCACAGCAGCCTTTTTCCACACGTTGGAGTGGTGGCATCACAGTGGTGGCACGTCGGTAGAAGCAGAGCGTCCCTGGGGTGTGGGGGTTTGGTGAAGTGGCCAAATATTAGCTTCCAAAGCTTTGTAGAGCCCATCGTAAAATGACATCCACCGCCTTTCATTTCGATCCAAGTACTTGCAAGAGTGCAAAAATTAGCATCGGAAATTAACTGGCTGCTCTTCTGAGAGACCAACAATGGTTACTTGGACCTAAAGGGCAATTTTCATTAATCAGCTATGTTTCCATAAAGTGAGACACATTCTCATTGTGGGAATTCTCAAAGACGTCCCAGTCCTGTGTAAGAAAATTATAGACAAGGACATGGAATTTTATTACTTATGTCCTATATGAAAGCTAATAATGCAATAACCAATTAGATAGTTATAAAGCTTGACTGTATTAAAGTATTATGTAAATAGTGATTAAGAGTAATACCATAAACTCAGAGCGAGCAAAAGCATGCCCGATTTGAATTACTGGAGCTTTTATTTGCATTTCTACAGAATCTACTATTGGTGGATCTCAAAGGACCTTGCAAGTAATAATTATTAAAACCCATAAATACGACCAGTAAATGTCATTTTATTAAAGGAATATGAAAGAATTCTTTACTTCATGTGTAATATGAAGCCTAATTGCTAGAGTTAAAGCAATATTCTCCATATGGGAGAGTCTTCAAAAAGTTTGTGGAAAGCTCTTATTATGAAAAAAAGCATATGGGTTTGATTTTTTCCCCCAGAATAAACTCATACTTTAATTCCACTTTCCCATGAACTTTCTGAAGCTCGTTCATACACAGAGTGCTCGGACACTGGGTGTCTGGGGCCATGACTGTAATATAAGCATAGGAGCTGGCTATGGATTCAGGATTCTGCTATTGACAGTCTCAGTCTGTGTGGTTAGAACTATTCTCTTAGCTTTGAGATTTTACATGAGGGTCCAGCAGCTGGCATGGTGGTTAAGGCATTGTACTCCCACACGGCTGACCGCAGTTTGAGTCCTGGATTGGTGACTTGAAATTCATGCCGGGCATGTGTGCGTATATGCCCAAAATTCTGGAAGGAGAATGGAGGAGAAGGGATTGCGGTGTGGCCACCCCCCCTGGCCGTTTCTGTCTCTCCAGTGAGCACACATGCCCTGTAGCAAAAATCTTTAAAAAATTTTTTTTTTTTACATGAAAATAGCTCTAAACAAAACTTGGCCAGTATATTTCAGTATTTCTCTTCACTGCAATATTACATTTGAAAAACCAAGATCATACCAAGTTCACAAACATACAAACATATTTAAAAATATTTGTGCTGTTATGTCAGGTTGTTTTTTTCTCAGACTAATGCCTTATCCTGTGGTCTCAGCACAGTCATCGAAGCTTGCATTCCCGTCTACACTCACTTCTAAACCTGTAACAGGTTGTGAGGATTTCTAATCTGCTCCAGAAGAGTTCTTGGCCCTTCCTCCTCAATTTCTCCTTCTCCTCCCCTGCTTTGTAACTCCCGTCCCCTCCGAAGTTAAGCGCAGGTTGGAAAAACGCACGACTGTTTCCTGTGGCTCCCTCTCACTCCATTTCCTGACACTCAGCCGGATTTGCTCCTGTCTGAGATCAGGCTGTAACTCCTGGTCACTGGTCACTGGTCACTGGGACAGAGCAGCCCCCCTTCTCGCATAAGGACCAGCAGATGGTGTAATGATTATGTCACACACCGACGTAGTCAACTGCGGTTCGAATCCCAGACCTAGTGGCTTAAAAGTCATAAAGGGTATGTGAGTGTGTGTACCCGAAATTCTGAGAGGAGAATGGAGGAGGAGGGATTGCAGCGTGGCTATCCCACTAGTGGGATGATTTCTCGCTTTCTGTCTCTCTCTGTCTCTCTGACAAGTGCACGTACCCTGTAGCAAAAAAATCTCTCTTAAAAAGAAAGAGAAAAAAAGAAAAAACCCAGAAGCATAGAGGCCAGCATGGTAGTTAAGCCTCTGGACTCTCACATGGTCAATTATGATTCAAGTCCCAGACCTGGTGGCTTTAAACTCACACTGGGCACATATGTGTACGTGCACATGAGAAGGGATTGTGGTGTGGCCAGTCCCCCTGGAGAGTGACTTTTCACTTTCTCTCTGTCTCTCCAGTGAGCATACACACCCTGTGACAAAAATCTCTCAAAAACAAAACAAAACAAAAACAAACAAACAAAAAGCAAACCCAGTAGTGTAGATACAGAGCTAGAGGAAACGGTTTGTTAATTTGTTGGTCATCTAGAACTGTGGATCGCAGTTGTAGAAGTGGAGTCTCAGGACTTTGAAGAAAGGTGGAATGGCACACGTGCGGAGTTCTGAGTGGCCCCTGGGATTGCCGTTGGGTGGGAGGAGCTGAGTGGCCGGAGGTCGAGGGGGATAAAGCGCAAGTTCACATGGATAGGGCAGGCAGAAGAGTCGTCTCAGAAGGGTTTGCGAGAGGATTGAATTTATAGCAACGGCGATGGGTTATTGATGTAAGACGGAGAATTTTACCAGTTACCAAATGGTTGGTTCCTGGAGTCTCTCAGGATGATACCGGAAGGGGAGAGAGAGGTAAGGGTCAGCTATTAACGTTCTTAGTCAATACAGGCTCATAACAAATTCTTGGCAATTTTATTTGTTAGGGAGACTGGACAGATGTTTGAAGAATTGTGAAAATAGTGTCTGTCCTGTGAGAAAGGCTACATTTCAGAATTGGAATTTGTGTTTCTCCAGGGAAAACTGAGGCTGCTATCAAAAACTTCAGTCCCCACTACAGTCGTCAGTACTCTGTGGCCTTCTGTAACCACGTGCGCAGTGAAGTGGAGCAGCACAGAGACTTCACCTCGCAGTTGTTGAAGACCAAGGTAACCCGCAGACTTCTGGTTTCTGAATTTCTCCCACTCGACAAAGCTTTATAGCTCGCGATTCTGACATGAGCAATATTTGGAATGGCAGTTTTTTTTGTTTTTTTTTTAAAACCTGCTCTGGGGGCTGGCAGGTGGCCTGGTGGTTAAGGCACTGGATTCCCTCATGGCTGACCACTGTTTGAGTCCTGGACCTGGTAGCTTGTTTTCTCACTGCCCCTTTCTCTTTGGCAAAATTGAAAAAAAAAATAATAACAAAATTAAATAAGTAAATAATTCTTTTTAAAAAATCTGCTTTGTAATAATTTCTTACTCAAAAAACTCTATTTGCATGGAGGTTAGATGATATTTCTTGTTGATGAAGTAATTCATATAAAAAGGAAACTAGCACGATTCCAATTTTAGTATGTGTTTTACCCACATTGTAGCAGGAATTTGATGTATGGTAGTGAAGTTCAGTTTAAAAAGTCATCATTTCAGTGCCTTATTTGAGTCATAGAGCAAATAGGACTTTCTCTTTGAATCCCCTAATGTAGTCTTGCTGTTTTGTTCCATTATAATAATTCACCACAACTAAAAAAATATGTGCTAGGCCATCTTTCAGGAACTGGAGAATAAAACCAATTCTCGGCCTTCCTGGAGTTTATATTCAAATGTAGGAGACAGGAAATAGATTAAACAGGTGGATGCGAGATCTCAGGTCATTACACAGGCCACAAAGAAAGTAAGGCAAGAGTCTGCTTTCAGAGAGAGTGGGTGAGAAAGCCCTCCGCGGAGACGACGCTTGAGCAAAGCTGGACGGGAGTGCGAGCAGGCTGTGGGTGAATACCTGTGGGCAGATTCATCCGGGCAGATGGAACGGCAGGTGCAAAGGCCCTGCAGTGGAGGGAAGGCCAGTCTGCCGAGGGCAACGTGAGCAAGGACGGGTGAGCTCTGACGCAGAGACAGGGAGAGACCCAACCATGCAGACCTGCAGGCCACGAGAAGGGTTCTGATTTTGCTGTTTGTGTGATGGGTGGTCATTGGAGGGTGTGAAATACAGAGTGACATAAATTCTCTTCTCTTTTTTTTTTTAAAAAAAAGAGAGAGGGTTTTTTTTTTTTGTTTTTTTTTTTTTTTTTTTTTTT
>NW_006159576.1:1021134-1062286 GCF_000334495.1 Tupaia belangeri chinensis
TTTTTTTAAAAAAAAAAGAGAGGGTTTTTTTTTTTTTTTTTTTTTTTTTTTTTTTTTTTTTTTGCTATAGAGCATGGGTACTCGACAGAGAGAAATCACCCACTGGGGGGATGGCCATGTGGCAGTCCCTCCTCCTCCATTCTCCTCTTGGGATTTTGGGCACACATGCACACACACCTGGTGCGATTTTAAGCCACCGGGTCCGGGACTTGAACTGCCATCAACTATGTGGGAGTCCAGCAACGTAATCATTACGCCACCTGCTGATCCCCAGAGTGACATAAATTCTAAGCAGTCCTCTGGTCTTTCCGTAGAGCACAGACTATGGAGAGAACAGACTATGGAGAGGGAGCAAGGGGAGAAGCCAGAGTTTGGCAAGGGGGATTCTGTAGCGGCCAAACAAAGGATGATGGCCTGTCGGACTAGGGTGGTGAGGGGAAGAGGTATTCATGGTAAGAGCTGACCGTATCTGCTGATGGACAGGGTGTGAGGTCACAGAAGAGGGAAATCGGTGACGGCAAATATGCGGTGAATTGCCCTTCGCTCAGAAGGAAGAGGCAGGGGTGGCTGGGAACCGGGCATTTGCTTTTGGCTGTCTTAAGCTTGAGGTGCTTCCTGCACATTGGCCTGTGGCCAGACTGAGGAGGCAGCTGGAAGCTCTGATCTGGAGCTCAGGAGAGAAGTTGAGGCTGGACAGTGGACATCTGGGAATTGTTAGCTTCTAACAGGTGCGAGGAGTGTGGGACGTAACCGAGGGAGGGGATGTGGACAGGATACAGAAATGGTGCCCTGGCCCTGCTCTCTGGCATTTGGACAACAGGAAAATGAGAAGGATCCAGTCAAACGAAGTAACAGGATGCAGCCGGTAGGGTAGGAGGAGTCGGAGAAGTGTAACGTGTCGCAGGCAAATGGAGACGACGTTTCAAGACAGAATTAGTGCTAACTGGGCGAGGTGCTTCTGAGGAGGTTACCTTAACCAGTAGGTCCCACATGGCTTGGTAGGGATCACTGATTGTAATCCCCATAAAACAGTGATTCTTTTTTTTTTTTTTTTTTTTTTGAGAGGTTTTTGCTATAGGGTGTGTGTGCCCGCCAGAAAGACAGAGACAGAGAGACAGAAAGCGAGAAATCATCCCCCCCATCCCCGGGGGGATGGCCACAGTGCAATCCCTTCTCCTCCATTCTCCTCTCGGGATCATGGGCACGTGTGCACACACGCTCAGCGTGAGTTTAAGCCATCGGGTGTGGGACTCGAACCGTGGTCAACTACATGGGAGTTCAGCGACATAGCCATTATGCTAACTGCTGGTCCCAACAGTGATTCTTAACATTTAGGGAAATTGTTAAAAATGCATACTCTGTCCCATCCTCTCAGAGATTCTGGTTTAGTTAGTCTAGAGGACAATTAAAACAACAAAAAAAAATTTTAAGTTTTTTTTTTTTTTTTTTGAGAGAGATTTTCACTATAGGGCGCGTGCGCTCGCCAGACAGACAGAGAGAGACATTAGAGACAGAAAGCAAGAAATCACCCCCCAGGGGGGATGGTCACGCCGCAATCCCTTCTCCTCCATTCTCCTCTCGGGTTCTTGGGCACGCATGCACACGCGCCCGGCATGAGTTTTAAGCCACCGGGTCCGGGACGCGAACCGCAGTTGACTACGTGGGAGTCCAGCGACATAGCCATTACGCTAACTGCTGGTTCCCAAATTTTAAGTTTTTTGCTACAGGGTGCGTGTGCTGACCAGAGAGAGACAGAGAGGAAAAGTGAGAAATCACTCCCCTATGGGAATGGGCACAATCCCTTCTCCTCCATTCTCCTCCAGGGATTTTGGGCATGCATGCGCACATATCTGGCACGATTTTTGAGCCTCTAGGTCTGAGGCTTGAACTGTGGTCAGCCATGTGGGAGTTCAGGGCCTTAACCACCATGCCACCTGCTGGCCCCTAAAGACTAAATTTTCACAAGCTTTTTAAAAACAAGTTGTCAATTAAGTAAGTGGCTCTGGTTTAAGAAAAGCTGCACTTAAGAACTATAAAATTTGGGGACCAGCAGGTGGCATAGTGGTTAAGGCACTGGACACTCCCACGTGGCTGACCATGGTTCGAGTCCTGGACCTGGTGGTTTGCTTTCTCACTTTCTTTCTTTCTCTCTCTGATCAAATTAAAATAAATGAATGAATACACAAAATTAAATAATAATTTTTAAAAACCTATAAAATTCAGCTCATACCATGGTTTCAGCCTAATTTAGTGGAAGAGTAAGGTCCTCTCTTACCTTTTACTGAGGTAAGATAGAGACCGCCTTGTTCTCTGTCAGCCCAGAATATTAAGTGCTGGAATTTGAAAGGGAATTTTTTTTTTTAATTTTTAAAATTTTACATTCTTTTTTTTTTTTTTTTTTTTTTTGAGAGAGATTTTCGCTATAGGGCGCGTGCGCTCGCCAGACAGACAGAGAGAGACATAGAGATAGAAAGCGAGAAATCACCCCCCAGGGAGGATGGCCACGCCGCAATCCCTTCTCCTCCATTCTCCTCTTGGGATCTTGGGCACGCACGCACACACGCCCGGTGTGAGCTTTAAGCCACTGGCTCTGGGACTAAAACCACGGTTGACTACTTGGGAGTCCAGTGACATAGCCATTATGCTAACTGCTGGTCCCTAAATTTTTTATTCTTTTTTTTTTTTTTTTTTTTTTTGGGGGAGTTTTTGCGTATTGGGCAGTGTTTCGCTATAGGGCGCGTGCGCTCGCCAGACAGACAGAGAGAGACATAGAGATAGAAAGCGAGAAATCACCCCCCAGGGGGGATGGTCACGCCGCAATCCCTTCTCCTCCATTCTCCTCTCGGGATCATGGGCACGCACGCACACGCGCCCGGCGTGAGTTTTAAGCCACCGGGTCCGGGACGCGAACCGCGGTCGACTACGTGGGAGTCCAGCGACATAGCCATTACGCTAACTGCTGGTTCCCTAAATTTTTTATTCTTTAGATGATTCTCAAAGGGGTTTGGCAAGTCTGTCTTCTCTGAATGGTTTATGTAAATTTTGGTTTGAACGCAGAGGGATAAGCTTCTGAAAGCTCTAGAAATCTTGAATAAAGAGGACACAAATATAAATTCAGGGACACATAAAGACAGGAGGCCCAGTTGTATATTTTCCAGTACTATGGAAATTGCGCCATGAGGCGGGATGGCAATTTTCCTTATATGGTGAGCCTGGGGAAGACCTACCTAGGAACCTACTGGAAACTCCCCCACAGCACACATACCAAGGTTTGTGAGACACCCCCAGCTTCTAATTAGAGGAGGCAGGGCTGCTGTCTGCTGGCTGGAGGCTTCTCGTGCTTTAACCAATAGCAAACACACTCTCCTTGAGGAGGCTGCAAAGCTGGGTTAAGAGTTTACAGCCTGGGTTCTCATGGCTTTTGGGTCTAGGAAGCTCATTGAGCACTGGTTCTTTATCTTTAACTTTTTAAAAAGTTCCTTCATTTATGTCTTTCACAAGAGAGAGAAACAGTTATTCTCAACAAGGGGCTGCACACTGGCTCCATTCTCAAACTGGGGGAGGTCTGGGACGTGAACCCGGGACATTTCCTGTGTGGATGCTGTTGTTTTACCTCTGTACTACTGCCTGGCCCCGAGCACTGGCTCCTGAGGCTGTGCCCGAAAGTGTGAGGAGCAGGAAAACTGCCTAATTCTCCTGCTTTTCAGGAATTAACCTGGAGGCGTGTTTGGGGTGTTGTGGTGGACGTCCACCGCGTATTTTCCTGCCTCATTGCCTGTATCCCACAGAGTTTATCAAACATTTATTTATTTATTTATTTAGGCGAGATCTTTGCTATAGGATGCATGCGCTTGCCAGAGAGATAGAGAGACAGAAAGTGAGAAATCACCCCCACTAGGGGTAATGGCCACGCCACAATCCCTTCTCCTCCAGTCTCCGCTCAGGATTTTGGGCATGCCCACCACACTCCTGGCATGAGTTTCAAGTCACTGGGTCTGGGACTCGAACTGCAGTCAACCACGTGGAAGTCCAATGACTTAACCATTACACCACCTGCTGGTCTGGTAGCAAGCATTTCTGAAGTGCCGCATGTATGCCAGTCACGCCCTTATTACTATAAGCCCTTCTGCCATATGCTTCTGTTCCTCTAGCATCGGGGGGAAATGAAAATCATAAAAGCAGCAATAAGACAGATATTTGCACCTGGTCAGGAATAGGTAAAGAGAAGTTGTGGAGGGCGGGGAGGAACGAGCTTCTCAAGGTCTCAGCACAAGAGAGTTCCCTAAAATATCCCTCGGAATGCCACGCATAGACACCGTGGTGACAAGCTGTGTTGGGCTTTTTCATGATAGTCCATTGCATTTGTCCTCTTTCAGCCACCCTTGGAGCCCGGAACTGTCTTGTACGAAGCGGAGCTGTCACAGTTTGCTGAAGACATAAAGAAATGGAGGGACAGATACATTGTGGTTAAAAACGATTTTGCTGTGGAGAGCTATGAGAACAAAGAGGTAAGACATATCCTTGTACCACTGGTTCCTGAAATAGTCTTTAAGTTTGGTTATGAATTAATTTTTTTCTGTGAGAGAAAGAGCGAGAGAAATATATAGAGAGAAACAGAGAAGCCCCCCCCACACACACACGCACACACAGGGTGTTATAACATGATCCCTTTCCCACGGCCCTCCAGCAGGTCAGGATCTTAAGCATGTGTGTACATGCCTGGCGTGTTTTCAGCCAGCCTGGAGATCCCAACCTGCCTCGGCCATGTGGCTTCCAGCACTACAATTCACTTGCACTACCGGATCTCCAAAGATCCTCAAACTCCCTCTGAAATGAGCTGTTCCCGTTTGCCACTTTCAGAGAATGACAGATTTAAAACTGCTGTCGTGTGTGTGTGTGTGTATTATGTGGTTTCTGATTTTTGTTTCTAGACAAGGTCTTGCTGTGTCACCATCTTCCTGCTGTAGTCTCCCAAGTAGCTGGGATCACAAATGGAACCATGATCTGTATTCTTTTGGGGTGGGCTGGGATTATTATTATTATTATTATTATTTTGAGAGGTTTTTGCTATAGGGTGTGTGCACTCGCCAGACAGACAGAGAGAGACAGAGAGACAGAAAGCGAGAAATTACCCCCCAGGGGGGATGGCCATGCCGCAATCCCTTCTCCTCTCAGGATCTTGGGCATGCACGCACACACGCCTGGCATGAGTTTTAAGCCACCGGATCCGGGACTCGAACCGCGGTCGACTACATGGGAGTCCAGCGACATAGCCATTACGCTAACTGTTCGTCCCATAGGGTGGGCTGGGATTGAACCCAGGCTTCCCATGTGGGCTTGGCCTGCCAAGAACAGTGTCCAGCACAGCCATGATGGCTGGGCCAAAACCTCTGCTCTCTTGACGAATCCAAGAATAGTCAGGACAAGCTGGACAGAGTATCCAGAGCAACATGCCCAACGCTGGACTATTAGGAAGAGGCTTCAGGCAGACAGACCAGCATGAGTCCTCCCCAGGCGTGATGGAAAACAGGAATAGCACACAGTATGGACTTACCCACAAGCTCCCAGCCAGGGCCAGGCGGTCTCTCGGGCAGACTCATTCTCTTTGATGATCATTAAGTTAATGTTGTCTCTGCTTATTGATGGAAGGATGTCTTTCAATGCTAAATTTGCACTGAGAACAAATTACCAATACATTACAAATAATAATAACAAATCACCTTATATTTTTATATGACTTAGGAGAGGGTCATTTCATTGAAGCATGTAGAGTCTGTAACCTAATGGGTAATATCATGGGCTTTGAATCACACCTTTCCAGTCACTAGATATGTGTCCTTGCCCAAGCTGTAAATCTCCTTTGCTCTTAGTTTTCTCATCTATAAAGTAGTGAGCAAATCTCCTTTGCCATGGTGTTGTCATGAGGATGAAATAAATGAATATAGGGCCAGTTTGGTAGCATGGTGGTTAAGGCAGCTGAATCCCACATGGTCAACCTCATGGTTCAAGTCTAAGGCCCAGTGGCTTGAAAACTATGCTAGTTGCATGTGCTCGTGTGCTCCAAATCTTAGGAGGACATGGAGGAGAAGGATTATAGTATGGTCATCCTCCCAGGGGAGTAATTCTTCACTTTCCTTCTGTCTCTCTCTCTGGCGAGTGCACATGCCCTAGAGCCAAACTGAAAATGGATGAATGTACCGAGCACATGACCAGGCCTATGGTGGAGCCCAGTGCAGAGAGGTTGTCAGTGTCACCACTCCTGCTTCACTGGGAGGAGAGACTAGTAGAATTTGTTATTGGGTTTATTGAGATTTTTACTGCTTGTGACACTAACTGAAATTTCACTTTGAACTGAATTTTGGTGTTTTTTTCTCTTTTCATTTTTTTTTTAAAGTGAGATTTTGCTCTAGGGCTCATGTACTCACCAGACAGAGAGACAGAAAGTGAGAAGTCACCCTCTGAGGGGAGGGCCACGCTGCAGTCCCTTCTCCATTCTCCTCTTGATATTTTGGGCAGCATGCACATGCACCCGGTGTGAGATTGAAGCCATCAGATCCAGGACTTGAACTGTGGTCAACTGCATGAGAGTCCAACGACATAACCATTACACTATCCACTGGTCCTCTTTCATTTTTTAAGTATGCTCCTTCAACCTGCAATTTATATTCATTTTACTGCTTTTCTTGCCTTTTTTTCCCCCTCATCATTTTCAATTGGATCTATTTAGGTTGTTGACATATGGCGATGAGTTTGGTAATAACCAAGTATTAAAAAAGACTTGAATATTGGGGTCAGCAGGTGGCATGGTGGTTAAGGTGCTGGACTCCTCCACGGCTGACCATAGTTTGAGTCCCAGACCTGGTGGCTTGCTTTCTTATTTTCCCTCTCTCTCATTTCTCTTTCGTGAGCACACATGCCCTATAGCAAATTTTTAAAAATAATAATAAATAAAAGTAAATAAATAATTCTTAAAAAAAATACTTGGATATTGGGACCAGCAGATAGTGTAATGGTTACATTGCTGGACTCCTACGTAGTCAACTGTGGTTCAAGTCCCAGACCTAGTGTCTGAAACTCATGCCAGGTGTGTGCATGCGTTCCTAAAATCCCAAGAAGTGAATGGAGTTGAAGGGATTGCAGCATGGCTATCCTCCCTGGGGGGGCGAGGGGGGGTGATTTCTCACTTTCTGTCTCTGTCTCTCTGGAGAGTGCATTTGCCCTATAGCAAAAAATCTCTTTCTGAAAAAAAAAATCTTAGATATTAAAAACAATCCTGTAGTTTTCTATAATTTCTCAAAATTTTTAGCAATATCTTGTTTTAAATTTATAGAATTATTTTATGAGAGAAAGAGAAGGAGAGAGAGCAAAAAGGAGGAGGGAGAGAGAGGGACAGAGATAGACTGGGAGAGTCTCATTAATGCAGTCTTATTGCCCCAGCCTCCCAATTAACCAGCATTATAGGCACACACAGCCATGTGTTCAGGTTGGTCTGGGATGTGAACCAGGGCCTCCCATGTGGCCTCAGCATTGTGCAATGACACTCTACCACTCGCGCCACTGTGACTGGGCCCTGAGGCTGGACAGACAAGACTGAATCCTGGACTTGTCGTCTACTCACTATTGGACCTTGGTTAAGTTCTTTGACCTCTTTTTTTTTTTTTTTTAAAGAGGTTTTTACCTTAGGGCACATCTACTCACTGAAAAGAGATAAAGAGACAGAGACAGTGAGAGGGACAGTGAGAAATCACTCCCTGGAGTGGGGATGACCACATTGCAATCCCTTCTCTTCCATTCTCCTCCCGGGATCTTGGGCATACACACACACATGCCTGATGTGGTTTTGAAACCACCGGATCTAAGACTCAAACTGCAGTCGACCATGTGGGAGTCCAGTGATGTAACTGCTATGCCATTTACTGGTCCCCAAGTTCTTTGACCTCTTCGAGCTTTATTTTGTTCATTTAAAAAATGAGGATCATGGGACCAGCAGGTGGCATGGTGGTTAAGGCACTGGACCCCCACGTGGCCAACTGCAGCTTGAGTCTCAGACCTTGAGACTTGCTTTCTCACTGTCCCTTTCTCTCGCTCTCTCTCTGGAGAGCACATTTGCCCTATAGCACATTTAAAATGAATAATAATAATGATAAATAAAATTAAATAAATAATTCTTTTTAAAAATGAGGATCATACTGTTTTGAGGCCTACACGATAAAATGTTTGTCAAAGCCAATATTGGGGCCTGTTCTAACCGATAACACGATTCATGTTTAAACCCTCCCGAGTCACACTGCCTCTAAACTTTCTCAAATTCATACAAGTTTAGATTCTTTTCTGTCATGTTCTGGGTCTCTGACGTGCTAAGCAGTTGATCAGGGGTTCTTACAAGCATGAGAACAGACTTCTTAGATGCCTGGCAGTTTGTTTGGTTTGGGGCTCTTCAGTCCCTGTCTTGTTGATGCAGAATGTGTTCATGTTATTTTGATTTTGTTGCCCAGATCAACATTGTTTTAGTTATTCCCAAGAGCACACTCAACATCTGGGGTCTCACCATTTCTTGGTTTCAATTCTCAACTGGCTTTTGGCTTGCTATTTTCAAAATTTCGCCTTGACCTCGGCCCTGCCATCAGATAGATGCACGTCCTTCACTTTCGCCGTGTCTCTGTGGCCTCCTGGGCCTGCCTGCTTAACCCACTGCTTGAGCCATGCTCTGTGCCTCTTTCCCATTTCCTGATCAGCTGAGCTTCTTGTCTGCCGGCCAGAATTTGTTCTGATGTCATCATCCCAGCTTCCATCTCAAGCATTTTACTGCAAAATAGTCTCACATCTGAGGGCAAAGTGGCAGCATATTTCACCATGAAATATTTAATGTTTTTCATGACCAGCCATGGCAACCCTCATTAGTCATCACCCTTGGCCCACATCAGTCACCAGGGGTTTCGGGCAGTGTTTGTGGGATTGGCACCCTTGTGGCTGTTAGAATGATTCAGGCGTTAGCCTCAGAAATGCGAGTATGAACCGTCCAGAAGCTAGGAATTCCGTTTTCCCCTTCCTAGAACATACCTCCGTGACTCCCTCTGACCATGCCATGACCATCAACCAAGGGCTGACAGGTGTGCAAGATGTATTTTTTAAAAAAATGAATAGCCGATTCAATGACATAGTGGAGGGATACTCTGGTGTAGGTGTCTGGGACAGTTTGTCTATTTTCAATATTTCTGGTATTTCCTAAAAATCCAAATAAGGAGAAACCTGTCCTTCACAGGCCTATCAGAAAGGAGCTGCTCCTAAAAGCCGGATTCTCCCAGCTGGTGGCAAGGTGCTCACCTCAGAAGATGAATACAACCTGCTATCCGACAGGCACTTCCCAGACCCTGTGGGTGAGTTGCTGAGTGTTCTCTTCTGCAGCTAAATTCTGAAACGTAATTTAGCTAACTTAGTGGTTCTCAGTAGGGAAGCGGGATTGCAGCTTCCTGGGACATTTGGCAATATCTGGAGACATTTTTGGTTGTCATAACTGGAAGAAGGTGCTAGTGGGTGGAGGCCGAGGGCACTTCTGAACATCCTGCTGCACCCAGGACAGCCCCTGGGGCATGGTAATTATCTGGCATCAGTTTCAGTAGTGCCAAGGTGGACAGACCCTGGAGCAGACACTCGTGCTCCATAGATAAATGGAAGCTATAATTTCTCTAACAGAGGTAAACATTGTACCATTTCTGTTACTTCAGGTACCACTGAGTAATACTCAAGTTAGTCACCGTGTTTCCAGCTTACGGAAAACATGCCATTGATCCAGTATCTGGACGCTTTTGAAATATATTACAGGCTTTGAAGACCTATACAGACACGGCCCAGTCCAGGAAATGTGCAATGCCATCTTTCAGCAAGCAAGTCTAGAACTGGCAGGGGATATTATTTTTTTTTAAGTTTAGGATGTTAAGCAATAAAATATCCTAAATTGACAAGCAGGGCCCGTCTCCTTCCACATGGCACTTAACCTCAGGGCTATGGGGCCAGCCCAGGGAGCGTGGCTTTTACCTAGCTCTCACCGTGCCGCTTATCACGTTTCCAGCCACATGCTGCAGAACTTCTGTGGTTTCTGTTTTCCAGCTTTGAACTCGAAAATCTAGAAGAATCTTTGCAGCTTTTGTTTCTCATTTATTCTCCTTTTTCCATGAGGAGAAAGTGATGAATCCTGTGTAGAACATGTAGGGCAATTCAGAGAGATTCATAAACAATGGGTAGTGTTATAACTTCATCTGGCTTCACGTAAATCATAGTACATAATTACCTGGTTTCTTGAAGAGAGCCCTGGTTCTTATTAACAGGCATAATCGTTTCATTAGAATTTATGGAGAGAAACATAACCATTTCATCAATTGTTGTTTGGTACAGACTGCTTAGCATATTGTTTTTAATAACATGATTATAGGATTAGTACATGGACTATAAACCCAGATTAACAAACTATTACCAAGTAATTCAGGCTAAAAGAACACTTCACATGCACTGTACACGTTATTATATTTTCTTTCAACACCTACTTACGTGTCACATTAGCGGACGAGCTGCAGCTGAAAATGGGAATACCAGCATAGTGACTCTTCAGAATCCTGCCAGAACGTTCCAGTGGTATCACTCAGAGCAGACAATATAGTTACTGAGTTATCGATGGAATCATATTGGAAGGAATGAAAAGGAATAAAACACACAAGGCCTGTGTGACTAAAGCCAGTTGGCCCAGGACTTCAGCTTAGGGCCCTTCAATGACTTTTCTTTGGTTGTATGTTGTCGCCTTCTGAGTTTTAAAAAGAGAATATTGTTCAGTAGATCCTTTGTAGTAGCCTCGTAACTCAGAAAAAATGCAGATGGTTGGCATCTGGAAAATCGCGGGAAAAGGTTAAGTGCGAGAGAACGCGAGGCTAATTGGAGTGCACATTATGAGGCTTGCTGAAAGCCTTTAAATACAGAGGGTCAATGTTGGTTTCGGTTGTTCATACAAAATTGTGACATTCTTAGGAAGGGGAGGGGAAACGGTTTTACAAAACCAGGTTCATCAGGAAGACCCGCTGTGTGACTGGAAAGAATAAAGACACCATAAAGACGGGAGGAATTCCCCTTGCTTGAGAAAAAACAGGGAGGTTTATGAATAAATATGTGTTCTTTACAGGAAGGTTCTAAAACAAGTATCAAAAATGCCCCATGTTTCGCAAAAGTGATTCACTTACTTGGCTTTTTAAAAAATACATTTATTTATTTACTTATCTATTTATTTGTTGTGATTTTCAAGCTGCTGGGTTCAGGACTTGACCCACTGTCGGCCATGTGGGAATCCAACACCTTAACCACTATGTCCCCTGCTGGCCCCTTATTTAGCTTTTTAAAAAGCTTATTGAATTATTTATTCTGGGAGAGACAGAGAGCAAGAGAGGCAGGCACCCCAGCAGGGTTCTCATGCCATGACCCGCTGCCAGCCTCAGCCAGCCCAGAGCACTGTGGCCAGGATCAGGCATTAGTGACCTCAGCTATTTGGTTTCTGGAGCAGATGGGCCTGGAACTAGGCTACGGTGAGAACAGAGGTTGAGCAAACGAAGATAGCGTAGTGGGGAGGAGGGAGGGAGTGTGCAGCAGACCTGGGGAACTGGATTCTGCAGGGGTGTGGAGTGAGAGTCTGACAGGCAGACAGCTGGGCTGCAAAGGGGTAGTAGGGAAGCTGGGGGGGTGGTGTGGAGGGGGGGAGGGTGAGATGCTCTGTTTGCTGGTTTTCCTGCCGTCAAGACCTTGAGAAAGAAAGACTGATGACCTTGGCTGTGCCCCCGGAGTAGGAGCTAGCCTGCTGGGGTGGGATGGGGAGGCTGGTGGAGGGATTTGAGAGGCACTAGAACTCCCGTTTCCCCAGTATGAAAATATCTCACACCACCTTCCTGCTGCATGGCCTGCCCTAGACAGATACCCTCAAAGCCTGAAATAAATATCATCAATAGAAATATAACATGTATTTTTAAAAGTTTCTTTCATTGAGCCAGCAGGTGGTATGGTGGTTAAGGTGCTAGATTCCCACATGGCCATCCACGGTTTGAGTCCAGAACCTGGCACCTTGGAAATCATGCCAGGCATGTGTGTGTGCGTGTGCCCAAAATCCTGAGAGGAGAACGGAGGAGAAAAGGTTGCAGCGTGGCCATCCTCCAGGGGGGTCATTTCTCACTTTTCCTCTCTCTGTCTCTCTGGTGAGCACACGTGCCCTAGAGCAAAAACATAAAGAAAAATGATTATATTTCTTCTGAGAGAGAGAGAGAGAGAGAGAGAGACACCCTCAGCGGGCTCCAGGGTCTCTCACACGTGTCCAGCATTTCAGAGCGTTGCCTGCACCACTGCCGACCCTGTGATAGATGTTTGTTTTTCGATATATTTGTATTTTTGTTGTTCTGTAGCCTCCAACGAGAAGGAGAACGCTCAGCCCTTTGTGGTCCTGCCAAAGGAATTCCCGGTATACCTGTGGCAGCCATTCCTCCGACACGGCTACTACTGCTTCTCCGAGGAGGCCGAGCAGAGGAAGTTCGGGGCCCTGCTGAATGACTGCATCAGGCACCTGAACCACGGTATGAACCCCCTGCCTTCCCAGCCCCAGCTCTTCCTGACTTGTCCTGGTCAGTCGTCTGTCATGAGGGTTCTTAGAAGGAGCCACAGGCGATGTGCCCTGAGGGTCGGAGAGAGGGACCCACCATAGTAGGGGGTTGCACCCAGGAGCATGGCCCGTGGTGGTTGTCCTCTCGGGTCCAGGCGGTTGCAGTGAACCAAAACGGACAGCAGTCACCTGAGGGCAGGTGTGGACACTGCAGACTCTCAGCTCGTGCAGCTCATCGCACGTCTCATTCCTCCTCCTCCTTTGCCCTGATGTTTTTATCTATTAATAAATACCAGCAGGGGGACAAGTAGATGATGTAGCAGTTGGGCTGGACTCTCCCGTAGCTGATCAGGGTTTGAGTCCCAGACCCGGTGGCTTGAAAATCACGCCAGGCATGTGTGTGTGCGTGGCCAAGATCCCGAGAGGAGAATGGAGGAGGAGGGATTGTGGTGTGCCATCCCTTTGAGGGGTGATTTCTCACTTTCTCTTTCACTGTGTCTGTCTCTCTCTCTTGTGAGCGCATGCACTCTAGGCAAAAACCTCTTTAAATACATACATACATACCAGCAGGTATGTATTCTTTCTGGCAGAATCCTGGTCATTATGACAATTCTTTGTTTCAGAATAACAGTTGGCTCACTTAAGGTCATTGGCACAGTTCGTTGTAAGCTAATGTTTGCTTCCCAGTCAGTGGTTTTCAAAACATTAGGGTCCCTTAAAATCACTAGGAAGACTTACTGAAAACCCAGAGTGCTGGGCTTCCCCTGCATCACCCTGATTTACTGGGTCTACTCTGAGTAACATTCGTCACAATATTGGCTCATCCTTAGCTGGGGACTTTGTAGAAATGATACCCTTATTAATATCGTGCCTCGTGGTTTGGATGTTTTAGAGACGAAGGATTGCCCAACACCTCCTCCTCGTTCAGCACCCTTGCACCTCTGCATTTGGGACTTTGGTCTAGTACGAACTTGCAGCTGGCACCAAACTCGGGAACAGACTCGCTCCCCTGAGCAGAGTGTTCCTGCCCAGCCAGTGGACTCGCTGCATTCCCCTTCCATGTACATAATAGGAGTTTCTCTGGGGAGTCTGTGGATGTTGTGTAGCCTGCATTTCGACTCCATTTATGGAAGATTCCAGTCCACCCAAAACCCGGCTCTGCTCTCTACTGTGTTATCAAAGGCCCTACAATAATGACGCCTCTCGATATGACCCCGTTGCACCACGGTTCCTCCGTTCAGAAGCTGTTCTTTCCTCACCGTGGCTTTGCCCAGCCTTAGTCTGGCGTAACTCCCACTGGCTCCAGGCAGACCCGGAGGCCATGAGAACACAGTGGGGAACAGCCCTTGACGGTCATGGCTGACGGGCTGGTGGGCTTCCCCGCGTGCCTCTTTGTCTGGTTTTGACAGTGCCACGCACCACCCGTCTGCACTGGGCACTTCTGTTCCAGTCTCTGCTGTTACTTGTTGTCTGATCTTGAGTGACTCCGTAGGAGGTTTTCACAAGCTGCCGGTTAGCTGTTTTTTCCTGTACTTACCAGAAATAGCTGTTGCCGTGTGCTGTGGCTCTGCCCAGTGTGCGTCTCTCCTGAGAACTGGGTCCTGGACCTCCTAGCAGCTGATGCTGGGCCCGTGTTGGGAGTTCCCAGGAGACGTCCCCTACTGCTCAAAGGCCACTGTGCCCCGGCCTACGTGTCCCAGGGGTGTTGTCTGAACTGGTCTAGGCATCCATAGTCATTCATTCTCATCTGGAACTGAGGCAGTTCGTCCTTGTGGAGTGGGCGTTTCCTGTTTAACCCTGACAAAGGGCCTGATTGCATCCTGTTCTTGGACAATAGGATTGGGTCTATAGGTCAAGTGCAGAGCTCTCTGGTTCTCCCCTCTTCATGGGAGGGAGCAGCCTTTAGGGGCCACAGAGACCATCTACAGCCCTGAAAAGCATAAAGCACACATTGTGCGCGCATGTGTGTGTGTGTGTGTGTGTGTGTGTGTGTGTGTGTGGTTTTGTTTGGCTTTGGTTTTGGTTTTGTTTGGCTCTTCACTGAGTAGGCATAAGAAATCTCTGCAAGATGAACCCCTAATAGAATGTCCACACCCTGGCTAATCATTCCGCCCACGTGTGACATGTGCCCAGAGAAGTTCCTTGTCCCCCTGGACTCACACTGCAGTCCTCTGCTCCTGATCAAGGAGGGCCAGGGTGCCGAATGTCCACTGCCGCAAAATGGGGTTTCCATAAAGCTAGGATGTTCTGCGACAGTTCCGTTCCAAATGCTTTCTGTTCTTCAGAATAGTAGTTTGCAAAATGCCGTCGTCGTGGTTATGGGAACATGGTTAAAATCCATGCGGAGCCCTGAACACATGCACGATGGAATAGTGATCGGTATTACCTGAGGCTGGTCTTCCAGCTCAGGACCGTCATTTATTGGCCTGTGAATTTTCAGGGAGGGAACACGTGTTCCTGGCAGAAGGAATAGGATGTGTGAGAGCCAGGGAGCAAGGCAGAAGCTGGACCACTAATGGAACTGAAAGAATTTTGTGTGGCTAGTGCTTAGGGAGCAGAGAGGAGGCAAGTGAAGATAGGGAGACGGGCGGCATCCAGGCTCTAAGGGACTTTGTGAGCACGCAGGCATTGGGCCAGCCAGGTGGTGTGGTGATTTAGATGGCTGGACCCGAGATAGCTCCCAGAGGGCCCAGTGAGTGGTTCAAGTCCCAGACCCGGAAGCTTGAAAAATACACCGGGCACGTGAATATGTGCGCCCAAAATCCCGAGAGGAGAATGGAGGAGAAAGGATTGCTGCATGTCCATCCCGCCTGGGGGGTGCTTTCCCACCATCCCCCCCACCTCTGTCTGGCAAGTGCACATGTCCTATAGCAAATTAAAAACAAGTAAATAAATAAAGCCCTTGTACTCGGCCTCAAGGATTTGGGGGCACAGAGGAGTTGGATGTTAGAAGTCAGCCGTCACTGGATAAATGGTGAATCTGGAAAGGAGGTGGAATCCTGGCAAAGTTTTGTACCACACTGCTGTGCTAGCTTGAAGGACAACCAGGACTGCCACTGAGCAAATGCCTGAGTTCACATCCCCGTGAACATTAAGAAACGGGGGGATGGGGAATGGGGGGTGATAGAACATCCGAGAAGCATGAAAACACTTAGGCGGATAAAGACAGTATAAAAGAAGAGCCCAGGGGTTTTGACAAAAAGACCGCGTGATGTCAACACACTCTGCTTCAGGCTGAGCTGGTTCAATCACGGGTGACAATGGTAGTACCCAGGGGTGCTCACTGAGTGAGCCAGGCGGAACGTGGCGTCCGTGCAGGGCTGCATTTGGAATTGGTTCCTCCATCAGTGCTTTCTGCCTTGAGCTCTTATCCCAGAAATCCAGGGTCAAAACAAGGTCGTTAGATTTGATTTTGACACTTGCTCACAGTTTTAAGTGTTCAGTAAATGCTGCTGGATTAAATAGAATGTTAGAACAGAAAAGGACCTCACCGTTTACAGCAGATAGAGCAAATCCTTTCTGGTGTGTTCACTGGAACACGATGATGTCGGATCTCTGGCCCTTAGCACCCGTGCGCATGTCTGTTTCCACCACCTTCATTTCTCCTTGGAGCCCCTTGTTACTACGGAGTAACTTAGTCCCTTGATTGTGGGAGGGACTAAGTGTTTGGTGTGAGCATCAGTCTATTCCAACGGAAAGCAGACAAGGCGTTTTATCAGGTGATATTTGAGAACACACTGCTGAGTGTCGTGGCATTCATTGATATTTAGGGACGCACATATCTGAGTTGGAAAATTCGAACTTACGTTTGCGCTCTTTTGGACATTTTACTACAAATGAATGATGTCTGGAGATTGATAAATAAAGAGTACGTTTTTGTAAACATTTCTTTTAATGCTTTTAACTTAGAAAAATATTCTCTAGTATACTTTGTTGCAATGCATGAAAACTTGTATGCACTGTCAATAAAACGCTCGTAATTATTGTTTAACAAGCTACTAGATGTCTATTTCCAGTTTTCACAGAGCTGCTTGGGCTCCGTTTTCTCCTGGTGTAGCTGGTGCTCTGCCTTGCAGTTACATATATTTTCCTTCGTCCCTTTGTGAGTATGTGATTTTTCTCTTACGAAGTTATCACGTCCACCTTCTCTGGCCCTTGCTGATTGTTTATAAACCCTTGCATTGGGGAGGGACCCCTGTGTTCACCAACTCCAGCCCCTTGAAATTTACACGTGCTAAGGTTCAGAGGGGTCGCAGCTAGTCAGCGGCAGAAGTCCCGTTGTCTTTCCTCCTGGTCGTGGACGTCTACTCTAGCTACACAGTTCTAACAAACTCAGCTCCCAGGTGTTTAAACATACTGCTAGCAAATCAACCTAGTCTTGTGATATGTTTGCATAATCTGGAGTGAAACAGGTCTGGAGTTATTCACGTAGACACACATCAGGTCTCTTGGTAAGTAGTATGATCTGAGTTTAGGTTGGTATTTTGTCTACCAACTATGCATGACTCTCTGTGTTTAAATAGGCTCTGCAGATAAAACATTTGATTGTGTAGTTTGTTAACTGGTTAAATTTTGGGTCGGCTAACATGCAAACCATGTATGATTTTATATAACTTCAATAAAAACTAAAATTTGTAAAGATCACTCTGCTTGTGAAGACATGGGTTGGAACACTTTTTTTTTTTTTCTTTTCGCTATAGGGCGTGTGCGCTCGCCAGACAGACAGAGAGAGACATAGAGATAGAAAGCGAGAAATCACCCCCCAGAGGGGATAGTCACACCGCAATCCCTTCTCCTCTCGGGATCTTGGGCACGCACGCACACGCGTCCGGCGTGAGTTTTAAGCCACCGGGTCTGGGACGCGAACCGCGGTCGACTATGTGGGAGTCCAGCGACATAGCCATTACGCTAACTGCTGGTTCCTATGGGTTGGAACACTTTAAATATAATAGATCTACAATATGCCTTTATTTATTTATTTATTTATTTATTTATTTATTTGAGAGACCTTTACTATAGGGCATGTGTGCTCACCAGAGAGAGAAAGAAGGATGGAGAGAGAGAGAGAAAGTGAGAAATCACCTCCTAGGGAGGATGACCATGCCATGATCTCCTCTCCTGCATTCTCCTCGTGGGATTTTGGGCATGCATACACATGCTCCTGGTGTGAGTTTCAAGCCTCTGGGTCCAGGACTCAAATCATGGTTAGCCATGTGGGAGTCTAGTACTATAACCACTATGCCACTTTCTGGCCCCCTTTATATTATTTATACTTAAGGATTACTTAAACTTGAAGCTCTCAAAGCTGAGAGAGAGAGAGAGAGAGAGGATGGAAAATGGAGCCTCATTTTCTTCCTCCTGAACGTAGGCCCAACATGGTAACTTCTGTGAAAAGAATGTGGCAGAGTGATAGTCTGTGAGTTCCAGGAGTAAGTTACACCAAGAGTAGCTTCTGCCTGACTTTCTCTCACTTGCTTGGAAAAACCATGATCATGTGGAAATGCATGAGCGACCCTCTGGAGAGAGGCCATGGGGCCGAAGGGAGCCCTCCTGTGAACGCTCAGCGCCAGCTTGCCAGCCGTGTGAGTAACACCTTTGCAAATGGGTGCTTCCGTCCTGCCGAGACTTCAGATGGTTGTAGCTTTGGCCAACATGTGAATGCAACCTCATGGAGACCTCAGGCCAGAGCTTGAGCAGCCAAGTTACGTTCGAATCCCTGACCCACAAAAACTATGCAAGATCCTAAATATTCCTTGTTTTAAGCCACGTAATTGGGGGTAATTTGTTTTGCAGTGCTGAAAAACTAATATCCTCATGGAGCCTTTTTTCTACTCTAATACAAGTGTTGAACGACTATCAATGGCCCTCTATATATTGTTTTGGCTAAATTCCTCAAATTTGGATATGTAGTATTTTTTTGTTACCATTCAGATTTAATTATTCGCTAATCTCGATTATTATTTCTTCTCTAACTTATGAGTTACTTAGGATTCTGTTTCTTAATTTCCCAATATATAGTAAATCTATTATTTATTTCTACTGGAATTGCATTGTGGACAGAAAATATGGTCCATATGATACCATTCTTTAGAATTTGTTGTGCCTTGCTTTATGACTTTATATATAGTCAGTTTTTGTAAAAGCTCATGGGTCCTTGAAAACAATCTAAATTCCACAGTCATATACATTTATTAACTTAAGTGTTTTGTTTGTGCCATTCAACCTATATCTTTTTTTTTAAAGAATTATTTTATTTAAGTTTATTTAATTAGTTTATTTATTTTAATTTGATTAGAGAGTGACAGAGTGAGAGAGAGCAAGTGAAAAGGCAAGCTACCAGGTCTGGGACTTGAACTGTGGTCAACTGTGTGGGAGTCCAGCACCCTTAACAACCATGCCATCTGCTGACCCCTCAGCTTATATCCTTTTTAAAGAAATTATCTATTAATTTAATTTATTATTATTATTATTATTATTAAGTTTGCTATAAGGCACATATGCTCACTAGAGAGAGAGGGAGAGAGGGAGAGAGAGAAAGTGAAAAAACAAGCCACCAGGTCTGGGACTCAAACCACAGTCAGCTATGTGGGAATCCAACGCTCTTAACCACCGTGCCACCTGCTGGATCCAACCTATATCCTTTTTAAAAGCTATTTGTTGTAACTTATGATATATATCTATTCTTTGCGCATCATTGTAGAGTACTGCATGCTCTTTTTTTTTTTGGAGAGGTTTTTGCTATAGGGCGCATGCGCTTGCCAGACCGACAGAGAGAGACAGAGAGACAAAAAGTGAGAAATCACCCCCCAGAGGGGATGGCCATGCCGCAATCTCTTCTCCTCCATTCTCCTCTTGGGATCTTAGGCATGCACGCACATGCACCCGGCGCAAGTTCTAAGCCCACTGGGTCCGGGGCGCGAACCGTGGTTGACTATGTGGGAGTCCAGCAACATAGCCATTACGCCAACTGCTGGTCCTGGAGTACTGAATGCTCTTTAAAAGTGCATATATGGTGTGTAATAAAAAAATCAAAGCTATAAACATATTCACCACCATCAACATTTCACATTATATTGTATTGGGAACATTGTCTATGATGTTCTTTACTGTGAAATATAGTTCTAAAGAAAAACAGATTGATTAAAAATTGGACAAGAAAAAGTCTCATGAATTAATGAGGATGGCTTTTTGAAAAGAAAGATAGTCAGCATAGCCAGTGAAAGCAGCTTTGTAATTTCCATGTAGAGGACTGTGGAGGATAAGAGTTTGTCATCTGAAAAGATCTGTGGTTATCAGTCATTGGTTCAGTTAGAGATAGTAAGATCGTACATAACAGTAGGTCATTTGGAAGAGGGAGAAAGAGAAAACTTTTACTCACTCACTGGGAGTTCTTGTAAGACCATAGTACTGTATTATGCATAAAGACATCAATCTTTGAAAAAGCAAAATCAAAACAAAATTAGAAAGAGATGTTTAAAAGTGAAGACATGGTAAAGTTGGTGATTTGGTGATTTATAGGCTTTACAGAGTTCTTGATTTTAGCCTTCTTTAATCTCATTCCCGAGAAAGACTCAGCTGCTTGTAATGTTTTGGACTTTTCCTGTCATCTATTATAGTTTTATATCGTGAGTAATGGTTATAATAAACATATAAATTGAAACCTTTGGAGACAACTGTCTATCAAATAATTGGTGAATTTGTACTTATATTTCCTTGTGTCTAAAATAGCTGCATCAGCATTTTCAGCCTTTCAGTTGGGAAATTTAGTCCCGATGTTCAATGTTATTATCACTATGTGTGGACTTACCTTTTTTTTCTATTTGTTTTGCATTCCCTTACTTCTATCTAGCCCCCTTTAGTTTTCCTGGTGTAGTAGCCCCTTAAATATTTCCTGAAAAGCTGGTTTAGTTTTAGCGAATTCTTTTTAGGCTGTGTTTATCTGGGAATGATTTTATTTTTCCTTCCTATTTGAAGGATGATCTTGGCAGGTACGGTACTCTTGCCTGGAGTTGTTTTTCTTTCACACTTTTAAATATATCTTTCCATTCCTTCCTTGCCTGCATCATTTCAGTTGAGAGGTTGGATATTAGTCTGAGGGGGTAACCTTTGTAACTAACTTGGCGTTTCTCTTTTGTCGCTATTAGAATATTGTCTTTGTCTTTGATTTTGACCAATTTGTCTATGATGTGCCTTGGAGAGGATCTTATGTTGCATCTATTTGGTGCCCTTTGTATTTCTTGCATTTGGGTGTCCGTGTGCCTCTAAATTTGCAAAGTTTTTAACCAATATATCATGAAAGAGATTTTCTATGCCTTTGCCAGTCTCTTCACCTTCTGGAATACCTCTTATGCAGATATTCAACTTTTTTTTTTTTTTTTTTTTTTTTTTGGGGGTTTTCCTTATAAGGGCGCTCCCCCAGAAAGACAGAGAGAGACAGAGAGCTAGAAAGCAAGAAATCACCCCCCGGGGGGATGGCCACGCCGCAATCCCTTCTCCTCCATTCTCCTTTTGGGATCTTGGGCACGCACGCACACGTGCCCAGTGTGAGTTTAAGCCGCCAGGACTTGAACTGTGGTCAACTACATGGGAGTCCGGTGACATAGCCATTACACTAACTGCTGGTCCAAGATATTCAACTATTTAATGGTGTCTGGGATTTCCCATATGTTGTCCTGATCTTTAATCTCATCGAGTTTTGTTGCAATGAATGTTGTACATTTCTTTTCTGACTTTTCTGTGATTTCTTCTGTTTATCTGTTGTTGGTGAAGAGTTACTATGTTCCTTAGGAAGGGAGATATTTCCTAGTTTATTATTTATGCCGAGATGGGTCCATACAAACATACCTTACTCACTTAAAAAAGCCTTATGTCCCATTGGCCTGTTTTTCAAGACTCCAGATGCAGGACTTGAACTGCATAGTTGGCCATGTAGGACCCAGTCACCTTAACTTCTGCACCACGGGCTAGCCCTCATCCCTGTTCTTAAAATATGTTTTCATTGCCTTATGAGTTTCTCAGGTAGCAGTTATTTTTCTATGACTTCATCGAATATTTTGTTCCATGATCTGCTGGCTTCCATCACTGATGTCAAGGAATTTGCTATCAGCCTAATTGTTGTTTCTTCTAAGGTAATTTGATTTGTTTCTCTCTCTTTTTCTTTTCTTCTTCTTCTTCTTTTGTTTTTTTTTTCCTAAAAAAACCCTTAGCATTATCTTTGGTATTCTACAGTTCTACAAGAATATATCCTAGCTGTGGATTTCCTATTTATTCGTATTTTTTTGAAGTGTGTTGATCTTCCTTAACCTGGGGGCTGTGGTTTAATCAGTCTTCCCAACTCCTCTCCTTCAGTCTGTCCCTTCTTTGAGAAATCTGATTAGATATACATTAAATATCTTTATTCTATCTTCCTCATCTCTTAACATTTAATTTCATATATCCCATCTTTCTCCCTCTTTTTTCCTGAAGTTTCTATGCCTCCACCTTTCAGCTCTCTGCTTCTGTCTTCAGCTGCTCGTTATCTGCTATTGAACCTGTCCATTGAGTTTTATTTAAATTTTTATAGTTTTTACTTCTAATAATTATCTTGGTTCTTTCTTTAATCTGAATGATCATGGTCTTCCTATTTTAATTTTTTTTTAATTTTCTAGCATGTTAAACAATATGTTTTATATTCAGTGTTGGCTAGTTCTCATATCTGAGTTCTTTGTGGATTGTATTTTGCTGTTATTTGTACTGGTTCTTGCTTATGGTACCTTATTAACATACATGTGTTGTGATTTTTTTTTTTGAAAGAGAGGTTTTTGCTATAGGGCATGTGCACTCGCCAGAAAGAGAGACAGAGAGAGAGAGAAAGCGAGAAATCACCCCCCACAGGGGATGGCCATGCTGCAGTCCCTTCTCCTCCTTTCTCCTCTCGGGATCTTGGGCACGCACGCACACACACCCGGCATGAGTTTTAAGACACCGGGTCCAGGCCTTGAACCGCGGTCGACTACGTGGGAGTCCAGTGACATAGCCATTACGCTAACTGCTGGTCCCATGTGTTGTGATTTTTGGTAATGAGCTCATAGTTTATTCAGACCAATTAAAGGTGAGTTTCTCCAGAGACAATCTGTGTTTCCTCTTTGCAGATACTTGAGGACCCTCTCAAATATTTGGACCACCCAGTTAGCATGCATTTAGGTCATAAAAACTGTGGGGATATGCTTCTTATTTTGATTTCTCAGGGAAATCTTTCTTCTTTACTCAGTGCCAAGGCCTCTGTAATGAAGTTGGACCATTCGTTGGTGGATGGTTTCTTCAGTTTAATGTGGCACATCATGTGGACTGGGACTACAATTTTGGTCTACAGTGTCCTGAGATCATTAGGCTCTACTATCACCTTTAAGTGAAAGCCAGTTTCAGGCTTGGCTTACATTTAGTTTTCTAGGACCACCACAGCAGTGTACCAGCTCTGGGTGCCTTGAACACTGGAGTAGACGCTTGCTTTCTCATGGTTCCAGAGGCTAGAAGTTTGAAATCAAAATGTTGACAGGGTTGATTTCTTCTGAGGACAGGGAGAACAGGATCTGTCCAGGCTTCTCTCCTTTGCTTGTAGAAGCACCACGCTGATCTCCGCCTTCATTTTCATATGGGATTTTCCCTATGTACGTGTAGGAATTTCCCCTTTCTATAAGAAAGCCAATCATATTGGAGTAAGGCTTCATTCTACTTCAGAATGACCTCATACTAATGACATTTACAATGACTTTGTTTCCAAGTAAGGTCACTTTCTAAGATACTGGGGATTAGGACATCAATACCTGAATTTGGGGAGAGTACACAGTTCAATCTAGAAGAGATTCCTTACTTTATTGCCAGTTCACTGAAGTAGTTTAAATATTTTTAAAGTGTAATTTATCCAGTATATCTTTTTTGCAGTGGGAGGATTGGTTACAGTATAGAGTGTGCCATAGTGTTGGACACCCATAGACAAAAATGGAATGATATAGATGAGTTAACTGTCACTAGTAGCAGTTTTGCAAAGGTTGCCTTTGTCTTCCTTTATAAGGTTTTTTCCCCCCTAATTAATACTATTAGTGAGAGAAATAGAGATGAGAGAGAGAGAGGACCCTCAAGAGATAGAGAGAGAGAGGAGAGAGGAGAGAGAATACTCCCTTGACACCTAGATCCACTGCCAGCCATGGGTCATGGGTACACACCTGCTGGCATATTCAGGTAGGTCTCAAGATTTAAACCGGACACCTTCGCATGTGGGGCTGCCTTGCAGAGCAGTGCATGTTACCATTGCACCACCATCTGGCCCTGCTTGTGTCTTTAAAGCACACATTTATGTGGCAGCCGTATTACATTGCCCTTGAGTGAGGTCCTGCAGCTGCACACTGCCACCTTGCCTTTGGGGAAAAGACTTGAAAGTTAACCCTGACATTAGAACATTTCCAAGCTGTAAGCCACTTTAGGAATCAGTTTTAGTTGACTCCATGTTCAGTACTTGGTACAACCCTAGCACATAGTCAACCATACCAACAATAATTAAGAAGCTCCACCATCAAGGTTAAATTTCACCCTGTATGCTGTGTATGAGCTGATAGTTAAATGTGGGATACCTTGTAGAGAGTGTGCCATTTAAAAATGATTCCAGCCTTTCCAGTACATAAAAAGTTAAGGCACTGGACTCCCACGTAGGTGACCACAGTTGGGTTCCTGGACCCGGCGGCTTGAAGTTCACGCTGGAGACATGTTTGTTTGTGCCCCGGCTCCTGAGAGGAGAATGGAGGAAAAGGGATGGCGCTGTGGCCATCCACAAGGCCATCCTGCTGGGGGGTGACTTCTCACTTTCCCTCTCTTGTCTCTCTCTGTCTAGCACATGTGCCCTATAGCAAATAAATAGATAGATAGATAGATTTAGATAGGTAGATAGATAGGTAGATAGATAGATTGATAGATAGAATTAACTCTCAGTTCTTAGAAAACTTTGTTTCATCAGTAGATCTTAGGGGCTGGCAGGTAGCCTGTTGGTAGACTCCCAAGTGGCTGATCATAGTTCGAGTCCTGGACCTGGTGGCTTGCCTTTTCACTTTCCTTCTTTCTCTGTCTCTTTCTGGTTAAATTAAAATATAATAATAATAAATAAAATTAAATAAATAATCCTTTATAAAAAATTGTATCTTGAAAAAAGTCAGTAGATCTTACTCATTTAGGGTTATCCATAGCAAAGATGTTTAACAATGTTTTTCAAAATGTCATCTATCGGGGCCAGCAGGTGGCACAGTGGTTAAGGTGCTGGACTCCTATATGGTCGACTGAAGTTTGAGTCCCAGATCTGGCAGCTTGCTCTTTTGGTTTCCCTCTCTCTTTGTCTCTCTCTGGTGAGTGCATGTACCCTATAGCAAATTTAAAAATAATAATAATAAAATTAAATAATTCTTTGAAAAAAAATGTGATCTGTCAACCATTTGCTACTAAATGACTTGGTTTGGGGTCAGGCTGAAGGTGAATTTAAAATTTTGGATTCTCTGGTTTTATTCCAAACCTACTAAATTAGACTCTCTGAGGAAGGAAGTCCAGAAATCTGCATTTCAAACAGCGTCCCTTCAGAGTCAGAGAATGATGCTGCCTAGGGTCTTCTTTTCTAATGTAAAGTATTTTGTTTTAAGCAATCTAATTTTTATTATTCTTAACTTATATTATGGGTATAGAGTTATGACTTTATGATATGAAATAGGTTTTTGAAGTGATATTTAAAAAAGTAATGAATGGAGGAGGAGTGAATCACCACAATGTACTTAGCAATTATAAATTTAAAACACTTATATAATATGTTAGTTTAGGATACCACTACTGTACTCTTCATGGGATTTCCCTTTTAAAACAATCCTATATCTAATAGCAAGTAAAGCTGAAACAATTACTTAAAAATTTTTAATCTAAAATTTCAATTTTATTGCCCTAGTTACTTATATTGCCATATGATCATCTCCTTACTGTCCGTAGGATCTGTAGTCATGCCTTTTCTGTGTATTTGTTTTTCTTTTTTCGTATTTTTAAGTGATATAATAATGGTACATATTTATGTAGTAGAGCAGTTTCTCAGTGCAGAGATATAATGTGTAATGATTAAATCATGGTAATTAGTATAAGCATCATCTTAACTATTTGTCATTGTTATGTGTTAGAAACATTCAGAATCTTCTTTTTCAGCCCCTCTGAGCTATGCAGTGAGTTGTCATAAACTCTGTTCACCCCATTGTACTTTATAATATAGACTTGTCCCTCTTACCTGTAATTTTGCTTCCTGTAACCAACACCCATTCCTCCTCCATCTCCCCATCCCAGCCTCCCGAGTCATCCTTCATCTCTCTACTCTAGGGTCATCCTTTTTAGTTTCTAAATATGAGAGAACACGTCATCTTTCTCTTTCCGTACCTGGCTTGTGAATTTGTTTCTTTACTGAGTTTTGCACTGCCAGTGAGATCCTTTTTCTATGATTCTGTTATAATGTGTTATGTGTGTTGTAATATGTTAGATTAACCCTGTAAAAGCTGATTCTGGTCCGCTATTCTCATATATGTGTGTGGCTGGTCTCTTCCAGTAAGATAAAATACTACCTCTCTTTCCTTTTGCCTTCGTCCTCTCCTCTATTCAAGTGAGAGACTATTTTCCTTTTGCCTTCGTCCTCTCCTCTATTCATGTGAGAGACTGACAGACACACCTCTAACTCAGAGATGGCCGTAACACCCAGAAGAAAGCAGTGCTTCTAAAAGTTCCTAGTCTATTTATTGCCTCGCTTGAGCAAGCATTAGACTTTCCCAGAGGCCTGTGAAAATGCAGATTGCAGAGCACCGCCCTCACAGTGTTTGAGTAAGCTGAGTCAGCGTTTGTGCTGAGTCCCACAGTGTGAGTGCTTTCCCAAGACAGAGAAACCATCCCCCAGGGGGTATGGCCATGCTGCAGTCCCTTCTCCTTCTTTCTCCTCTAGGGATTTGGGGCACACATGCATGCATACCCAGCGTGGTTTTTTTTTTTGGGGGGGGGGAGGTTTTCGCTATAGGGCGCATGCGCTAGCCAGACAGACAGAGAGAGAGAGACATAGAGACAGAAAGCGAGAAATCACCCCCCAGGGGGGATGGTCACGCCACAATCCCTTCTCCTCCATTCTCCTCTCAGGATCTTGGGCACGCACGCACACGCGCCCGGCATGAATTTTAAGCCACCGGGTCTGGGACGCGAACCGCGGTCGACTACGTGGGAGTCCAGTGACATAGCCATTACACTAACTGCTGGTTCCCCCAACATGTTTTTCAAGCCACCAGTCTGGGAGTTGAATTACACGGTTAGCTGTGTAGGATCCAACTGCCTTAACCTACATTACTGCTGATAGTGTTCCTCTTTTCTTTTTTCTTTCTTCTTTTTTTTCTTAAACTGCTAGCGTGTACTGCACTAGCCAGAGAGAGAGAGAGAGAGAGAGAACCCTCCCCCAATGGAGTGTAATCACACCATGGCCCCCTTTCCTCCATTTCTCCATACCGTCAGGATTTGGGGCACAAAATGTACCCTGTATGCTTTTCAAGCCATCAAGGCTGAGCTTCTCACTATAGTCAGCCATGCGAGATCTGCTCCCTATGGATAGGGCTTAACCACTATGCTATGGGCTGGCTCTAAGAATTTGCTTTTTTAACAAGTTGTCAAGTTGATGGTGAGACTAGTCCTCAGGCCCTGGCAAACCACTGCATTATAACTCATTAAATCCTGATAGCAACTCATGAGGTTGGCACTATTATTTTATATAGTAGTTGGAGATTTTGAAACAGCTGGCCATCAGTACAAAATTTTCAACCCAGTCAGTCTGACTGAAAATCACATGCTGTAACCCACTCTACCATGTGGCTTCTTGATCGGTGAGTGGTTATTAAGCACCTGCTATGTGCCCAGTATTCTACTGGCTGCTCTAAGGGAAAAAATGGGGGCCAGATGGCGGCGCAGCAGTAAAATGCAATGCTCTGTGATGCTGACCCATATGAGAAGGTTCGGAGTTTGCGTCTAGAGACCTCCTTGAGCATGCCAGGCTCACACGCACCCATGAGCCAGAACTGGCTGAGGTGAAGCTAAAGAAAGCACCAAGACCCTGATGGGACTTTGTCTCTCTTGCTCCTGGAAGAAATAAACAAACTTTAAAAAAATTGAATCTGGGGACCAGCAGTTGGCGTAATGACTGTGTCGCTGGATTCCCATGTAGTCGACTGCAGTTCAAGTCCTGGACTCAGTGGCTTAAATTTATGCCAAGTGTGTATGCGTCCGTTCCCAAGATCCTGAGAGGAGAATGGAGGAGAAGGGATTATGGCGTGGCCATTCCCCTGAGGGATGATTTTTTGCTTTCTGTGTCTCTGTCTCTCTCTTTCTGGTGAGTGCACGCACCCTATAGCAAAAACCTCTGTCTCTCAAAAAACAAACAAACAAACAAAAAAAACAAGGAAAGAAGAAAGAAAGAAATTGAATCTGATTCCTTATTCAGGAATTGAGGTTAGCCACTTCTTGCTGAACCGGGCTTGGATGATTTCTTTGTATCTGTTGGAGAGGGAGGTAGGCTGCTATGCATCTGTTGAAATTCAAGTGGCAATTGAAATCCAGAAGTTAAGTCTTTCCTCTGCTTTCAAACTTGAAGTTGTGTCAACCAAACGGGTGTTCCTGTGGTCAATTGCACACTGTAAAAATGCTCTGCAAAGCTAGAATTTTTCTTGGCATGTACAAATATACATCTGAGAATAATTTCATGTGGTGTGTTGCAGGGGCGGGGTGCATGGTACTTATATATTATTACCAGTTTTTTTTATGTCTTAAGTACTTAGCCTTTATTTTTTTCCAGCATTTTCTTATGCTAACGGGATTTCCTTATTGGTGATGCTGGGAGGAGATTCTATTTGACCTGATTTTTTTCTTTTTTTATTGCTTAGTATTTATTGTGGAGAACCCGAATCATGCTTCAAATGATCAACATCTGACTACTAGTGAGACATTCCTGTTTATGTAAGGGGCCTAGAAAAAGGCGGCTAAAGAACAGGAAGTTGTGCCCACTTTCACACCTCACCACACCATGCCACTCCTACTACGTTCCTTTCCTGTGGGAGATCGGGGAAGGGTCTGTGCAGGAACCAGCTAAAAACAAGACTGGGACTTTTTGTTTATTTGTTGGTTTGTTTCAGTTTTCCCTGTGGATGTGTACGCGAGGAGAATGGAGTCAGAGAGAGAGAGAGAGAGAGAGAGAGAGGAGAGAGAGAGATCAAAAGTAAGAAAGTACCTCCCGTGGGGCATGATCTTACCACAAGCCCATGCCCTCCACTTCTCCCTCCTTTCAGGATTTTGGGCAAGCATACACATGTGCTCAGCATGTTTCTCAAGCTACGGGGTCTGAGAACTGCAGGCTAACTTAGGCCATGTGTGATCCAGCCACCCCAGCTGCCATGCCAGGTGCTGGCCCATCCTGGGCTTCTTTTCACAGAAACTAGAGGACTGCCCAAAATTCCAGTCACCTAGGTTGATGATTGCTATTCTGATCCTGGTTTGTACATGTATGTCGAGGCTAAAAGACAGTAAGTGACAGGGTAGAAAAACGTTGGAACAAAAGGAAGTTTATTAAGGATCTACTTCATCCAGAACATTGTCTTAAATGCTGGGGGCAATAGAACCAAAACCACATAGTCATTGCTTACAAACAAGACGCAGTTTTTAAGGCTAGCTTGTCTGATCTATGGTGGAGAGATTTTGGAATTATTTTTTTGTGACTTTTAAGAAGAGTTTGAATAAAAACTGAAAAGTAGGGCCCAGCAGTTGGCATAATGGCTACATTGCTGGACTCCCATGTAATTGACTGCGGTTCGAGTCTCGGACCCAGTGGCTTATGCTCATACCAGTGTAATTGACGTGCCCAAGATCTCAAGAGGATAGTGGAAGAGAAGGGATTGTGGTGTAGCCATCCCCGGTGGGGGGGGGGGGGCTGGTTTCTCTCTTTCTGTCTCTCTCTGTCTTTCTGGTGAGTGCACACGCCCTAGAGCAAAAACCTCTCAAAAAAAAAAAAAAAAAAAGAAACAAAACAAAAAAACAAACAACTGGAAAATAGACCAGGAACATCATTTCACCTCATTCCATCTGATATCAAGTCAACTCTCAGACACCCCCAAGTAGATCCATTCTAGGGACTCGGGCATCAGGCCGGATGTGCTCCCTATAACTTAATTACTGTCCTTTTCTTCTTAAATCCGTGGTGAGGAGATTAATCACTGGAAGTGCTCTTATTTGTATATTCTCCAAGCTTTAAGATGTCATATTTGATATTTTCAAGTTAAAAATCAAAAGCCTTTCCACAAAGTCATAGATTTCTTCAGGCAAGTAATGAGTCATTTCTGCTGAAAACAGGTAGTTTGCATCGTCTAACACTTCTTGTTTGAAGGAACTTGATGCAGAGTGAGCTGTATTTCCTGGCGTTAGATGCCCTAGTTGCAAACCACAAAATTTTGCAACAAAGCTATTCAGTGAGGGCATTCGATAGTCTAGCTGGGCCAGTTTCAATATGTGCATTGTGTGTGTGTGTGTGTGTGTGTGTGTGTGCTGTGTGTGCGTGTGAGATGGGATCTACACCCAGCTTCCCGGTTGGTTTTGCTGACATCTCGGCATTAGTACAAGGTCTGTCTTGAACATCCTTTGTCAGAGATAACAGATACTTTAAGTGATGCAGTTCATCACATTTATTGTTTGATTTTCAAATGAACCAGTTCGGGGCCAGCAGGTGGCATGGTGGTTAAGGGACTGGAATCACACATGATCAACTGTGGTTTGAGTCCTAGACCCAGTGGCTTGAAACTCACACTGGACACAAGTACCAGTGTACCCAGATCCTAGGAGAATGGAGGAGAAGGGACTGCAGCTTGGCCATCTCTTCTAGGGGGTGATTTCTCACTTTCCATCGCTCTGTTTCTATCTCTCTCTCTCTCTGGTAAGCACTTATACCCTACGGCAAAAAATAAAATGAAATGAAATGAACCAGTTCAACCATTTATGTGCTGATCGGTGAACAATGGAAGAGAAGTGGAATATTGAATTTTGATTGGCTGAAAGAGGTGCAAAACCTTCATGATTTCTTTTGAAGGTACTGCAGGCTAAAAGCCTTCTAGGATTTCCAGGTGAAGATCTAAACATCATTGATTTTGAGATAGTTTGATTGACATTTATGGTTGGATTTGGTTATGATGAAGTATAGGGAAATTCCAGCAGAGTCGAGTGAGTTGCTGCTGGTCAGAGAGATGACAGTCTAAAAGTTTTTCCACCTCTGGCTTCTAGAGCTGTATTTGGTGGCTTAAAATACCATTTATCCTTTTGCCAGGTCAGGATTCTAAGTAGCTTATGATCTAATTAAGATGATGCTAGAAATGTGAATTTCATAACTGAACAAAAGGGAACAGATTTGAAATAGAAATATTATAGTAGGGAGCTAACAATTGGGTTAAATGAATTTTTACACATTGTAATATTATAGTTGTATTTCTTGTCTTTTTCATTTTCCTCCAAAGGCTATCTAAGATTTACAACACCATTTTCTCTGCCCTCAGAACTAATTTCAGTAACTCACTTTGGGGAGCCTTGGTTTGAATTTCTGAAGGCCCGAGGTTCTATGTCATTTCCTCTGGAAAGCCTTCCTCAATCTACCAGGGCTAGATGACCATCTTTCTGACTTCCTTCTATCTGCCTGTTCATCTGTCCTTCCTCTTTCTCTCCCTTTCTCCTTTCCTCAGTAATCGTCACACTTATCATCATTGACTATTCATGTATTTGTCTGTCTACTACAACTGGAAGCTCCCAAAGGCCAGGTCATGGCCCTCAATGATTGTATCTCAGGCCTTAGCACTGGACCCCTCGTCTGGGAAGCACACAAGCTTGTCCTTCCTTCCTTCTTTCTTGTTGGTCTTAACTGAATGAGTGAATATAGGGGATCCGTCACCATTTGAAGAAGCGTCTGTAGTGATAAGAATAGTTCAATAGGAATAGTTAATAAGGCCATTCAGATGGTTTATCAAGAGTCTATTTCACTTGTACAAACAGCAAAGGCAGTTTCTTTGCAAGTTCGGCTTTCTTCTGTGACTTATGCATGCGAGTATTTGGTTATTTTCCGTTTTTCCAAAGTTATAGCAACTTTGCAACTTTGTCCTCATGCTCTTCGATAGTTCCTATCCTTCCTAGTTAGTCTTCTTTCTTAGTATCAACAGCATTTGGGGACTTATACAAGGAATTCATGAAAATCCTTCTTTAGTCATTAGATTTCTGACTATTGCTGGCCAGGCAAAGTGAAACTTGTTGCATTATTCCATTATTTATTGCTCTGCTGGCCGTTCCCCATTGAACATTCTTCCTTTTTGTTTAAAAAATTAGTATTTTTATACATTTACTTTTCTTGTATACAGAACTCCTCACAGTCACATCAATGACTGTAACTTTATTGTCACTTTCAAAGACTTGATTTAACAAAAGGACAGCCCAGACAACATTTCTCCACCTCTGCAGGCTTTTCCTCACACTGACGTGGCTTTCGAAAGGCCATCCCACCCATGAAGCTTTACTAGGATGATCACAGGCAAAGTGAGAGCTTTCTCCAGTCTCACCCTATTCAGATGTGTAGCACGCATTTGTTCACAGGCTAAAACAATGCATGTATAAATGTTTACTATTACTCAAGGACGTATGGAAACGCAGTGGCTTACACATGATCGCTTGTCAGAGAGAGGACTGGCGATCGTACTGTCGGAATATCGGCCGCCATTGCTGGTGTTTACTGCGTACTGACTATGTGAGCACTGGGCTGAGGCAGGCAGCCACCCTGTCAGTGAGCAGCCTTGGCCTGAGGAAACTGAGGCCTAGACATGTGAAAGGGCTGCCTGGAGGGAGGCAGTGAGCAAGCGGTGGGCCCAGAACTCAAGTTCTTAACCTCTGTGTGTTAAAGAGCTCGGCCTCTAAAGAGTACTATTCAGTTTCCCTGCCACATTTTAAGAAGGATTTTTAGAAAATAGTAATGGGGACCGGCAGATGGCGTGGTGGACTCCCATGTGGCCAACTGCGGTTCAAGTCTTGGACCTGGTGACTTGCTTTCTCACTTTCTCTCTCTCGCTCTCTCTCTTGCTTTGTCCCTCTCTGGTCAAATTTATAAATAAATAAATAAATAAATAAAGTAATATGTAATTCCTTTTTTTAAAAAAAGGTAAGTAGTAATACCAGGAACCAATTATTAAATGCCAGATAGTATAGGGGGTGCTTAATACATGCTCTTTCAATCTCTAGGACAGTACAAAGGAGAAATAATTTCTTCTTTTTAATTTTTTTTCCAGAGAGTTTTTTTGCTATAGGTGCATGCACTTGCCAGAGAGAGAAAGTGAGAAATCACCCCCCGGGGGATGGCCACACTGTAATCCCTTCTTCATTCTCCTCTCAGGATTTTGGGCATGCGTGCACACAAAAAATATATATATATACATAGAGAGAGAGAGAGAGTCAGAAACCACCACCACCCCCAGGGGGATGGCCACGCTGCACTCTCTTCTCCTCCATTCTCCTTTTGGGACTTCGGGCATGCGTGCACACGTGTGTCCAGTGTAATTTTCAAGTTGCCGGGTCTGGGATTCCAACTGCGTTGTTGGGCATGTGGCCATTTTAACCACCTTAATCACCACACCACTGGCTGGACTTAAAGTTGTTTTTAAATTGTATTCATGATATAGAGTGCATGCACATGCAAGAGGGGGAGAGAGAGAGTGAGACCCACCCTCAGCAGGGTCTGGTTATACTGTAGTCCCCCTCTTCCTGCCTTCCAGCTCATCAGGATCTCGGGAGCATATTAAATTGGCCGGGTCAGGGATCTAAACCTGTGGTCAGCCGTGTGGGTCCGGCCCTGCAGACCAGAGTGCTGCAACCTCACCATGCAGGCTGGGCTGAGAAGTAGTCTTTTCTTTTCTTTTTTTTTTTTGAAGAGGTTTTTGCTGTAGGACGTGTGCACTCGCCAGAAAGACAGAGAGAGACATAGAGAGACAGAAAGCAAGAAGTCACCCCCTAAGGAGGAAGGCCATGCCACAATCCCTTCTCCTCCATTCTCCTCTCGGGTTCTTGGGCACGCACGCACACGTACCTGGTGTGAGTTTAAGCCACTGGATCTGGGATTCCAACTGTGGTCAACAATATGGGAGTCCAGCGACATAGCCTTTATGCCAACTGATGGTCCCGAGAAATAGTCTTTATTCCCATTTCACAGATGAACCTGAGGCACGTGGAAATTAGGAACTGTGTTTAAGGTCACAAGACTGTTAGTGAAGCCCAGTTCACACCTAAATCTCTGCTGTTGGTGCTGTATGTGTTCAGAGAGGATTAACTAGTAGGGATCTGAAAAGCAGGTGACGTAAGTGAGAAAACTGGATGTGGCAGCGTGGCAATGAGCGGAGGAAAAATCCTCAAGTAGCCTCTGTCATGGAGACGGATGACACGTATTTTGTTTTGTTCAAAAGGTAATCAAGAGGTAAATGGGCCTCTTATAAATGTAGGCATCTACGCAGTTTCAGTTGTTTGCTTCTAGGAATTTCATTTCATCAAAAAACAGAAACTGAATTTATAATTCCAAATTAGTCAAAGCCAATTATGAACTCAGAGCTCCCAGGGGCATCTGCTCCGTGCACGTATGAATATGCCATTGCCTTTTGTAGTATTAGAAGGAACCACGCTCTAGCATATCAGAAATAAAGCTGCAAATCGGGTTTGTATTTGCCAGACTGAAAACGAAAATAACAGTACCTTCGTTCTTTTTGTCCTCCTAAGAATAAGTTGTCAGTCGTTTTAGAGGATGGTAAGGTCGACTGATGGTGTGGGAGAGGGGAACCACCTTAGTGTTCGAAGCCTTCCTAAAGTAGAAAGTATTGGACCTGCCAGCCAATAATACTCACCACAGTGCTGCAGCAACGGGGTGGGAGAGAGTGAACTGCTAAACCTCACGTTTCTGGCTCCCTTTGGAGGAGACATGTAATGTTCAATTATAAAAACTGACGAGAGGCCCAGCCAGGCGATGGCACACCACTTAGGTGCTGGGCTCCACAGGCTAGGACCACTTTGGAGACCCAGGTTTGATTCCCAGTCAAATGGGAAGGCCAAGTGCTTATAATCTCAGAGACCCACAGAGGCTGAGGCGGGAGGGTCTTGGGATCGAGGGTGATGTGAGACTCGGTCTAAAAAACGAGCTGGGTGTGGTGGCGTGTTCCTGTACGGAGTCTGAGTCAGGGAGGCTGAGGCAGGGGGATCATGACATGAGAGCCTGTGTTTATTTTGTTAAAAAAGTTTTTAAAGAATGGTTTTATTTATTATTAGTACTTTTTTAATTTGATGAGCGAGAGAAAAGTGAGAAAGCAAGCCATCAGGTCCAGGACTCAAACCAGAGTCGTTCATGCGAGAGTCCAGGGCCTTAACCACCACGCCACCGTCTTTGTTTAAAGATCCTGTCTTTAGGGAACCAGCAGTTAGCGTAATGGCTATGTCGCTGGACTCCCACGTAGTCGACCGCGGTTCGCGTCCCGGACCCGGTGGCTTAGAACTCACGCCGGGCGCGTGTGCGTGCGTGCCCAAGATCCCGAGAGGAGAATGGAGGAGAAGGGATTGCAGCGTGACCATCCCCCCTGGGGGGTGATTTCTCGCTTTCTGTCTCTCTGTCTCTCTCTGTCTGTCTGGCGAGCGCATGCACCCAATAACAAAAAAACAAAAACAAAAACAACAACAACAAAAAAACCTCTCCAAAAAAAAAAAAAAAGATCCTGTCTTTAAACACCACGAAATCTGGTGAAAGACAGAGCCCTGGCTAGGAAGGGATCTGAGACCTGGAGGCCGAGCATTAAGGAGTCACTTCCCGTCTCCCTGCTGTTAAGCCGCAGGCGGAGCATTTAAAGACAAACAGGGGAAGGTCTGCCCGCGGTTGCCTCCTGTGTACTTTGGCATGGCCTACTGTTGACTTTTTGCAGAAAAAAGATCAGGTGAATCTTACCACTGCAAACCTCTTAATAACAGGCAGAAAGAAAGACTCCCTAAAAGAAAAATGCTGTTTATTGGGGACTAGACGTTGCGCCGTGGACCTTGCCTGTGGAAACAGCATCTCCTGGGCAGCGAGCTTTACTGCTGTGCGACCGAGCCAGCCCGGGATTCTGCATCTTGTTGAATTCCCATCCTCTCGCCACTGCCTGCAGCTGTAAATATCCTGAAATCCTTCCTTGCTCTCTCTGTTGCCTGGAGTCCTCATGTTGACCTGACCACTGCCCCCAGCTCCACCTAGTCCCCTCTTGCCTGAACTTCTGGCGTTGGTTGCAGTCTCCTTTGGTGGCAACTGCAGGAGCACATGGCTGCTGGCTGTTGTGGAAAGGCTGTGAAGCAGCAGGTGGCAGGGGTGGCCGCCACGGGCCTCGCACGTACTCACATCCTCTCGTCTACTGGCCTCTTTCCACATCCAGGCCTCAGTTCCCTGCTGAGCCACGAGGTTCTTACCATGCTCTCCAAGAACCTGGTAGCCCCTGCACCTGACAAGGCCCCCTTGGTGGCCAGCAGCAACCCCGTGGAAACGTCCCAGAGCACAGCAGCCCTGCAGGGCTAAGGAGCTGGCATAGACACCGTGCCCATCACAGCACCATGAAAATAAGCACTGGGCTGCTTCGTAGGCAAACACAGGATCTGAGCAGGCACGACCCAAATCAGGCAGCGGGAAGCCCTCTGTCTCTGCTTTCAGATTCTCGTTGGTATTGCCACAGGCTCCGTGGTTATTGGAGAAATACAAATCAGATTTGAGTTGTCTGAACCCAGTGGCACAGGAAGCAGGGCATCTGTGGTGTTGCCAGGCGGGAAAGCACCTTGGCGGCCATGCGTTCTTATGCCATCTTTGACTGATAAGGACGCAGAAGTCAAGCAGCCCGCCCAGGGTGGCGTGTGGGGAGAGCGGCGCTGCTGGGTGTGGGTAGGCCGAGGATGGCGTGCAGGCCGCTGAGCTTTAATGAGCCAGATGTTATTTTTGAGTAGAATATTTCCCCCCCTTTTTTGTTTTATCTTAAAATCTCTTTTACACACACATGCACATGCACATAGAGTTTTATCCTATACTTGATTTCAGTCAAAGGCAGAGTTGAAATCTTAATTTTATATATTATAGGAAATGCACATAAACACACCCTCACACACGATGCTCTCTCACACACACCCACCCACCCACACACACACACACACACACACACACACACACTGACCCATTCAAAGCTTTGACACTTACAAGAATTGAGGCTTTGTTTTTATTTCCTCTTTCTGTCTTTTACCATAAGGGAACTAGAGCATTGTTCCAATTTATTTAAATAGTTCCACCGAATGAGTTGCTTACATCGTGCGATTCCAGTCTATAGTCACTACTGAGGTTGTTTACCACAGAAGTGGGGGCACCTCAATCTATCGTTTGGCCTGCTTTTACTCTTTTGGAGGTGTGTAGGAGCAGGGAAAACCATGTGTTGCTATAAATAGAGCAGGTTGTTGGAAGGGAGTATCCTGTTCGGAAATGACCTCATGTAATATGTCTGTTTCTATCATACCAAGCAGGAATATTACGAAATGGCCTTCTCACTAGGGAGCCCTCCAGTTAAAGCTAAAGCCACTGTGCTTTCTCACTGCCTGTAAGGTGGGGTTTATGAGGGAGGGACAATCGTCAGGGTCTCAGGCTTGAACGACGCTTATTGCACATGCAGACCCGTTGGAAGTCACCTTCTACGTGTGTGCTTGTTCTGATCCTGGGACTGTTCTAGCACATGAACCGCACTGTGTGTTTAGTTATGAAATAGGAGTGCCAAGTTTCTTCACTGATGTAGAACAGATCCCCTTCTCATGATGCTGTTGGCACGGCGTCAGGTGTGCAATGACTTGCTCTCTCTCATTGCCTCCTCCCTGTCAAGTAAATAACATACGTCTTATGGGGCCAGCAGGTGGCTAGGTGCTTAAGGTGCTAGACTCCTATATGATTGACCATGGTTCAAGTCCTGGGCCTGGTGGCTTGAAAATCAGGCTGGGCACATGTGCATGCATGCCCAAAGTTCCCTGAGGAGACTGGAGAAGAAGGGATTGGCCCTCCTTGGGAGGTGATTTCTCACTTTCTCTCTCTGTCTTTCTCTAACAAGTGCATGTTCCCTATGGCAAAAACCTAGAAACAAAACAAAACAAACAAAAATCAACTCTTAAATCATGAGATTCTGGGCCAGCAGGTGAAGTAGTGGTTAAGGTGGACTCCCGTATGGCCAACCGTGGTTGGAGTCCCAGACCTGGCGGCTTGAAAATCATGCTAGGTGCATGTGCGTAACCTGCCCAAAATCCTGAAAGGAGAAGGGATTGTGGCGTGGGGGGTGCTTTCTCACTTTCCCTCTTGCCGTCTCTCTCTTTCTGCTGAACACACACTCCCTATGCAAAGAGTGTGGGTCTCTACAGCTGTGCTGTCCAACATGGTGGTCACCAGCCAGGCGTGGCTGCCAACGCTTGAAATGTGCTGCTGTAAATGTAAAAAACAAACTAGATTTTGAAGACTTATTACTAACAAAAGGATGTAAAATATTTCATTAATATTTTTATATTGATGATGTGTTTCAGATATTTGGGGTTAAATAAAATATATGATTAAAATTGTCCCTGTTACTTTTTTTTGTTTTTGATACTCTAAAGTCGCATACATGGCTTTCATTATGTTTCTACTGACGAAATCTGGTCTAGAGTCTCTTTGCCCTTTTCTTTCCCCTTCCATGACCCTCGGAAGGCCTTTAAAACCAAGAATTGATTAGTTTCTGAAACACAGAGAAAGATGTAGTGTGTGTGTGTGTGTGTGTGTGTGTGTGCACTTGCACAGGTGTATTTATGTGTATGCATGTGTGTGTGCCTGTGTATATATGTGAATGCACATGTGTGTGTGTGTGTGTGTGTATTCGGGGTTGGGGCCATGGGAGAAGGTCCGGTGGGAAGGGTGAGGAGCAGAGGAAGAGAGGGGAGCAGGTTCTGCCAACCGGCCTCACTTAAGTAGGAAGCAGAGCACAGCTGAGTACCGGTGCTGGTAGGGTCCCAGAGGGCACGTTGGCTCTGTTTTGACATAAGAGTGAGTCTCTGCGACTCAGATGGCTCTGAATTCAAATGCAACTACAAATAAAACTTCCATCTTTTCAGTATAGAAGCAAACACGAAGCTTTAGAGATTCTCGTTCTCGTCCTCTTTCCTTTAGTTTATGAAGATAATCAAGAGCTGACCTAGATCCCAGTGGGACAGAGTGTAATGGATGTGTTCTGCCGCGTTTCATGGAAGACAAGCTCCTGGTTGAGACAGATTCTCCTCACGGCCTTACAGTTTACACTCAAATAAATGCCCAGACTAATGCGATTGCTTCTGTGGAGAGCTGGTTGATTGTGTTAATCACAATGATTTTCTTAAATGTGAAGTGAAGGGATACTGGGCAGTCTGTGTTTCAGAGGAAAATGAGGCGTGTTTTAGAGCCCCGGTCCATGTGATTGTCCAAGTGCCGTGTTTTGAATGTCAGTTTTACTCTAATCTGGTCACAGACCATGGATTGTCAGACTTTATTATTTTTTTAAAGAGAGATTTTTGCTATCGGGCACACGTACTCACCAGAAAGACAGAGAGACAGAGAGACAAAAGGCAAGAAATCACCCCTCAGGGGGGATGGCCATGTTACAATTCTTTCTCCTCCTTCCTTCTCTCAGGATCTTGGGCATGCATGCACATGCGCTCAGCATAAGTTTAAGCCCCCGGTTCTAGGACTCGAACCATGGTTGACCACATGAGAGTCCAGCGATGTAACCATAACACCATCTACCGGCCCCTATCAGACTTGAATATTGTCACTATTTTATTAGTGAAATTAGCCCAGCAGAAGCAGCCATCACATCAACTGTTATCCAGGGAGACGGACAGGAACGTGAGCAGGGGCAAGGGTTTCTAGACACGCTTCGCCTGATGGGAAGACAGTAAAAGTACCCTTACGCCATTAACTTTTTCTAGGAGCTACACTGGTGACTTTCGGCAACCCCGGAGAATATGAATATTTGAGAAAGACAGAAGGTTTGGTGGGAGGAAGAGAATTAGGAGACCTCCAGGCTGGGACTTGATGTCCCATGTTGAAATGCCATGATGGGAAGCACGACCCAAAGGTTAATGAAACTAACTGAGCTTTTAAATAGAATTACACAGTCTCATTGCTGGAAAAGGAGGCCCGAGAGCCTCTCAGAAGGAGCAAAGTTAGGCTCAGAGAAACAAAGTGACCGACCTCAAGCCCCTTTGCAGAAGCGGCAGAAGTAGGGACAGCATGCAGTTTTGACACTCATTAGACACTCTGCTGTGACTGCAAGATACGGTGACGACTATGACAGCCTCGTCCTTAGGGACATACGGTGCAGTGGGACTGAAGCCATCCAGCTGTGTCACAATGACATCTCCACCTTCTTTTTTTATAATTATTTAATTTTATTTATTTATTTATTTATTTTAATTTGACCAGAGAGAGAGGGAGAGAAAGTGGGAAAGCAAGCCACCAGGTCCAGGACTTGAACTGTGGTCAGCCATGTGGGAGTGTCCAGCGCCTTAACCACCACGCCTCCTGCTGGTCCCTGACATTCCCACCTTCTGACACAGGGACTTGTGTTGTCCCCTGAGCTTACTCAGTTGGTGGCAAGCAGGGATAATACTTTGAAGGACATTTGTGACACACCCCAGAGTGCTCAGGACGTAGGCCATTCGTCCAGGGGGCTGTGGACATGTCTTCTGAGTCAACTACACTATATGAGCCCTCAAGGAGAGGGGAGGAGAATGACCTTCCATGGGAATCCACCGCCAGCTTCCTGGTGGACAGGATGAGGAGCCAGGCTTGAGGGAGCGGAAGACTGACCCTTGGCTGGGAAACTCCACTCACTAAAGTTAGTCTACCTGATTGACATCTGGGGTGGGGTGTGAGTGTCGGGACCACTGAGTCAGCCACCACTCGGCAGCTGTCCGTCAGTGCTCACAGGAGCACTCAAGGTTCTAAGACCAGTGGCCACTGGGCCATTTGGACTCCATCGGCGGAAATAACCAAGCTCTGCAGAAACTATGAAAATGGTTTATTCTGAGTTCAAATATAAGTGACCAAGGCCCCCAGAAATGTACTCCCTGAGAGTCCAGAGACAGTGTTTTGGGGTTCTTAGATGTAGTATCATTTTTATTCAGTTCTGAGAGCAGGAGGTGCAATAAAATTATAAATCAACATATGGGGCCTTTACATTGGCGTGGCTCAAAATGGAGGGACAGCTGGAAGCAGGGGGTTACAGGTAACAGGTGGCTTTAGAAATTCTCAGGCGGGCTCGGCGTGTCCCCCCTGGGGCCCTGCTAAGCCGGCGGCGGTGGCAGAGGCGGGCCGGACGCCAAGGCTGCGTCCGGTCACGGGACGTCGCGGGCCCTTCCGGGCTCGGCGTGTCC
>NW_006159576.1:1062328-1139931 GCF_000334495.1 Tupaia belangeri chinensis
CTCTGCGTGCCCCCCCCCCAGAGCCCTGCTAAGCCGGCGGCGGCAGGAGGCGGGCGGCCTCTGGGCCAGCAAGCTGAAGCTGAAGAGAAGGAATAAGAATTTGCAACTATAAGCAACAGAAAGAACCTTTAACTGCCTTAAACCAACTGAGAAATACACTGTAGAGAAGGATTTTATCTACCTATGGACAGTGAGAAGATGATGGATACCAGCCCTGCATTACCTCAGGCAAGAACAGGGACTACCCTGCCATTCTTAGGGAAGCCAGACACCCGAGGATAAGTCACGCTGCAGACCTCCACAACACCACTCCTGCTAACCACAAGATGGCCGCTGTGCCACATCAACTGATGGTCAACTCTGCTTACCAGAACTGCTTTCCTGAAACTGTATTCCATGGAGACTCACCTACAGTTGCGGAACTGCACGAGACCCACACTTGATCCAACCTTGAATGGAATCTATTTTCCCTATTGTTAAAAACTTTGGACTCGTGACCCCTCTCCCTCTACTCGCAGGTATCGCATTTTCAATGACCCCTCTGGAGGATAGCTGTCTATAGCAGAGATAGAGTAATTGGGAGAGGGGGAAAGGGCTGAGGGTCAAACATAGGATAAAAAACATATTTATATGTATGAAAGTAGAAATGGAACAGTATTGGTGACGACATGCTTGATTAAGACACTATGTAGTTTATCCTAGATGGGAAACTACACTTGGTGTGTTGTGATGATACTCAGGGAATGAGTGTTAGGCAATATAATTTAATATAAAAAAAGTAATAAGCAGGAGGAAAAAAAAATGCACATTTGATGACTGAAGAGAGTTGTATGGACACAACTGGGGTCTACTTTATAATATGTTCATTCTACTCCCTGGGGTTTATGCCTAGGATCAGATTTGGATACATGTGTAAGGATATGTCAGCTGTGCTAGCTAGTGGATATACTTAGACTAATTGAGTTCATTGGTAGAACAATTGAATGGGGGGGGGCGGAAGCCATTGAGGGCAATCATGAATGTCAGGGACAATGGAGGAGGAAGATGGGACATGGCAGAGGGTGGGGATGGGGAACCTAGGATGGCAAAACAAAAGGCAAGGTATGCAGGACACAAAAATTGGGAAATCATTTGCTGAGAACATATATGTTGATGTGCTTGATTGAGCCAATGCACAGTGTATTTTGGATGGAAAATTCATATGTGTGTTGTGATGAGAAAAGAAAAAAAATTTTATAATAAAAAACAAAGTATAAAAAAAAAAAAAAGAAATTCTCAGGCGGGCCAGCAGGTGGCATGGTGGTTAAGGGTGCTGGACTCCCACATGGCTGACTGCAGTTTGAGTCCTGGACCCAGCGGCTTGCTTTCTCACTTTCCTTTTCCCTCCCTCTGTCTGTCTATTGCTCTGTCCCTCTCTGGTCAAATTAAAAAAATAAGTAAGTAAATAAATAAAGTTAAATAAAATCATTCTTTAAGAAAAAAAAAAGAAACTTTTAAGGTGTGGGCAGCCTGGTGGCCCTTGAGGTCTCATGTAGTGTAGTTGACTCAAACGAGGTGCCCACTGCCCCCCCTGTATGAATGTCCTACATTCTGAGCCGTCGGGCTTGTCATAAATGTCCTTCCAAGTGTGATCACTATCCCTGCCTGCTACCACCAACTGAGTAAGCTCAGGGGACAACACAAGTCCCTGCGTCAGTAGGTGATGTCATTGTGACACAGCTGGATGACCTGTGTCCCACCGTCCTGTTGGTTCAGGTGCTAGCTCCCACATGACCAACACTGTAGTTCGAGTCCAGGATCCGGCGGCAAAAAAACCAAAAAAACAAAAAACAAAAAAACATGCCAGGCACTTGTGTGTGTGAAAAAATCCTGGTGAAACAGAGAAGGGATTGTGGAGTGGTCACCCCCCGCTCCCCGGGCGTGTGCTTTCTCACTTTCCCTCTCTGTCTCACAGGCAAGCACACCGGCCCTATAGCAAAAATTACAAAAAACAAAACAAAACAATATTAGTAATTAGTTAAAAGCACAAATCTTGGGACAAGCAGTTAGTGTAATGGCTATGTTGCTGGACTCCCACGTAGTCGAGTTTGAGTCCCGGACCTGATGTCTTAAAACTCACACCGGGGGCATGTGCGTTAACAGGAAAGAATGCCTGAGCTTAACAGAAGAGGCCATACTATGTCACATGGTTCTAGGCTGGGGTCAGGATATAGGGGCATCCCCCAGTCACTGGATCAAAGTGATCCATTATGCTGAGATTAATGTTTGTAGATGTAACACCCCCCCCCGCCAGGCCCCTTGGGAAGAATCTTAAATTAGGAAGAGAAGTCAGAGTTCTGTCCTCAGCTCTGGAGAGGCAAGTATCACCCATGGTCATAAGAAGGGTCGTCACTACAAGAATGCCTGTCTTTCTAAGGATAATTAGTAATATGGTATCACACTTTATAAACCGAATCACAAAGTGCCCCATAACTCACTTTGCATTTCTATTACGCGTTCCTTTTCAAATCATTATTCATATGGGTGCATATTTTACATTGCTTAATAAGGATGGATATGTAATTTTATAATCCATTTTTTGTTGAGGGAGAGATTTTTGCGCCAGAAAGACAGAGAGACAAAAAAGTGAGAAATCACTGCCCAGGAGTGATGGCCATGCCGCAATCCCTTCTCCTCCATTCTTCTCTCGGGATCTTGGGCATGCACACACATGTGCCTGGTGTGAGTTTAAGCCACCGGGTCTGGGACTCGAACCATGGTCGACTACATAGATGTCCAGCGACATAGCCATTACACCATCTGCTGGTCCCATAACCCATTTTTTGAAATTAAAATAATCTCCAAATTACTCTCCGCAATGTGTCTAAGCCCTCATAGTTGTTATTGTGGTGACTGCAGGACATCCCGTGTAGTCATCCTTTCTCGTTTTGCTTGAACAGGTTAGCTAGGTTAGTAACAAGATGCGCCTTGGACTGCCCTGAAAATGATTGTGAATGTTTAGAGTTTTCATGGTAAAGTCACGTAATTACCCTCAGTGCAAAGCGTGAGTGGTTCCATGGATCCCTCGGTGAGACAATGCGGGTTGATGCACTGAGGGACCGGCTTTTGGCCACTCCACTGGTAAACCGCTTTCCAAGTGTCTTTTGGCTCAGAGCACTTATGCAAAATGGGTACTCATTGTGGGCTCGGCTAACCCAGAAATGAAACAGAACACTGCTGGCAGCGCCGGCCCTTCCTGTAATAGGTCAGGAATGCAGGCCCTCTTTTCATTGGTGCATGACTGCTGAAGTTCCCTTTGTAAACCATGATCTGGTCCCTGTGAACCTGTGGACTAAACAGTACACTGCCCCTGCAAACCTAGGGAGTGGGGGGCAAGAAATGAGCCAATGTCCATGCCCTCCTAAGCAGGGCAGGGTGACCCTTCCCAGAAGCCTCTGGCTGTCATCCCTACTGCTCAGGAAGAGAATGGGACAGGGGTCAACTTAACTGCTTGGGTCTTTGGGAAAAGGTTACAAATAAGGAAACTGGGGATCAGCAGATGGCATAATGGTTACATCACTGGACTGTCAGGTAGTCAACTGCAGTTCAAGACCTGGACCCAGCAGCCTAAAACTCATGTCAGGCGCATGTGTGTGGTGCCCAAATCCTGAGAGGAGAATGGAAGAGAAAGGATTGCAATGTGGCCATCCCACCTGGGGTGATTTCTCACTTTCTCTCTCTCTCTGTCTCTCTGGTGAGTGCATGCATCCTATAGCAAAAATCTCTCTAAAAAAATTAAATAAATAAGGAACCTTAGGCAATATCCTAAGCAAGAGTAGACTGCTCCAGTCAATATTTTAAAAAAAAAAGAAAGAGAGAAAGAAAGAAAAATACGTCATGACTTTTCCAGTGACCCAATAAAATGAGTTTTTTTATTCATAACTCATTTTAAAATCATCTCCTTTGAGGTTTATGTTATAGGATTTTTTTTTCCCATACTCTTATCTGGAATGTTTACCTCTGGCTTATCTGTCTCTTGAGATGGCCATGAGAATCAAGTGAGAAATTGAAGCTATACAATCCTCCACCAAATTCAAAGGCAGATGCTGTTATTATTGTTAGTGATGATGATAAGTAGAATATCCCGACAACATCATCAGACACTTACACTCTGTGGGTGTGTTGGGCTGGAATATGATGAAGTGATGCCAATTAATACTAACAACTTGTCAAGTGTCCACCTAGCCAAGTCACGTCCTCATCTTTACTTGTGGAAAAGACTTCTCTTGTAGATCTGAGTAAGGCCACTGTGCTCTGAGTTCCCAAGATGAAAGTTACCCATAGACTCCGTCTGCAAAATTCTTCCTAATATTTTTATATGCTATGGTGACAAATTATATCAAGCCTTGTTTATGAACAACCCCTTCTGGGAATAAGAGAAAGTGTCAAAACATGAAGGGCGAATCTGCAAGGAGAGGGACATCTTCCCTATTTGTTTGAAAACTTGAGCTTGCTTCAAATTGTGTGCAGGTTGGGGTGGCAAGATCCTGCCTGCAGGAAGCAAACCATACCGTCCCCCATGATGTCACTGAGAGGCGCATGACCCAGATTCTGTGGTCTGAGCTGAAAGACGACCCTAATATGTGCATTGCCAGAGCCGCCTGTAAGACATTATATGGTGGATGCCGTAAAAACTTCACATTCTGAAGAGGAAATCAGATCGTTTTCATGTGTTCTGCTTAGTGTTTTGGTGCTTTTTTCCCTCTGAGGTCATTTCAGCAACATCTCTACAAATAGTTACAGGGAACCGGGAAACAGTTCTACTCTCACTGCCTTAGAAAACAAATCTACCCACTCTTTTGCCTTGCAGATCATCCCACGGAGGAAGATCTTCCTTCTTACTTTTAGTTTCCAAAGCTGTGAGATTCCGCATTCACTTTGTCTTCTTCAGAAGTGCTCTACCATTTTATTTTATTTTACCTTCTAGGGAGATTTTTTGCTATCGGGTGTGTGCGCTTGCCAGAGAGACAGAGAGACAGAAATCAAGAAATCACCCCTTAGGGGGGATGGCCATGCCACAGTCCCTTCTCCTCTGTTCTCCTCTCGAGATTGTGAGCAGGCACACACATGCACCTGATGTGAGTTTTAAGCTGCTGCATTCGAGATTAGAACCGCGGTTGACTCTGTGGGAGTTCAGTGATGTAACTGTTGCACCATCTGCTGGTCCCTCCTTTTCTCTTTAAGAAGTTTGTCAAATATTCTGGTGCTCAGCACAAGTGTCAGGCATGGAAAGATAAGCTCAGAGGAGATATCTCGGAACCTCTCCATGACCATTCTTGTGCTCATCACCCTCCACATGTATGAGGCCTAGACTCGCCTGCTCTGTGGACAAGAGCACCACATCGCGGATGTGCACAGAGTTCACAGTTAAGTGAAAACCCAGGGTTTCAATTTTGGTTCCTGTATTCATCCCTTCTGTTCACCAGTTGTTTTCTTGAATGCCTACTGTGTGCCAGGTACATAGTCATACTTCCTCTTCCAAGCAGGAGAAAAAAATTTTTTTGTGGGGGGGAGAGGTTTTGCTATAGGGCATGTGTGTTTGCCAGAAGGACAGAGAGAGACAGAGAGACAGAAAACGAGAAATCACCCCCAGGGGGGGATGGCCGTGCCGCAATCCCTTCTCCTCCATTCTCCTCTCGGGATCCTGGGCATGCACATGCACATGCCTGACGCAAGTTCAAGTCACTGGTTCCGGGACTCAAACCACAGTCGACAACGTGGGAGTCTAGCGACATAGCCATTACACCAGCTGCTAGTCCCAGTAGTTGAAAATGTTTTAAGGGCAGTGTCCTAGAGATTTTCCTCTTTGAGCTCAGTAACCTCAGCCTTTTAACCAGCACCTGTCATTTCATTCGGTCTATTTTCATTCAGCAAATGGAACCTCTTCAGTGTGTCAGTCAAAATCATTCATGGTGTCAATAATCATCTCCCTGAAGTCTGGCTATAGTATGTCCCCAGTAGCCTTCTGGTCTACCATTAGTACGTCTGTCTAAAGAAAATAAGGTTAGTCTGTCTTCACATGTTCTAGTAACCTAGTCATTACTAGATTTGGTAGTCTTTTAATTTATTAAAATTAATACATTTTAATTTATTGACAAATCAAGAATTCTCGAAGAGCTTTTAGCTGGACAAGACACACAGCATTTTTCTTTGTGGTTAAAACTCTTGAAACAATGTCTTCACTAGAAACACCTTCTGTCCACTTGGTTGAGAAGTGTTATATCCTTGGGGTGAGTTCTCATGTCTTTGTATTTCCTTGTGGAAATACACTGTTGTGATTCATCCTTGGGCCCCTGGATCTCCATGAGGTGGGCATTTTTACTTGGCATAGTCTTCTTTTCTTGGTGGGTCTGAGTCCACTAACACAGATGAGATCTGTCAGTAGATTAATAGTCTCACAGTTTACAAAACATAAATCAGGGACCTCTGTTAATTTATCATTTCTTCTAAGTACCTGGAGCTAGTTCCTGTAAGAGTTATTATTTATAGGGGCCAGAAGGCCGTGTGGTGATTAAGGTGCCGAACTCCCACGTGGCTGACTGAGGTTCAAGCGCTGGGCTGAGTGGCTTGAGAATCACACTGGGCGTGTGTGTGTGCACCCAGAATCCCAGGAAGAGAATGGAGAAGAAGAGATTGAGGTGTAGTCAGGCCCCCTTCTGGGGGTGATTTCACACTTTCCTTCTTCCTGTCTCTTTTCCTATCTCTGTCTCTGTAAGGCAAGTGTATATATCAAAAACATGCCAAAAACAGACAAAGAAATAAATAAAAATGAAAAAAATGCTATCTTTTAAAAAAGTTATCATTTATAATAAAATTTGCCTAACTTGGTCATCCATTTTATGTTTTTCAATTAAAAGGTTAACATTTTTATTACAATTTCGTTAGAATGGACACGATTCATTCTATTCTTTTAAAGAATTAATTTTATTTAACTTTATTTATTATCATTATTATTTTAATTTGACCAAAGAGAGACACAGAGAGAGGGAGAAAGTGAGAAAGCAAGCCGTTAGGTCCAAGATTGGAACCACGGTCGACCGTGTGGGAGTTCAGTGCCCCCAGCCACTCACAACACCTGCTGGCCCGTAACTTTATTTATTTTTATTTTTATTATTATTATTTTTATTATTTTGACCAGAAAGAAACAGAGAGAGAGAGGGGAAGTTAGCAAACTGCTAGGTCTGGGACGTAAAACGCAGTCAGCCATGTTGGAATCCAGTGCCCTTAACCAGCGCACCACCTGCTGGCCCCTGATTTTATTTATTTATTTGTTTGTTTATTTATTTATGTATTTATTTATAGTTTTTGCTGCAGGGCACGTGCACTCACCAGAGACAGAGAGACAGAAAGCAAGAAATCACCCCCAGGGAGGATGGTCACATCGCAATCCTTTCTCCTCCATTCTCCTCTTAGGATTTTGCATGTGCACACACACACATGGACCTGGTGTGAATTTCAATTCACCCAGTCCAGGACTCGAACCGCAGTCGACAATATGGGAATCCAGTGACATAACTATTACGCCATCCATTAGCTATTACTGGTCCCATTATTATTTTTTTTAATTTGACCAGAGAGAGACACAGAGAGAGTGAGAAAGTGAGAGAGCAAGTGACTCATTCTATCCTAGTGATGGGGATTTCTTTAGTTTTGTTTTAATTTTAGTAATGCCATGCCACATTCTAACTGGCCCTCAACCTGCTTACCAGTAAAGTGAGGGACTTGGACTAGATGATCCTAGTCAATGATCAAACTCTGGAATTACGTGATTCTGAACTTTGAGAAGGAAAGTTACTGTAAGAGTGACTTTAAAATTAGGCCACAGTAAGAGGCCAGACAGTGGCATAGAGGTAAAGTGCATATTCTTTGAGGTGGTCCCACATGAGAAGGTTCCCAGTTCGAGTCCAGACAACTCTCTCAGTGTGCTGGGCACCTGCTTGCCCACGATCTGGGGCTGGCTGACGCTGGGGGTGGATCCTCCATCTTTCTCACATATGGAAGAAACAAATAAATAACATAAAAAATGAAAGCCACAATAGACACATGCATGCACACACAGAAGAGTACATGTAGCACTGGCGAAATCTCGGGGATTTCATTGTCTCAGTGTCAATTTCATGGTTGTGATATCGTGCTGCAGTGTTGAAGAGACCTGGGGGAAACTGGGTGAAGGGTGTATGGGATGTCTCTGTATTGTTTCTTACAACAGCATATGACGCTAAAATCCTCTCAAAATAAAAAGTTCAAGAAAATTACACTGCCCAGTGTTATAACAGGACTTTGGAGGTGGGTGGGCCTTGCCTGACCATTGTGTTAGCTTAAACAAGCTGTTTAGCCTCCCTGCAGCTCAGTTTCCAGGTCCTCTGTAAAGTGCAGCTATTAATTCCTATCTTGTGGAGTTGTTGGAAGGATATGAGACATGGCTGGTACTCCGTGGCGAAGGCTCAGTAAGTGTCAGTTACCTGCCTGTGCATCTCCTTCGTGCTGAGAAACTAGGGCGGACAACCTCGCTGCAGCTCTCCTGGGGCAGGGACGCATGCCTGGAGCCAAGGACAGTTTAGAAGTATACATCAGGAGACGAACCTCATAGCAGTGCAGTGAGTAATGCTGTTACATAACTTTCACAAATCACCAGGCAGACCAGCTAACATGGCTTGGCACAGTCTACTGATAAAATAAAATAACAAACAAAGCTTCCAAAGCCACTCTGAGTTGGGGAGTTCTGACACAGTGGCCAAAGTCAAAAATCTAGAATGACTCCATGGGCCCTGGAGCACTGGTGTTCCAGTTGACCCTGACATGTCATAAATCTGTTGGAATGGAAAAAAACAACTGTGCTTTCTCTCTGGCTGGCCCCTTGAATAATGGCCCCCAAGAGGCCTAGAGAGGTTTCTCTCCCTTGCAGAATCCTTCATGATGTCTCCCAAATCTGAGATTTCCAGACAGCTGCATTGATGAGGAAATGGGGGGTGAAGGAGAGTACTGTATTCTAGACATTTCTGAGTTCCAGGACACAATTGTTGGACGGCCATGATGTGTCTCCCCTATGTCGCCTAAAACACTTGTAGGTTTTCAGGCCTCTGTTCTTGTCCCTGATCTGGTGAAATTTTTTGTTGTTGTTGTTGTTTTTTATTTAAATATTTATTTATTTATTTCATTCCATTTGTTGTTATTATTTTTTAATTTCATCAGAGAGAGACAGAGAGAGAGAGAGAGAAAGGGAGAAAGCAAGCCACCAGGTCCAGGACTCAAACCATGTGGGAATTCGGCACCTTTAACCACCATGCCACCTGCTGGCCCCTCTGGTGAACGAGTTGGTTAGAATCGTAGAAGGCAAGTTTACCAAATTTCCTAAAGATACCTGGGTAAAAGGGGCGTAAGCAACAGAATTAGGCTTTCTTTATGATTTCAACAGGCTTGGGGACAACAGGTGGATCACAGTCAGTCATGATTTAATAAAGATAATGTTAAAAATCTGTCCTTCAAACTCAGAAGCAGAAGCACAGGTTAGGGGAAGCCTAGGTTGGCCAGAGTTTCCTATGAAAAAGGTACAGGGATTTTATCTGGCTTCGAGAAAGGTGTGAGTCAGCAGTCTGATGTGGTTGCACTGAAAAGAGCTTTAGTGATCCGGAAAAGGAAAGCCATCTTTCTACTTGACACAATCTGTACTGTCAGACAACAGCCAGTGTCGTACTATGCAGCTTTAGGGGCCAAGTTTAAGAAAGGTAACCAGGTTCAGTCCCTTGGCGGGGTGGTTGAGGCGACTGGATCCCACATGGATGACTGTCCAGTAAGAGTCCTGGATCTGGTGACTCGAGAGACACACTCAGTGTGTGTGCATGTGCGTGTGTCCCCCAAATCCCTACAGGAGGGCGAGATGGAGGAGAAGGGATTGCGACGTGAGCACGTACCACTGCAGGGGCATCTCACTTTTCTTCTCTCTCTGGCAAGTGCATGCATCTGCTAGCGTGTGCACGCACACACATGCACACACCCACACACACACGCATGCACACACATACACAAGGAAGAAACAGAAAAAAAACATGGAAAGATCATGACAGGGGCCCTGATGGTGGTAACAGTGCTCTGCAAGGCTGACCTACGTGAAGAGGTTCCTGGTTCTCATCCAGAGACCCCTGAGTACTCCGGGAGTGCCCTGACCGGAGGCTGCAGTGGGTCGTGGCATCAGGTTGGAGTCCGCTGGGGTGCATTTCTCTCTGTATCTCTCTCACGGACGAAGTAAATGAACAAGCTTAAGAAAATCGGTATTGCTAAATGAGAATGGATTGCTGAAGAGGGAAGGGAAAGGGAAGGCCAAATTACAAAGATCCCCAAACTCTGTTGTCTAAAGAAAATTGGAAGGAAAACCAGGATATTTAGCTAATTACCATTTTTTATAGTTACCACAGGGAAAAGGAACAAATTTCATCTATTTTGCCCCAAAGGAGAGAAATAGGATTAACAAGAGAGGTCACGGAAACAGACTGGCTAGAAAGGAGGAACATTTTTCAAATAATTAGAGCAGTTTAGTGATGGAAAGAACTATTTCATTAAATTGTGAGTTTCCCGTTGCTGGAAACATTCAAGCCGAGGTCTCACAAGATCTGTCTCAGATTCCGAAGGTTCCCAACGTTGAATGAGAACTGGGGTAGGTGACCTTTAAGGTCACTCCCAACTGTCATAGTCTATGATTTAAGCACGTCTGAATGCCAAGGCTGTGTGTGACGTGCCAGAACCACTTTTTCAACTCTTGGCTCCGATACTGACCAGCTGTGTGACCTTCAGCTACGAAAGTAACCATTTCTTCCTTGAGTTTCCTCATCCATAAAATGAGAAAGCTGAACTGAATGACGTCTGAGTTGTTTCCCAGCACATCTGTCTCCTTGGACACGTCGTAACTCCAGCATCCTGGGACAGCTGAGTCTGGCTGATACCTGTCCTATCTCTGGGCCTCCTTGCAGGGAGAAGACCTAAAGGCGAAAAACCACTTTTTAATTCTAGGAGCCGGGGAGCTAAACTCTCGATGTGCTTGTTGTCAGGAGAGCAGGTGATAGTGAAGCAGGAATTTCTTCCCATGAGATCCATGGCAGGAAGTTGATCAAATAACTGATGATCTGCTTCCTCTCCAACACCTGTATGTTCTGACGGAGTTCAGCAATGCCTTTGCAAACAACTTAGAAGAAACGAAGATCATATTACCAGTGCAGTGTGATTCCGTCTCTGACAAAGCAAACCTTGGTGTTGTATTTGCTTAATGATCTGGCAGTTGCTTATAATCATAAGAACAAATATTCAGGAAGTAATTTACTGTGTGGCAGATTGGTTTGAAAGTTTTATATAAATTACTTATTTAATCAGTTTATAAGCTAAAAATCTCATGATGACCCAGTATATTAGGTCCTTTTTCTTTAGCAAAAGGGAGTAGCTAAAATCTATTAATGTATTAAGTCTGTCTTAAGGTAATGAGGAGACACAGAGATGAGAAATCACCCCCAGGAGGGGATGGCCATGCTGCCATCATTTCTCCTCCATTCTCCTCTCAGAATTTTGGGCACACATGCACACATGCATGCCTGGTGTGAGTTTCAAGTTGCCCGGTCCAGGACTCAAACCTGCGATTGGCCATGTGGGAGTCCCGTGCCTTAACCATTGTGCCACCTGCTGGCCCCCTTCTCTGCCTAGCAGTGCCTCTCTTCTACCACGATCTCATTCTGGCTCTCCTCCTGCTCTTCTTTCCATCTCTCTCTGATGCTCACGTCATTGTTTCCAAATCTCATTTCTTTGGTTATTTTTGCTAAAGATCTTTGCAAATGCAGCCATCAGTGGGAGTGTGATCATTTATTTGACATAGACAGGGAAGGTGATGGACAGGATTCTAAACACCTCCTGCTGTTACTGAGGTCAGCTGAGGAAGAATAAGTAAACGTATACTTCTTGTAAAGACTCAAAGAATTTAAAACTTCATTCCCTGGCTCGTGCTCTGGCCCGCCTCACTGCAGCCAAATACAGTACCACATTTTCTTCCGTCTCTTTGTTTCCTTAGGCTGGAAATGAAAACAGCTGTTAAAAATAAGAGCACATGAGTCAATCTGGAATCCCAAGGTAGTAATTACAGTTTCCATCTCTGTTGGTAAGGTCCCTCCCATGTGCTAGCCTCATATCACGAGCCCCTTGTGGGGACGACGCTACCAGTGGTGGTGTCAATTTTGTAGCAAGACCTTAATTTTTGTTTTCCAAACCTCTAGGATTAAACATGAAACCAGTTACTAAGCCAAGAAAAATGACCAAAAAAAAAAAGAAAAAAAAAGTTCAGTCTCAAAACTTGATTCTTGGGATAGGCCCTTTTTCTGGGGTAGATTTTGACCCATCTCCATGTTGATGTTAGAAATGGCCCACATTGTTTTCAAGGTGGAGCTTCTGGGCTTCATGGTGTGCTCACTGTAAAGAATTTTGCTTAACTTTTATTTTTGTTGCTTGGGATTGTATTTTTTTTCTTTTCCAAGTTCCTGAGGCTTACGTTCTAGTAAACTAAACTAAAGTGTCATCTCCAAACCATTGGGTCGTCGGAAAAGTCATGATGCTTTTTTTTTTTGCATAGAAAATACATCTCTGTTGGTAAGGTCCCTCCCATGTGCTAGCCTCATATCACGAGCCCCTTGTGGGGACGACGCTACCAGTGGTGGTGTCAATTTTGTAGCAAGACCTTAATTTTTGTTTTCCAAACCTCTAGGATTAAACATGAAACCAGTTACTAAGCCAAGAAAAATGACCAAAAAAAAAAAGAAAAAAAAAGTTCAGTCTCAAAACTTGATTCTTGGGATAGGCCCTTTTTCTGGGGTAGATTTTGACCCATCTCCATGTTGATGTTAGAAATGGCCCACATTGTTTTCAAGGTGGAGCTTCTGGGCTTCATGGTGTGCTCACTGTAAAGAATTTTGCTTAACTTTTATTTTTGTTGCTTGGGATTGTATTTTTTTTCTTTTCCAAGTTCCTGAGGCTTACGTTCTAGTAAACTAAACTAAAGTGTCATCTCCAAACCATTGGGTCGTCGGAAAAGTCATGATGCTTTTTTTTTTTGCATAGAAAATACATCATGACTTTTCCAACCACCCAATATTATTTGATCAGAGCAGATGGGTCCTCTTTCAGCTCTGTTCAGCCCCCTGTACGGACCGACCAGTCAGTCCCTGACTCATCCTGTCGTCTAAAGCTGTGATGGCACCGTGAATCAGCCGCCTTCCGAGTGACCTGAAAAATGCAGGTCGTTTGCCATTGACAAGAGAACTCCGTGCCCTTTAGGGAGAGAGGTGGGAAACTTGGCCCTTTCACTCCTTTGCTTCACCCTCATTAGTTCCTCTTTACAAATTTTTTTTGTTTTTTTTTAGTGATTTTTGTGTTAGAGCATGTGCACTCACTGGGGGGAGAGAGAGAGAGAGAGAGACAGAGACAGTGAGAGGGAAAGTGAGAAATCACCCCTCCCTCCCGAGGATGGCCACGCCTCAATCCCTTCTCCTCCATTCTTTCTGCCTGGGATCTTGGGCACGCACGCATATGCACCTGGCATGATGTTGAAGCCACCTGGCCCAGGAGTGGAGCTGCGGTCGGCCATGTGGGAGCCCAACAATGTAACCACTACACCATCTGCTGGCCCCGAAACTTGATTTCTTTATTGTCCAATCAGATTATTTCTAAAGTTCATCTCCCCACTTTAATTTCTACAATCTGCTTGTCACTGTGTCCCCCAGGAGCTAATGTTCTGGGTTAGAAATGAAGCACGTGCATGCAGGGCATGATTTGTGGAATTCTGGGGCCGTATAACTCCCGCCTCCCTTCAGCAGTACACCTCAAATCCTACCATTAGATATTCGTTTCTCCATGGTGGGGTATTCGTCTCAGATGCCACAGCTTTGTTTGGAAGGACAAGCCTGTAAATTATGTGGGGGGCAGTGCAGTGAAATGGGGGGTGCCCGCTCTGAAGTCAGACTGCCTGAGCTCACGCTCTGAGCTGTGTGATTCTAGGCAAGTAGCAATAGTTTATTTTTCTGTGCTTCGGTCTCCTCATCTGTAAAATGGGAATGCTAATGCTCCGCTCAAAGCTCTCGTCGGGTTTCAGTGAAATATGTGAAGTGCTAGATGAACAGTTTCCTGCTATCTTGTTAGGAACGATTGCCTGCAGTTTGCATAAACTAGCGTGTGAGTATTGATATCCTTTTGCCCAAAGCTGACATCAGGTCAGAGGGAATTGTGGGAATGGAGGTGGACACAGTCACTGTGAAGGATGACCCGCATGAATGAGGCATTACTGTTGGTAGCATCAAGTCACTGGGTACATGGAGAAGCTGGCATGGTGGTTAAGGCACTGGATCCCACATGGCCGTCTGCATGGTTCGAATCCCAGACCTGGGGGCTTGAAAAATGCGCTGAGTGCATGTGCGTGTGTGCCCAAATTCCTGAGAGGAGAGTGGAGGACAGGGGACTATGATGTGGTCATCCCCATTGGGGGGTGATTTCTCACTTTCCCTCTCACGGTCTCTCTAGTGAACACAAGTACTCTGTGACCCAAAAAAATGTCACTAAGTGCCGGAGGTGACTAGAGAAGCATTCACAAGAAAGAGAAAAGGAGCTGGTCCTTCCAGAGCTACCTACTGTGCTCAGTAACTGATGGGCTTGATGAGCTGGGGTGGTGACGCACGTCTGCAGATGAACTCTGAACTCTGCTTTCCCTTACCTGCCTCTCATAACTCCATGGCCCGTAACGCTAGGTGTCCGGACCATCACACTTAAGGAGCCGTGGAAAATGGAAAGCAGAGCATTGTACTTCACTAACTGTCCCCTTTTCTTTGCTTTAGATTATATGAAGCAGACGACGTTTGAAGCCCAAGCATTTTTAGAGGCTGTGCAATTCTTCCGGCAGGAGAAGGGTCACTATGGCTCCTGGGACATGATCACTGGAGATGAAATCCAGGTAACTGGGGGGTCGGAATTTCAGGCTCTGGGACCAGCAGGTGGCGTGGTGATTAAGGTGCTGGACACTCCCACATGACTGACCAGGGGTTCGAGTCTTGAATCTGGGGGCTTGCTTTCTCACTTCCTCTCTCTCTCTCACTCTCAACCTTTGTCTCTCTCTGGTCAAATTAAAAAAATAAATGAATGAATAAATAAAATAAAATAAATAATTATTGAAAAAAAAAGAATTTCAGGCCCTGTCACTGTCTGGGTGATAGGAGGTCAGACTCCTCTTCCCTTCTCTCCTCTCCTCTCCTCCCCTCACCTTGCCTCTCCTTATCTTCTCTTCTCTCCTCCTTTCTCCTCTTCCCCCTCCCCAGCTCTCCCCATTGTCGTGATCTGCCTGCCTCAGCATCTAAGCTGGGGTGACAGCTGGCAGACAGCCACCACACCTGGCTCTTTTTTAGACAAGGTCTTGCTTATTACCCAGGCCAGCCTTGAGCTGGCAGTTCTCTCGCCTCAGCCTTCCGGGCTGCTGGGATTAGAAGGGCACGACACCACACCCAGCCTTTAGGTCCGACTGAGAACCTAACCTGGGCCTCCCACATGGTCCAGCCTGTGAGCACAGCATCTTAGCAGCTCATCCTCCTGGCTGGGCCCCAGCATTGTTATTATTACTTTTTAAAGCTTTCTGTTTTTTCTTTTTTTCTATCTTTCTTTCTTCCCTGAGAGAAAGGGAGGACAGAGAAAAAACCAGGCAGGCTCAACAGGGGCCATACCACAGTCCTCCTCCCAGCCCTTGAACGTGTGCCTGGCATGTCATGTGTAAGTTCTCCAGGGAACTGAAGCCCAATCTTCCACATGGTCCAGCATCTCAGCGCTGTGCTGTGCTACCATGGCTGCCCCCTAGCATCGTCTTAATAAATGAAAGAGCAAAAATGGAGGATGTGCTTCCTAAGGCCGTTTCTCTTTCTATCTAGAAGCATTTAGTCAGTGAGCTGTTGGGCACCCTCTGTCAAGCCCGCCAGACCGGACTCTCAACAGGCATCCCAAACCTTGCGGCTACATTGGAAAGAGTTCCTTCCACCATTTCCTGTTTAAAAAAAAAAAAATCTTCCTACACAGCGTGGCATAGTGCAGCGTGTGTGGTAGGATCTAGGGTCCGCTGACTTGGGCTTAAACCTTACAAATCATCTCATCTCTTTTAGTTCCACAATACTCTTCTGAAAAGAAAATAAGAATAATGATACTTACCTTGCAGGATCGTGAGAATTCAATGAGATGTCGTTATTGAAGTAATTGGCGCACCGCTGTATTAATCTGCCGAATGCAATAGAATAAAATAATGAACCAAAACACAATTTAAAAGCATGGGGTTTTCTTCTCTATGTTTCATGTACTTTTTCTAGTTTTCATCCTCTATGGGCCATTATAATTTCCCAAGATCCTGACTAAGTGCTGGTCACAGCCTCTGTCCCTTGGAAGGTTTGATCCCATGGGATAGTGTTGCAGATCTCCAAAGGAAACTTTTTATGATGTGACTCCAGGTCTTCTTGATGTCACCAATCACGTGGTTGATAGAGCCAAGAAGATGAGGCTTGGTACGGGATTATTTAATTATAGGAGCAATGTCCAGGATTGGTATTCTTTTATTTGTTTTTATCCTACCTCCCGGAGTGCCTCCTAGGAAGCATGCCAGATGGTGCCCTGCCTGGGTATGGTCATTAAACATCTAACCAGATGATGCAGCTGTTCCTTCCTGTTTTACTCTATGACTCAAAATCTTTCTCTCTTTTCTTTCTTTCTCTCTCTCCTCCCTCCCTCTCTCTTCCTTGTTGGTAGACTCTTAGCTCATTTATTTCCTAACCTGAGACTTAACTCCAGAACTTCAACCAGGTTTTTGGCTCTGTCTTCCATTGGGGGAAGCACATCCATTTGTGAGTCAGAGAGTCTTTAAGACTTCGAGTACTGGGCAGACAGGGGTGGAACAGTAAAACGCAGTGCTCTGGGAGTCGGACCCGTGTGGGGAAGTCTGAATTCACATCCGGAGATGCGAGTACACTGAGTGCTCCGCCCCCCTCTCTGTGCCCAGTGTACTCATCTGTGAGTGCCCATGATCTGGGGTTGGCTGAAGCTAGGATGGATTGTGGTGTCAAGAGCCTATCAGGGGTGCAGTCTCCCTGTTCCTCTGTTTGACTCTCTCACTCATGGAAGAAATAAATAAATTAGAGAAAAAAGAAAAAAAAAAAAAAACTGACAGTCCTTCTGCCAGCAAGGAAAGCATGAACCTAAGAAGGGGAGACTGACTGTTTGATGTTGATTGGCCCGTCATGTAAACCTGCGTAGGAGATGGGCTGGTATTAAAACGCCTTTGTGTGAGACTTGATAATATCCAAATTCAAATTCTATCTGTTTGTCATTCTAATCATGTGAGACAGGTGGGGCAGTTGTTATTTTCATTTTGTGAATGAGAAGAGTAAGGAGGCATATTAGGTGACTTGCCCAGTTTTATTCATTCGACAGCTATTTATTGAGCACCCACGGATGCCAGCACTCTGCTGGGTGCTAATGATCCAGAGACGGACAAGGCGGAGTGGCTCTTGCCCTGCGAAGCTGGTGGTTTCAGGGTCACCTGCTAAGTAGACAAATGCCAAAGGAATTGGTGGCTTCTGCCTCTTGGGCCAGAGGAAGATCAACACCAAGCTTGTGATACATTTTGGCAGGGGTCTCCCACCTCTGGAACATGGGCTGGTCCTTCGCCTTATTATTACAACATAGTAATAATAAACATAAAATACATAATAAAAGTAATGCCCTTGAATCATCCTGGAACTATCTGCCCTGCCTTGGTCCATGGAAAAAATGTCTTCCTTGAAACCATTCCCTAGTGCCAGAAAAGTTGGGCACCGCCGCGGTCTGCCTCGCAGTTAGCTCCTGGAGTGCAGCGAGGCACTCTCATCGTTTTTTCTTTCACTTGAAATCCCACGTCAGCTCACATTCCTTCATGATGCCTTTGAAAATAAGTCCCTCCTAGGGCCTGAGTATTGAGGTTGTAGTGTTTCCCTTTGTTTACTTTCTACTTTTTGCTTTAGGCTGATATGTGCTAAGTGCTAGAAGATACAGTAGACCAAATGACTCATCCTTTGCCACTGTGGTGAGGCAAGACACAGAAAACATCCAGAAGGCGAGACTGCGTAGGGGTGTCTGTACATACAGAAATATCATAAAGTATGGGGGGTGTCTTCACAAAGTTCCTGTAAAATGCATACTAGGAAAAACTATGCATGGATTTCAATATGTTTTGCACCAAAATGAACTCACACTTTAATTCCATATTCTCACAAACTTTATGAAGTCCCTTTTGTATGTTTTTATTTATTTAATGTTATTTATTATTATTTTTAAAATTTGCTATAGGCACATGCATTCATGAGAGAGAGAGAGAGAGAGAGAGAGAGAGAGAGAGAAAGCAAGCCACTAGGTCTAGGTCCAGGACTCAAACACGGTCTGTCCTGCGAGAGTCCAGTGCCTTAACCACCATGCCACCTTCTGGCCCCCCAAATCCCCTTTGTATTAGTGCAAGGCAGTCATTAGTAAGGTGCTAATTTTACAATATAAAAATACTGTAAGTGGGCAAACAAAAACAACAAGGAAGAGATCAGTAGAAACTGGAGTGATTAAATGACCCAATAAATAATAGTTTTGCTTTTCCAGGAAGTTCAGTATCTTTGGTGAAATCACAGACTTATAAAATGTGAGTGAGTGCTGGACAGACATTTTGGCACCAGACGTTGGGGAGTGTGGGCCCAATACCCAACGCAAGAACAGCAGTGAACCTTATCCTTTGTCTCACACTCACAAAGAATTAAGAGACACGGACATAGGAAAGGCATAGTAAAGCAGAGTAAAGAGAGAGGAAGAGGAACAGAACACCTGGACAGGGAAGGATCTTGAATGGGTTGCTGAAGAGGAACTGAGGTGAGAGGGTTTTTGTCTGGTCAGAAGGGGGCTTTGTCCAGGCTTGTTCTCAGGAGGGGCTTGTGCATGTCTTCCCCTCGTGTGGGGGTCACATGCTAGGTGGGTCCTATTATTTTTCTTAATTTTGCAGTGGGTAAGAAGGATAGGAGACTCTCGTTTGTCCAAAAGCTTTGGGCCATAAAAGATTGTTACCTCATTCCTGGAATGTGGTGGGACCAGGACAAAAGCCTTTGTTTTAGGTCAGTCATTAAGTCACTGCTGCACACTGTTTCTTGTGCTGCTGCTGAGCTGTTGTGCCTCCATCTTAAATCTTAGCCATTCTAGGGACCAGCAGTTGGCGTAATGGATATGTCACTGGAATCCCATGTAGTCGACTGTGGTTCGAGTTCTGGACCCAGTGGCTTAAAGTCACGCAGGGCATGTGTGTGCGTGTCCAAGATCCCGAGAGGAGAATGGAGGAGAAGGGATTGTGGCGTGGCCATCCCCCCTGGGGATTGATTTCTCGCTTTTTGTCTCTCTGTCTCTTTCTCTGTCTTTCTGGCGAGCACACGCGCCCTATAGCAAAAACCTCTCCAAAAAAAAAAAAAAAAACCCAAAACAAACAAAAAAAACTTAGCCATTTTGTGATTCTATTTTGGGCCTATATCCTAACTGTATTTTTAGGGTTCCTGTCTCTTACCTCACACAGGTTTTTATAAGGCTTTACAAAGAAGTAGTGGTTAGTGGTTAATGGTCACAAGAATCTTACATCATTTAGGCTCATGGTGTGGGTGTCCTTTGGCCCTGCTTGTCCTTTGCTGCCAGCTATTCTTTCTATACATTTTCTGTGGATTTGGGGCGTGTTGGCTTATCTCATAGTTTTCACTGTGCCTGGGTACTTTAGGTTTCAAGAGTAGGTATTGTCTGACCCTTAGTTCCCAACCTAGCTGTTCTTGTGTATGACGTGTGTATGTGCAGGGTGGGGGGGATACATCTGCTGGTTCTATTTGGAGTCCAGGTGATAAAGGAGAAAGAAACTAGATTTTTTTTTTTTTATAAGAGTGTTTTGTTTATCTTCTCCATTCTCCTCCCAGGATCTAGGGCATGTGTGCACAGGTGCCCAGTGTGATTTTTAAGCCACCAGGTCTGGCACTTGAACTGCAGTTGGCCATGTGAGAGTCCAGCGATGTAACTGCTACGCCATCCACTGGCCCCAGGAAACTAGATTTTTAAAGAAACTAAATCTAACTGGCTGGTTTTGCACGGCTTTCTCATGGTCTTTCGGTTATGGCTCTCCTGGCACCTTCCCTAATAACTTCTACCTCAGGGTCAGGATTACTTACCCAGCACCCTCCAGGTGAAAGGACGTTCAGAGAAGTTGACTGGTGTGTGACAGAAATGTATTTTGGACCAAGTTGGAGAACCGATGAGAGGACATGGCTCCAGAGCTTTCTTGCGTGGGGCCTGTGAGGACCAAGGTTTTGCACTCCCGCTAATACCTGGAGCTGGTACAGCAGCGTCCGCCCGAAGACTCAGGAAGAAGAAGTCAGGCGCCTGAAGAAACTAGCAAGTAGTTAAAACTGCACAGCCTAACAGAGTTCGAGAATAGGACATCTTGGATTTATTTCCCTTGTTTCCTTCCCGTCCACTAAGAGCTAACTCATAACCCTGTCCTAATCTCCTCTCCCCTAGGGACCTGTATTCAGAAGAGTTCAGCTTTGTTGCATTATTATCTTCATGGTAATGACTCACATAGCAAGTATGGCAGGCCCTCATGGCGATGGTTATTATAGGCAGGTGTCCAGGCAAAGCAACGTTCTCAGAAGAACTTGCCTGAGAGACTGTTAAGGGGAAAGTACTCGTACACCAGCGAAAACATCCACACGCCTTCTCCTCGTCAGCGTGAATGTATGGCATGAGACCGTGAGGGAAAGCGCTGGCAACACGGGAAGGCTCTGTGGCTCTTCGGCATGGCTATCACCTGCCTTTAAATTAGCCAGATGGGCAAGAGAGCAGAGCCTCATTCCCCAGAATAAAGTGGCTTCAAGGCGGGGAAGCCATTCACAATTTTAAGCCTGGTCCATGGGTTTCCAGGGCTGTCTTCTGTCTAAGGATCACGAGTAAGTCCCTCTCACAATGGATTCTTTCCCGTGGCCACTCAGGAACACAGAGGCCTGGGGCCTCCTGCAGGAAGCAGAGTCATCTTTCTGGAACTGACACCTTCCTCACACCTTCCTCACCTCATGTGTGGTTTCTTATATGTGTGACGAATTTAAAAACCTCCACATCTCAGCAGTTAAATTTACAGCACACCCCTCTTCTTTTTTCTTTTTTAAAGTGTATTTTAGGTCCCTGGTGATAAAACTCAGTATACCTTGTTCTGAGGGGAGCAGTTGAGGAACCCCTTCTTCGCTGTGGTTTTTTTTAGATTAGTTACTTTCCCTGGAAGAGGCCAAGGCCTTCGACCCTGCTGGCGGAGACCTAACCAAACCTGGGGAACCTGGAGAGGTCCTGCTCAGGTGAGGCACAGTGGAAGGTCAGGGTGGGGTAAGGCCGAAGTCCGAGAACAGAATGACGAAGTTGGAGTGAGACAGAGATGGGCTTCAGCCCCCAGCCCCTCAGGCCCTGAAGCTATTCCCTAAGCCCCACGCCTAGCCCCACTCTTACAACCCTCTCCCACTCCCTCTTTTTTCCCACACATAGTTTCTTATCAATCTTTAAGCTGTAAAATAGAACCACGTTTCTTGGAACATTACGTGGGAAAGACTAAAAGAAACTTGTAAGCCCACCCAAATAGAACATTCATTTTCCTTGGGCTTTGGATGTAAATAACATTGTCATTTTTTCAAACACACTGCATACTTAATGCTCAGAGTCAAACTAATCTCTGCAGAAGGATGAATTAGGATCATTATTAGGATTCTCGAGTTTAATATTTTTCAACCCAGAGAGTATTTTCCACCGACCTTAACTGCTGGCTTCAGTCTCCTCTCTTAGCTCACTGTCTGCCTGCTGCACTGATCACGCTCGGGCAGCCGTGTCCCACATAAGGACATGCTCCACTGCCGAGCAGGACGGGGTCTGTGAGCAGCGCGGGGGGCCCATGGGGGCCCAGTTACCTACTGACGTTCACTGGCAGGCCTGCTGATTTCCACAGAGTTTACACATGTCGAGTTCATCTTAAACGTTTCAGAAAATGGTGATTTCTCTCTTGATTGCTCCCAGAGAATGGTTAGGAAAGGTAAAGAATCCCACCAGTGAATTACCAGGATGAGTGGAAATTGTACTCCCATTGTAATTGTCATGCCAGGCAGAGCCACGCTGGAGATGACACAGGAGCCCCCCTCGCTGCACTGACCTGAGGAACCACAGGCGCAGTGGGACGGGTGGCCTCATCCACCTCCACCCTGAGTGTTCCCATCAGTTGAGCTAACGCATCACACCCACCCAATAGCCCTGATAAAAGGCAAGATCGAGCGAGCTCACAAGGGTTTCCACCAGCACCAGGCCGGTGACCTCAGAGAAAATCTTCCTTAATTCCCAAAGCGTAATTTGAATTTTTGTGAGCTGTAAGAAGGATGAGGTCAGTTATTTTGGACAAATGCTATTTTAAATTCATAGAACAGAGGTCTCAAGGGTTTCTCTGCTTTTCCACCTACCTTCATTCCAAAATGACTCTGTTTGTTTTTATAGACCACAGATTAGTTTATTTTTAACACCCACCGTGCCAAGAATTCATAGAGAATAGGTTCTAGAAACTCAGGCTCCTTTCCATTGGTTCTCACACAGTGGCTTCTCTGGGTGGGGCAGGCTGGCACTCAGTTGACCCCAGGTACCTTTCTCTTTGGCTTCCTTCTTTTTCTGGTCATTTTCCTTCACGTTTTAGGAAGCTATCTCTGCTCTTAGAATGTTTAATATGCTCAATACACATTAATTCTCTGGACAAGAATCTTGTCTTAACTTGTTACCTTCTCACTTTTCTGCTCACAATGCCAACAGCATTCTGGGTAACACTGTAGACTCTTCCTGTTTTGCCATGGTAACAGTTGTGGGGCATTTCTTTTTGAACAGTACCCATTCCCTTGATGTCTACAATATCCCCCTTCGTGTAGATTCGCATATATGTTGCCAATGGAACCACTCCATGTTTTCTAAAAGGCCTAGGGAACATACATCGGGTGCCTCTCCCCTTTCCCTTTGTGTTTGTCATTTCGGTGAATTACTGGAAAATGGTGAAAAGGGCCAGAATGACTCTTGCCCTTTCATAGTCTGTGACCTTCTAGAGAAAGTATAACGGTGAGCCCACGTGGTAAAAGTGAATCCAAACTGAAAACCCGTCCCCGTTCGGTGTAGGAGGGAAGGAAGGAAAGGCGAGTGTTGCTGAGAGCTGTATAATAAACGGACATGTGGAATTTTGCTCAGATGCAAAAGAATGGGAAGGTTCCCCGTTCAAGTCCGGAGACCTGAGTATACTGGGCATGGTGTGCCATGATCCGGGGCTCTCTGAGGCAGGGGGGTTTATGATATTGGGATCCTGTTAGGGGTAGGGTTTTTTTCCCCTCTTTTTTTCTTGCTCACTCATTTATGGAAGAAATAAGTAAATCAAATTTAAAAAAATCTGAAAACTTTAGGTACCCCTTCATATTTTGCTCAACCCACAAATGTCATTTGCTCCTAAATATTTGTTACTCTCTCTCTCTCTTTTTTTTTCTTTTTTCTTTCTTTTTTTTTTTTTTTTTTTTTTTTTTTTTTTTTTTTTTTTTTGAGAGGTTTTTGCTGTAGGGCATGCGCACTCGCCAGACAGACAGAGACAGAGAGACAGAAAGCGAGAAATCACCCCCCAGGGGGGATGGCCACGCCGCAGTCCCTTCTCCTCCATTCTCCTCTCGAGATCTTGGGCATGCACGCACACGCACCTGGTGTGAGTTTTAAGCCACTGGGTCTGGGATGCGAACCGCGGTCAACTACGTGGGAGTTCAGCGACATAGCCATTATGCTGACTGCTGGTCCCATCTCTCTTTTTTTAAATTAAATTCTGTCCAGCTTTATTAAAGATGCTTTTTAAAAGAATTATTTTTATTTAGCTTTATTTATTTGTTTGTTTGTTTTAATTTTAACCAGAGAGGGACAGAGTGAGAGGGGTTGAGGGGAGTGAGAAAGCAAGCTGTCAAGTTCAAGACTTGAACTGTGATTGGCCATGTGGGAGTTCAGTGCCCTTAACCACCATACCACCTGCTGGTCCCTATTAAAGATAATTATTTATTTAATTTTACTAATTAGTTATTATTATTTAAATTTTTCTATAGGGCATGTGTGTTCACCAGAGAGAGACAGAGAGAGGAGAAAAGTGAGAAGGCAAGCCACTAGGTCTGGGACTCGAACCGCATTCAGCTGTGTGGGAGTCCAGCACCTTAACCACCACGCCACCTGCTGGCCCAAAAGATATTTTTTATAAGCAGTCATGGTATTTCAGGCAGGACATGAGAGACAATTGTTAACAGTATATAACTTTCAAAGTCCCTTTTTCAATGGAATATCAAAATCAGAAAGCCACTATAAAGCCCCATGAAGTCTTCACCCGATGCCCTAATCTGGGAGAGTTTACAGTGAGGGTCGACATTTCATATTTAGCATGTCGTTTAATTTTCTTAAAACAATGCTGACCTTCAGGAAATAAAATGAAAATGGTAAAATTATCAATCTGAAGACCCCCATTCCATTAAAGGAGCCACTGTTCTTTTGAGGGACTCCTGCCCTATGGCATTGCTGGGAAATCCAGATTGCCTGACAAACTGATGACCAGTTTTTTTGGATCAATTACCAACAAGTCTCTGGATTTAAGGGAGTTAAATCTATACTGAAGGTGGAGAGGGAGAAGACAGAAAAGTGAATTTAAGTTTTTTATGCTGTAAGTATTTGTGCCAAAGTCGTTTCATGTGTCACCGTCAGGGAATCCCTCCTCCTGGGAGCCAAGAGGAAGTTTTCCAAACTAGAAGAGAAAGATTTTCTTTCCCACATCAATCTGCTTTCAGAGACATACTATTAGTAAATTATACCCCTTCTTCCCCCAAAACAACAATCAAGTGTCCAATGTGCTAGCAACATAGCTTAAAAAGAAAATTCTGCATTTTTTTTTGAGAGGTTTTTGCTATAGGGTGCGTGCGCTCACCAGAAAGACAGAGAGAGACAGAGAGACAGAAAGCGACCACATGGGAGTCCAGCGACATAGCCGTTACACTAACTGCTGATCCTGAAAATTCTGCATTTTAATAAAACTTCATAAAAAATAGTATTTCAAATCATACCATCACCAGAAGTGCACAGTTATCAAAAACACACACACGTCACTTGGCAACTCCAGGACCTCAGCCTTCGGTGCCTGGTCTGTGTTGGCATCTCCATTTTCTGCAGGGTTATCCCCATCCTTGCCAGTGTCAGCTTTTCCCTTTGGGTACCTTCTCTTCCCTTCTTTGCAGGGGCCTTTTTAGGCTCGCTGTTGGCTTTGGAGGTCCCCTGTGGATCTCTCTGTGGCTTGTCCCTCCCTGTGGTTTTACCACTTTTGGTGTCCCCTCCAGCCTTTCTCTTCTCACAGGAGTGCTGGACACCAAGATGTAGTGATGTGCAGGCTTCGGTTGGTTCGGGGATCACTCTCACCGCTTCTTCACTTTGCCCACTCTTTCTTTTTCTTATTTAAAGAGGATGGAAGTGGGGCCCAGGGATCAGTAGGGGCAAAGAGCATGAAAGCTTCCAAGGGAGCTTGAGATCTCAAGGAATCCTGAGACGAAACCAGACTCCCAGGCGATGCAGACTAGGACTCACGTCGACAGAACCATACCTGGCTCCTGGCTCCTCCCATGATTTTGCTAGGATCCTCTCCTCCGTTATGGACACCCTCCCTCTTTTCCTAAATGCACTAAGTCCTTCCAGTTTGGACACGAGGAGTTTGAATTTGAGAATGTATTCTTTGCCGTGAGAAAACAGCAACAGGAAAGTGTTATTGTTCCTTGTGGACATTGAAGATGATCTTGGTTGAGATCTCTGTGGGCCTCAGAACCAGGGTTAAATTGTTAACGTCACCGAGTTCATATAAGCCAGGACAAACCTATGTAGCCCGGAGAGGGACAGCCAATCCTGACATGGCTAGGCGGACGGGTCTCAGAGTTAGCTGTCACCAGCGGGCTGACTCTGGGGCTCTCTTCTGCTCTGCAGGTGCTGAGTAACCTGGTGATGGAGGAGCTCCTGCCCACCCTGCAGACTGACCTGCTGCCCAAGATGAAGGGGAAGAAGAACGACAGGAAGAGGGCCTGGCTCAGTGTAAGCTGGGCTGTGCTCTGCCGCTGTGCCCTGGGATGAACATTCGCGTCCCTTTTCTTGTCAGGGCACTCGCTGTTCTTGTTTAGTAATGCCTTCCCTGACTTCGAGCCTGCTCAGTCTCACTCACGTGAGAACTAATCCAAACAGACTTGAAGTTGGAAGGCACAGTCGGGATGTGTACAGTTCTGTCTGTCTGATGGTCTGTGGTAAATGGTCCTCCCTCTGCGTGCCCCCGTCAGGCGCTCCCGCAGGCACAGCCCGATGTATGTGTCCTTCCCCATTGCAGCTTCTGGAGGAGGCCTACAACCTGGTTCAGCATCAAGTTTCAGAAGGATTAAGTACCTTGAAGGAGGAGTGCAGAACGCTGACAAAGGGCCTGGAAGGGACCATCCGGTCAGACATGGATCAGATTGTGAACTCAAAGAACTTTTTAATTGGAAAGATCAAAGGTCAGTAGAGATCATCCACACCCCTTCTAACGAACTAAGCCATCCATGTAGGAAGCCACCACACAGAGCCTTATCCACTGCGCGTGCATACCTGTGATAAAGTTTAATTTACAAATTAAGCACAGTGAGAGATAATTATAACTAATTATGAAATAGAGCAGTTGTAACAGTATGCTGTAATGAAGGTTGCGTGAATGTGCTTTCTCTCGCAATGTATCATTGTACTGCACTCACCTACTTTCGGATCACAGCTGGGCTGGGAATAGCTAAGCGAAACTATGGCAAGTAAAACGGGTCAAGAGGGGACTACTATACATGGCTTCAGAGGGCTGTTGCACTGGGAGAACTGGGAGGTGATGACAGCTGCCATAAGAGCATGCCAGAGCTTCCCTTATGAGGAGGAGGGTACTTGGCTTCTTGCCTCATGGTGTGCCTGAGTATTCTAACTGAATTAAAACAGCTTCGGGGAGGCCAGCAGGTGGCGTAGCAGTTACATCACAGGACTCCTACATGACTGACTGCGGTTCAAGTTCTGGACTCGAACTCATGCCAGCCACTTGTGCTTGTATGCCCAAGATCCTGAGAGAAGAATGGAGGGGAAGGGATTGTGGCATGGCCATTCCCTTTGGGGGATGATTTCTAACTTTCCCTCTCTCTGTCTCTGTCTCTCTCGCTCTTTCTCTGGTGAGTGTGTGTGCCCTAAGGCAAAAACCTCTAAAAAAAAAATAGACCCTAATAAAATGACTTCTATCTCACCTCCTCTCTGCTGTTAGCTTTTAAAGAGCAGAACCACGTTGCCCCAGTTTTCCCAAGTATACCCTGAGCCAAGTACCGTGCCTGGGATATATAGACTCTCAATGAATATTTCAATCTAGGAACAAATGAATTTTCCCTTTGACAGGAAAGCCTACTGCTTGGGCTTACAGCCACTAACTCTGGCTTTCTAGCTCCAGCCATGACCTTAACTAGACATGAGTACTTGGGAAGGTAACTCAAGTTCTATTTGCCTCAGTGTCTTCCACTCAGATCAGAGAGGCTTGCAAGAGGAGAGCTGGCCAACTGCAGCCCTTGGGCCAAATCTGGTCCCTGACTTGTGTTTTTCAATGAAGTTTTATCAGAACACAGCAGGCTCATGCATTGGCTGTTGTCTGTGGATGCTTTTGTGCCACCACACAGAATGGAGTAGCTGGAACTGAGGCCTTTTGGACTGTGAAGCTACGCACATTTACCATCTGGCCTTGAAGGGAAATTGCCTTTTCCTACACAAGAGGTTTCTAAGGAATCCCATTCATTCACACACTCATTAATTTAGTCATTTAAAAATATTTACTAAGTCTCTTTTCTTCAGAAAGAGAGATTTTTGCTATCGGGTGCATGCACTTGCTAAAGAAACAGAGAGAGGGAAAGTGAGAAATCGCTCCACAGGGGGGATGGCCACACCACAATCTCTTTTCTCCATCTTCTCTTAGGATTTTGGGTGGGTACACATGCACACACGCCCAGCGTGTTTCAAGGCACTGGGTCTGGGACTCGAATCACAGTTGGTCATGGCCCCACTAAGTGCTTTCTGATTAAGATGATGGTGCTCTTGCAGTGGACAAGAGAGATTCACTCCCTGTACTGTAACAGTGCATTGTCTTCTTGGTGAATTTTCCTTTGCAATTTAAGCCCTTTTCATCCTGCAGCCCAGGCTGCTCTTGGAGTAGGTCCTGCTAAGAAGAGAATTAAGGAGGCATAACTACAGCAAGGCGGTGTGTGTCTGTGTCACTTTGGGTATCTGTTCATGCAGTGCCTTCCAAAGTCAGATATAAATCAACTTCGGAGTGTTTTCTGTTTGCTATTATCATTCCCTATCCCTCCATTAGCAAGATCTAAAGCTGACTATATACTGAAATACTCTATACAGCGTTTTAAGTCGCTAACCGAGTCCTGTGCCAAAATTTCTGTTCTCTGAAACGAAGCTGGGCCTAACCATAGCCGTCCTCATGGCCTCAATTGAACCTTTCTTTCTTGCCTAAATGTCTGTGGCTCCAGTGTACCCACATACAATGGAAAAAGATTCCACCCTAGACTAGTATTTGCTTCCTAAAAGAAGTCTTGAAAGGAAGTAATAATCCAGTCTTTTTAAAATGAAACATCAGAAACACATGTCAGCCAGGCCTTTGGCTCGCCATCTTTAGCAAGCTAGTGTTCTCTTTTTTTTTTTTTTTTTTTTGAGAGATTTTCACTGTAGGGCACGTGTGCTCGCCAGACAGAGAGAGACCTAGAGACAGAAAGCGAGAAATCACCCCCCAGGGGGGATGGTCACGCCGCAATCCCTTCTCCTCCATTCTCCTCTCGGGATCTTGGGCACGCACCCACACGCGCCCGGCGTGAGTTTTAAGCCACCGGGTCCGGGATACGAATCGTGGTCGACTACGTGGGAGTCCAGCGACATAGCCATTACGCTAACTGCTGGTTCCCAGCAAGCTAGTGTTCTTCATGCCGCGTTGACACAGGGCTTTGCATTTTGGGGGAAAATAAACAAACAGACTTGGGGAGTATCAAGTAGTGATCTCTCCATTTCTTCCACACGACTCTTGGGAGGAACGTCACCAAGCTTTCATTCTGCTGCGCAGGCACTGTTGAATTGATCTGTTCAATAGCAGGCATTTATTCTGCCTCTGTGCAGTATCAGCACAAGGGCTGTGAGGGTCCAAGGAGGCAAGCTGAAGAAGCTGTGGTCACAGACACTGAGCCAGCAGGAAAGAGATGACCGACGCTGTTGGAGAGGCAGGAACAGAGCGCAACGGTTCCCAATCAGGACCAGGGTCCTATTTCCATTTCAGAAAACCCTGTGGGCCCCTCTTGGCACCAGAGATGGCATAATGGTTTTGTCACTGGGCTCCCACGTAGTCGATTATGGTTCAAGTCCCGGATCCGGTGGCTTAAAACTCACACTGGGCACGTGTACCTGGGTTCCCAAAATCCCGAGAGGAGAATGGAGGAGAAGGGACTGTGGTGTGGTCATCCTCCCCTGAGGGGGGGCGGTTCTTGCTTTCTGTCTCTCTGGCAAACATATACACTTTATAGCAAAAATCTCTTTCTCTCTAAAAAAAAGAAAGAAAGAAAAATAAAGGAAGAAAGAAAGTAAAGCCCGTGGGCCCCTCTTAACAAGAGTTCTTTCTCAGTGCTGGTGCTGGAAACGTGGTAACGCCGACAGTACAAGAAGCACCAACAGCTCTCCGGGCCTTCTGGAGGGCCAGACCCTTCTAAGCACCCTGAGTGTGGTCGAGTCATTTATCTGCCATAACCCCAAGAAGCAATTACTTAGGACCTCTATTTTACAGAGAAGACAACTGAGGAACAGACCTGCCTGAGGTTCTAAAGCTAGTGTGTGGCAAAGCCAGGGTCCACACTCAGCCCTCCACCTCCAGCACCTTCAGGCTTCATCATCAGCTCACTTCTTGTTTTTTTTTTCTTCTTTTGTTTTAAGATTTTTTTCTACAGGGCATGTGTACTCACCAGAGAGAGAGAGAGAGGGAAAGGGATAAATCACCCTCAAGGGGGGTTGGTCACACCTCAATCCCATCTCCTTCACTCTCCTCTCAGGACTTGGAGCACACATGCATACATACCCAGCATGTTTTTCAAACACTGGATCTGGGACCCCAAACACACAGTTGACCATGTAGGATCCAGAGTCTTAACGACCACACCACCTGCTGACCCAGGTCACTGCCTCTTGACAGCTGCCTGAACTCCAGTAAGGGTTAGGAGCGGATGGGTCGCAGCACCTCCTCTGCATGCTAGGAGACGGCGGAGTGTGCACATTCGGGATGTGGGGGTAATTCAGCCCTAAGGACACACCTGCAGACACAGGTCCCGGAGTTCCGTGCTGGCTCCAGGGCGTTAGGCCATCTACGTGGGTGGTGTTTGAACTGGGCCTTGGAGTAGGATGTTCGCAAGCAGAGGTGGAAGCAGGAAGGCACAAGGAAAGGGGGCACTGAGTAGAGGTGCGAGAGGGGCTGGAGCTCATCCTGGGGAATAGGCGCAGGGGAGTGCAAGCAGAGAGGACCGTGCTGGCCGTGGCCCTCCTGCCAGCTCCCATCCAACCACGGGGGAAATGGGCCACTTTTTTTTAAAGAGGGATTTTTGCTATAGTGTGTGTGCTTGCCGGAGAGACAGAGAGAAAGTGAGAAATCACCCCCTGGGGGGATGGCCACACCACAATCCCTTCTCTTCCAATTCTCCTCTCGGGATTTTGGGCATGCACGCACACATGCCAGGCGTGAGTTTAAGCCACCAGGTCCGGGACTCGAACTGTGGTTGACTACATGGGAGTCCAGCAATGTAACCATCTGCTGGTCCCTTCTTTGTCATATCTTGACTGTACATTGCCAATTTGCAGGATTACTTTGAAATTTATATTAGATGATTTTACAGTAGTTCTCGTCTCAAAGTTAATTAATTAATAATTTACTTATTCTCTTGAAAAAGAATGTTGCATTTTGATAGCAAGTGAGTCATTTTTACAAGAATCATAGACAGTTTTATATTTGAGTCACCCGATTGAAGGATTTTTTCCCTAATAATTCTTTTTTTTAAGGTTTTGTTTTTTTTTTCCATAAGGCGTGTATGCTTGCTAGAGAGAGACAGAGAGAGGGCAAGTGAAAAATCACCCCTCTGGAAGGATGGCCATGCCATAATCACTTCTCCTCCATTCATCTCTTGGGATTTTGGGCATGCACTAACATGGTGTGATTTTTTTTCAAGCCACTCCACCAGGGTCGTGTGGGAATCCAGCACTTTAACCTCCACACCACCTGCTGGCCCATTTCCCCTAATAATTCTAAGATCTGTTTCATATTCTACAGTAAAAAATCTGACTATAACTTTTGACTCTCCCAAAACTTAACTGCTAATAGCCTAGTGCTGATCAGAAGCCTGAAGGAGGGACCAGCAGATGGTGTAGTGGTTATGTTACTGGACTCCCACATGGCTGACTGTGCTTCGAGACCTGGACCCAGTGGCTTGAAAATCACACCAGGCACATGTGTGTGTGTGCGTGCCTGTGGGCCCAAGATCTCAGGAAGAGAACGGAGAAGAAGGGGTTGTGTCATGGCCATCTTTCTGGGGAGTGATTTCTTATTTTCCCTCTCATTGTCTCTTTTTCTCTCCTTGGTAAGTGCACATGTCCTAAGGCAAAAACCTCTCAAAAATAAATGAAAGAAAGAAAGAAAGAAGCCTTAAGGATGACAAACAATTGATCAACACTTATTTTCTATGTTACATGGATTACATACTGTATTGTTATCATAATGTAAGTTAGAGAAAAAATGTTATTAAGAAAATCATAAGGGAGCCAACAGGTGGTGTGGTGGTTAAGGCTCTGGATCCCACATGGCTGACTGTATATGGTTTGAGTCCTGGACATGGCCATCCTCCCCGGGGAAGGGGGGTGATTTCTCACTTTCCCTCTCTTTGTCTCTCTCCAGCAAGCATGCTTGCCCTATGACAAAAATCTTTTAAAAAAACCAAAAAACCAAACAAACAAACAAAAAAAAAACGATAGGAAAACACATTTACAGTACTGTACTGCATTTTCCAAAATATTCATTGAAACAAAAATTCACTTATAAGTGGGCCTGCTCAGCCCAGACCAGTTTTGTTTAAAGGTCAGCAGTATTAATACAAGGTCATCTCGGATTCTCAGAGGAAGAGGCAATAATCTGCTCCGCGCTAACTGTAATGTACTGCTGCCAGCTGAAGTAAGAATCTGGCCATCCATCTCACTGTAGCGAGTTATCTGCCAGAAGAATTGAAGAAGCACACTTGGGTTGTAATCCTGCATCTGCCAATTACGAAATGAGCTTGGTTGAGTCATCTAACATCTCCAGGCTCCCTTTTTTCCATCTGTGAAATGGAGGCATCTGGGGCCAGCAGGTGGTGTAGTTGGCTAAGGTGCTGGGTTCTCACCTGGCGGCTTGAAACTCACACTAAGCATGTGTGTGTGTGTGTGTGTGTATGTGTGTGTGTGTGTGCCCAAAATCCTGAGAGAAGAATGGAAGAGAAGGGACTGTGGCATGGCCATCCCCAGGGGGTGTTTTCTTGCCTTCTGTCTCTCTTTCTCTGTCTCTCCAGCAAGCACACGGGCTCTATATCAACAATCTCTCTTTCAGAAAAAGAAAAAGCATGGAGGGACCATCTCAGTTCTGTGATACTTTGGCAAGGCCATGAGTCTTGCTGGGCCCTGAGCTCCACAAAGCCAGCTTTCCAGACCCCACAGTGAGCTCAGGCCCCCACCCCCCAGTTCAGGTTCCTTCTCTCCATCACTGCTTCCACACCAGCTGATCTTGGCAATCACCTCTGCGTTGAAAAGAATGCAGACTTGGAGTCACCAGGTGGTGTGGTGGTTAAGGCACTGGATTCCTACATGGCTTACCATGGTTTGAGACCTGGAACCGGCAGCTTGAAAATCTTGCCCTGTTTTGTGTGTGCATCTCCGAAATCCCAAGAGAATGGAGAAGGGATTGTGGCGTGGCTGTCCCTCCTGGGGGGTGATTTCTCAGTTTCCCACTCTCTGGCAAGAGCATATGCCCTATATCAAAAACCTAAAAAAAAGGAAAACGCAGACTTCCATGTCCTTCGCAGACTGACTGGAGCAGGGGCTGGACTGCGCTTTCTCTTCTAAATCAAAGCGAGTGTTTGCCTTTGGGGACTGGAATTATGGTAACACTTTTTTCCACTCTCTTTATGATTTCCCGTACTCTTTATTTTTTTTGTCACTAAGCATGTAAAGAAAAGAAAAAAGAAAAAACTGGGTTTGGGGTTTTATTTTGTTTTCATTGAGGGGTAAGGTGAGAGGTGAGGTGTTCAAATGCATGGAATTGCTTTCCTTTGCCCAAGAAAATAACGTATGTGAGTCTTTTAAGAACTCTCTTGGTGAGAGGAGGACAGACTTGTTCTGATGAACTGATGAGCTCACAGAGAAATGAACTCAAACTTCGTAGGTCTTGGAAGACAGGCCGTACGCAGTGATGGTGGCTGGTGGCAGACAGGCGAGTCACTCCGCGTTGGCATTGCACATCTATGGAAGCCAGGCAGAAGAAGGCATTTCCTCCCAGGGCAGAAGAGAGCTCAGGACAGAGAGATTCTGTCTGTCCCAACTCGCGATGCATCCAGTGGTTTTCCATTCTGTGACTGCTGGCCCGGGACGACTCGTGGTGCTCTGTCTTGCCCATTTGAGCTTGCCCTGGCTGTCACATGGCTCCAGGGGACATCATCCAGCTCTGGCCTGGCTTCGGTGCCTCTGAATCAAATTGTTCCCTTATTCATCGTTTGTTTGGCTATTTTCTTTCTTTCTTTCTTTCTTTCTTTCTTTCTTTCTTTCTTTCTTTCTTTCTTTCTTTCTTCCTTCCTTTCTTTCTTTCTTTTTTTTTTTTAAGAGGTTTTTGCTATAGGGCGCATGCGTTCGCCAGACAGACAGAGAGACAGAAAGTGAGAAATCACCCCCCAGAGGGGATGGTCACGCTGCAACGCTGCAATCCCTTTTCCTCCATTCTCCTCTCGGGATCTTGGGCACACACACACACGTGCCCGGCGTGAGTTTAAGCCACCGGGTCCGGGACGCGAACTGCGGTCGACTACGTGGGAATCCAGCAACATAGCCATTATGCTAACTGCTGGTCTCTTGTTTGATTATTTTCTACCTCAGCAATGGTGGCCCAGCCAGCAGAGAAAAGCTGCATGGAGAGTGTGCAGCCCTTCCTGGCGTCCATTCTGGAGGAGCTCATGGGGCCGGTGAGCTCCGGCTTCAGTGAAGTACGCTCACTCTTTGAAAAAGAAGTGGATGAGCTCAGCCAGAGCTTCCAGACCACCAAGGACTGTGTCCAGCTGAAGGAGGTAGGATGGGAGCTGCTGCTTCGCTGAGCACTGTGAGCACTGAGCGCTGAGCTGGGCATGGGTGGACTCCTGAGGCTGCCTTCCTTGGGCTTTGTCTGCTCTCCTTCCCTCGCTCACTCCCTCCCGCCTTCCCTTCCTCTGGCTTCCACTCTTTCATCTGGCCTTTCTTACATCCACCTGACCACCCAGTCACTTATCCGCTCAGCCTTTCATCCACCTGGTATTGCTATGGGTGGTTTTCAAGTTATAGAAGTGCCAGTTGGAGGGAACTGAGTCATGCATGTAAAGGCGACATTAGCATCCCTGATAGCCACCCTCCCAGTACTCCCCACTCCTAGGCCACGCCCATTCCCAGCGCCCTGAATTCAGGAGTGTAAGTAGCTCTGCATATGACCTTCTGTCCCTTTTCAAGCAAATATCCTCATTTATAGGTTTGTTGGCTTGCTTTTTTTCTCAGAAACATAGACTCATGATAGAGACCTGTGTTTCTCCATGTGTGTCCCAGGGTCAGCAGTGCCATCGTCATCGGGTTGTTAAGAATGCAAATTCTCAGGCCCCACTGCAGATCTACTAAGTTGGAGACTCTGGAGGTGGGGCCCTGAGTCTGCCTTTGTTTACTTGCTTCTTTTTTTTTTTTTTTTTTTTTGCCCCTATAGGGCGCGTGTGCTCGCCAGACAGACAGAGAGACAGAAAGCGAGAAGTCACCCCCCAGGGGGGATGGTCATGCCACAATCCCTTCTCCTCCCTTCTCCTCTCAGGATCTTGGGCACGCGTGCACAAGCGCCCGGCGTGAGTTCTAAGCCACCAGGTCCGGGACGCGAACTGCGGTCGACTACGTGGGAATCCAGCGACATAGCCATTACGCTAACTGCTGGTTCCCTACTTGCTTCTTTTTTAAAAAAATGAATTAATTTAATATTTTAAGTGGTGTTTTTTGTTTTTGTTTTGTTTTTGTTTGTCTTGTTTTGTTTTTGCCATAGGACGCGTGTGCTCACCTGAGAGAGAAAGTGAGAAATAACTCAAGGGGGATGGCTACCTCGTGATCCCTTCTACTCACTCTCCTCCTAGGATTTTGGGCACACGCACGCATGTGCCCAGCGTGATTTTCAAGCCACCAGATCTGGAATTCAAACCGTGGTCAGCCGTGTGGGAGTCCGACATCTTAACTGCTGTGTCACCTGCTGACTTCCTCCCCAGAGTCTTTTTTTGGGGGGAAGGGATAGAGGGTTTTGTTTTTTTTTTTTGCCTTAGAGCTTGTGCACTTGCTAGAGAGAGACAGAGACAGTGATAGTGGGATGGAAAATGAGAGACCACCTCCCGGGGGATGGCCACACCACCATCCCTTCTCCATCATCCTCTCAGGATTTTGGACATGCAGGTGCATGTGCCTGGTGTGAGTTTCAAACCTCCCAGTCTGGAACTCTTAACAGCAGGCGACCATGTGAGAGTCCAGTGATGTGACCATTATGCCAACCTGCTGGCCCCTCTGCTACATTTCAAACAAGGGATTTAAATTTTACACTTGCTCATTGCACTTCCTCAGGCAGGGAGCTTTCTCCCCCCGTATTCCATCAGATTGGGGTTGTCATTTGCTTAAGTGTCACCCAACTGACAGGAACAAGGAACAAGAGCCATTCTTGCTCTTCTGCCTGCTTATATATATTTTAATGGCCAGAGGGTACATGTGCTCACCAGAGAGTGGGAGAGAGAGACAGTTCCCAGTGGAGCGTGGTCACTGCAGTCCCTTCTCTCCATTTCTCCATCCTGTTGGGATTTGGGCATGCACACACATGTGCCTGGCATGTGTTTTAAGCCCTTGGCTCAGGGCCATGCGGGACCCCATGACTTTAACCACTAGGTCATGGGGTCAGTCCAGTCTATACGTTTATAAACAGATTCATTTCATATTGTGTAGGAGGGACAAGTTCAACCATATGCTTTTGATGATTAATTCCACATCAATGACTGTCTCCATAATTCACTTCTTAAAGGGAGTAGCATCTTCCCTTATAGCACTATTAGAATGGACCCTTTTAAAATTTGTTTAAAGAAAGCTAAAAATTAGATTTGTCTTTTTTCTATAAGGCAAAGATAGAGCTTCCTGTGCCAGCACCTTCCTTCTCTCTCTCTCAGTACATTTTCAGGATTATTTATTTATTTATTTATTTATTTATTTATTTATTTATTTATAGAGATTTTTGCTGTAGAGCACATGTGCATGCCAGAGAGGCATTGAGACAGAAAGCAAAAAATCACTCCCCAGGGAGGATGGCCATGCCACAATCCCTTCTCTTCCATTCTCCTTTTGGGATTTTGGGTACACACACATGTGCCCAGTGTGTTTCAAGCTATCGGGTCCAGGACTCGAACTGGTGTCAGCCATGTGGGAGCCCAAAGCTTTAACCACTGTGTCACTGGCTGTCCCCTTCCTGATTATTTTAAACCTCCAGTATTCAATTTTAAAAATTATTTGTAGGTCAGCTTGGGAAATAGATTGCCCTCTGCTGTAACAACACTCACAGTGTAAAGCATGTTGCTAACGCTTGAGGGCTTTCACAGACGAGTTATTAAGTTTGACTGGCGCAGACTAGAGCAGGACGGGCCCATTTTTTACAACTGGATACCTCTCGTAGGTCAGTCTTTTTTCTATCATGCTTGCCTTAACCACCAGCTCCATGAGGCAACCTACAGCAGAGGGAAGCCTGTGGGTGCTGTTCGAGCATCATAGAATTGTGGGGAACGCTTGCCAACCTGCCCAAGTCCAGGAGCCAGAGAGCATCCAAATCTCCCTGGAGTTTGTCGATGTCACTCATTTAAGGCTTGGAAAGCTCGCAGACCCAGCAGCAGTCAAGTGCCACAGACCTCGCCTGTCTGGCTCCCAGGCTCTGGATTGGGAGCTTGGAGTTCGTCAAGAGTTTATGAAGACTGAAGTCTCCCCCTCCCCGCAACTCTGAGTGCACCTCCGAGTCTTCCCATCATCTGGCTGGCCAGTGTCTGTCCTAGAAATAGGGCTTCCCTGAAGAGCCACCGAAGGAGGGAAGTGAGACAGTCGAGATGTCACCCGTGGGGATCCGAGCAGTGGCTCTCTAATTACGTACGTGTGGCTGTTGAGAACGTAGGTGATACGTAATAGGCATGCAGTACCATTCTAAGTCTGAGGCATTTACTCCAGCATCTAGGCCGGCTTCTGAGTCTCCCGCTGGATTCTGTGAAGATGGAGCCTTGTTACGTGAAAGTCGACCTGCTTCAAGAACGCCTGCAGGATCTCAAGAGCCGCTTCCGCTTCCCCCACGTGGACCTGGTGGTTCAGAGGACACAGAACTACATGCAAGAGGTGGGAGCAGCAGGGCACCGGGTGGATGAGGGCGGGCGGGCGCAGAGACATCACCGAACCCAGGGGAATGGGCACGTCTGTCATCGTCCCGTCACGTGAGGACGTTCTCTGTCCCGCTAGAGGCTTCCTCTTTCTTCCAGGTTGAACATCAGAGAGAAGAACTATCTCAGGGAAACAAAATAGCATTAATTAATGATTACTTGATTTGTCAAATCGGTGCTTTTAACAATGGCCTCGCACTAGTATCATCTGGGTGCTCTTAGGAAGTCCTGGTGCCTGTGCCCCATCTCCAGGGATTCTGAGTATATATAGAGATACGTATTGGCGGGATGGTCTCTCTATTTATTAGTTTATTTATTTAATTTATTTACTAGCTTATTTTTAGAGAGATTTTTGCCATGGGGCTCATGTGTGTGCCAGAGAGACAGAAAGCAAGCAACCACCCTCCATGGAGGATGGCCACGCTGTAATCCCTTCTCCTTCATTCTCTTGGGATTTGGGGCATGCACACACGTGTCTGGCATGAATTTTAAGCTTCTGGGTCTGAGACTTGAACCATGGTCGTTTACATGGGAGTCTAGTAATGTAACCATTATGTTACCCGCTGGTCCCAGGAAGGGTCCCTTTAAAGAACTCCCACCCCTATTCTCACTATTTCTAATATGCAGCCAGGATCGAGAGCCATGGCTTAAATGAATTCTCTAACCTAGTTGAGAGTGGAAATCAATCACATCTTCGTATTTTAGTTTCTTGTGTCTACTTGCTAGATTTTTCTGTTTTTCCACAAGGAACCTTTTCCCCAGAACAGGACTGACTCACACCAACTCTTTTCAGGTTATGGTTCTTGAAATGAAGAAAGGTGTAAGGACACAGTTTTATTTCCCGGATGTTCTGGGGGAGCTCACTGTGGGCCCTGCGGTGGGCTGAATCTCACTTCGCAGAGCTGTAGTGACACTGAGTCTTAGATCAGTTCCTGCAGCGTTGACAGTGCTGTCACAGAGGTCTGTGTTCAGATGCTTTGCACTTAGGAAAGAAACCTGTAATTTTTTTTTGGAGAGGTTTTTGCTACAGGGCGCGTGTGCTCGCCAGACAGACAGAGAGAGACATAGAGACAGAAAGCGAGAAATCACCCCCCGGGGGGATGGTCATGCCGCAATCCCTTCTCCTCCATCCTCCTCTCGGAATCTTGGGCACGCACGCACATGCGCCCGGCGTGAGTTTTAAGCCACCGGATCTGGAACGCGAACCGTGGTCGACTACGTGGGAGTCCAGTGACATAGCCATTACGCTAACTGCTGGTTTCCATAAACTCGTGATTTTGTCTTAAAGCTTTTTTTAAAAATTATTTTATTTATTTATTTATTTATTTGCTTTAGAGCACATGCACTTACCAGAGAGAGACACAGAGGGAAAGTGAGAAAGCAAGCCTCCAGGTCTGGGACTTAAACTGTGGTTGGGCCAGGTGGGAGTCCAGCCTCTTAACCACCATGCCACGAGCTGGCCCCAACTCATGCTCTAATTTTATTTTGAAGTGCGCCTGTACATAGGCGTGTGTGTCTGTGTGTGTGTTTCCTACCTCTTAGCGAGGTCACTGCGGCCCTGTGGCTACTGCTTCATAACCCAGGGAGTGGGGTGAGGACTCGTTGCCCTCGGCCACCCCTGGATGAGCGTCTGAGGGGACCGACTCATCTCTGATGGCCTGTTGCCCCTTCTGCAGACCAGGAGTTGCAGTCCCAGCCTCTGACTGCTCTGTTTCTGTGTGCTTCTGGTTTCCAGCTGATGGAGAATGCAGTATTCACTTTTGAGCAGCTGCTTTCTCCACATCTCCAAGGAGAAGCCTCCAAAACCGCAGTGGCCATTGAGAAGGTTAAGCTTCGAGTGTTAAAGGTAAAGCCCTTCTCTCATTCATTTGTGGGAAGCAGAAAACAAGAATGTAACTCCTGTTTCTTTTGTTACTGGGGAAATGACCATGTTCTCTTTCTGAACGAAATGTCCCCCTTCCTCTCTCCTTCAGCAGCAGTTTCCTAAGGATGACTTTCATTCCTCTTCTGCCATCTAGTGGCTTCCTTAGGGACCGCGGGTCCTCGGCAGGTCCTCCCACAGCGAGGAGTGACGCATCCCAGCTTATTTCCAATTTCCAGGCAATTGCACTTGCAAACATTCTTTGGCTGTCCACTCTGAGCATCACGATAGGCGTTGCATGGGATATAAAAATAAGTGAGGCATATCTCTTCACAGAGTTCACAGTGTAGCAAAATTTCTTTAAAAGAAAAATCAAAACCTTAAGGCAAAGGAAATATGCCAAGGAGACGATACATTTTCATATGAAACTTTCAGATGTGCATCATTCGTGAGCATATATCAAGATGATTGTAATAAGCACATAGATGGCATATTTTAAAACTTTTTCCTCTGTAGGGCCCATGCGCTTGCTGAAGAGAGACAGAGAGGGAAAGTGAGAAACAACTCCCTCGGGGGGGGGATGGTCACACCACAATCCCTTCTCTGTTCTCCTCTAGGGATTTGGGGCATGCATGCACTTGTGTCCGGCATGTTTTTCAAGTTGCCATGTCTGAGACTCATACCGGAGAGTCAGCCATATAGGATCCAGCACCTTAACTTCCATGCCACCTGCTGGCCTGGAAACGTTTAATTTGATCCTCACAGAATGCGAGATAATTAGAATATTTCATTCTAATTAACCATTAGAATTAATTAATTCTAATTAATTAAAGAGCTCAAGTGTCTTCCTAAGCTCAACAGGCTCACCAATGGTGAGCTTAGAGGCGAACCATGTTTCTGCCTTGTCTGCTCACCCCGCGCTCCCTCCTGCTTCCTCAGACGACACTGTGGAATAGACACTCAAAATCCCACAGAGCCTGGGGCGGTCCTCGAACTCCAGACCCCATCTGGATGCCTCATAGGCTAGAAGAAACTCTAGCAACAAGTCATCGAGATTGAAAGCAGTACCGATCAGGATAACGGAAATGATCATGAACTTGTGATTGAGTTGACAGAAAAGATGGATCGGTGTCAAATATTTCAACAGATAGAGGAGAGGAACAAAGGAAGCAGAAAGGCATTCAGACATGAGGCCCTCGGGTTGGAGAGGGACTCAATGGGTCTCTAGTTCCATTCACATCCAGGAGTAATGATGTTCCTGCCAGGGGGTCAGCCAGTACTTGGACACCTCCAGTGTTGGGTCACTCTTTCTCTCCCAGGACTACCCGTTCCTGTTTTATCTCTGGATATTTTCGACTGCGGGAATGTGCCTTCTTGTGGTAGACCAGTAGACCAGTGCTCTCGCACTAGTCGTTCAAGTTCTGCCCTCTTGGTTCATATTTTTCTACAACACATGGTAGCCTTTGGTTGTTTGAACAGAGTTGTAATTTTGCCACGGGTTACTATCTCCAGTTAATTGCCTTCACTTCTTCGGCCACCCTTCCTTCAGCCATTCTGCTTCCGTCCCAGTTTGTCTGTGATCCCCTCCAAGCGACGCCTAAAATCAAACCTGGGTCTCCAGGTTTGGGGGGTCAGTGCAAAACAGGGAATCATCCTCTTTCTTGTTCTAGACACTAAACTTCTTTGAACTGTGTCACGGTGTTTGCAAAGCGCTGGACCCGGCCCTCTCTGCCCTTGTGGAATCACCACAATGCGCCGGTCCTGCTTTCAGGATGTAGATTGGAAACCATCAGCGATCGCGGCTCCCAGGGTGCTGCCCTGGACAGAGCTGATGGAGTGCAGGCACCCCCAGCCCCACCCCCGACTTCGTCATAGTGCAGGACAGATCGCCGCTCTGTTCTGGTCTTGCCACAATCTCCATATCTGTAGGAGGAGAGGGTGAGATGGGTGGGCCACTTTCAGTCCTAACCTATGCTTGGAGTATGAGGAGGTTACATCAAAAGATCCCTGAGACCTTGGACATACAGGGGCCTTCAGAAATTAGGAGGGGAAAGAGAGAGGAAGGGGGTGGCCGAGATTTTTTGTCCTGTTGCTCTTAGCATATGTTTCTGTGTTGACAGCAATATGATTACGACAGCAGCACCATTCGGAAGAAGATATTCCAAGAAGCACTGGTTCAAATCACACTTCCCACCGTGCAGAAGGCCCTGGCGTCCACGTGCAAACCAGTAAGGAGATGGGTTACTCCAAAGAGACTGCATAGTATGAAAAAACTACATACAAGTTTCAACGTTTTTTTTTCTTTTTTTGCACCAAGGGCTGGATGGTAGCACAGCGGTGAAATGTAGCACTCTGTGAGGCAGTCCCACATGGGAAGGTTCCTGGTTCAAATTCAGAGTCCTCCCTGAATGTGGTGGACACACAAGCACCCAGGATCCAGGGCTGACTGGAAATGGGGGTGGATTATGGCAGTGAGACCCCCTGTGTGGGTGCTGTCTCCTTCTCTCTCTTAAGTCCAAAACAATTGTTGTACCAAAATAAATCCTTACTTTTAATTCCATTTTTCCACAAACAGACACATCTATGTCCCCATGAATTTTATTTGCAAAATGAAGATGCAAGAGAGCTTTGCTGATTCCTGAGCTAGGCAAAGATCTCACAGGGTAAAGGCCTGAATTTGAGCCCAGCTAAGGGTTGACATGGAACGCCTCATTATAGTATGACTCGTTGGCCCAGCGTGTCCTCTGAAATGTGACCACTGCATCCAGAAAATATCCTAGATAATAAGATACCAGAAAGATATTCATTCTGTTAAATCCTGTAACAACAGTTTAATGAAATCACTTAAAGCTGCTTCACACACCAGGTGCGTAGTGGCTGCCCTGACCCTGAAGGTGGGGCTTAGTCTATGGGTGGCATAGGGCTGAACAGACTCTGGAGGCTGGTCTGAGACCAGAGTTCAAGTCTTTGCCCCTCTATAATCAGCTCTGGGGCAATTATTTTCCTCTCTTGGTCTAGATGTCAACTTCTATGAAATGTAGGTAATAATTTGTTGTTTTTTTGTTTTGTTTTGTTTTTTTAAGAGATTTCACTATAAGGTGTGTGCACTCTCTGGAGAGGCAAAGAGAGAGAGAAAGTGAGAAATCACCCCCTGAGAGAGATGGCCACACTGCAATCTCCTCTCTTCCATTCTCTGGGGATTTGGGGCACGTATGCACATGCACCCGGTGTGAGTTTCAAGCCTTCGTGTCCAGGATTCAAACCTGAGTCGGCCATGTGGGAGTCCAGCACCTTAGCCACTAGACACTTGCTGGTCCTTGTAGTATTGTTCTTAAGACTAAGAAGACTGGAATGACAGAATTAACACTGGGGATGCTGTTCTCAAGAGCAAGGCACCGTGTTTGACTTTCTATATGGATTCTCTCAATAATCCTCTCGATTGAGAGTGACCTGCGAGGAGGCCCTGTTTATGTTCTCATTGTGCAGTGGAGGGAACCTGAGTGGTTAAATAACAGGCCCAGACTCACAGAGCTGGAAGCACCAGCATTTGGACCCAGCCCACCCTCCCCTATCACATGGTGGGCACTCGTCAGTAGTCTCAGCTACTCCTATTATTATTACTAACCATTCACATTTCAGAGATGATCTACGAGACTGGACATGGCAAGGCCTGCTCCCTCTTGGGACCAATGATAAAGAGCTCTCTGGAATTTAAAAAGGGCTTTTTGGCAGCCTGGAGAGTCTCTAGGCACTGGAACATTAAATTCATCCGCATGAGTTATTTTACTGCGGACATTTCTGTGGTCATTTTTATATTCTGTAAATGCTATTTATCTTCATATAGTCATCAGCCTAGCATACATCATACTTGGCACTTGTTTCTGGGGTGTATTTCTTCAGTAGAAAAGGATTTGATTAAGGCAAACGAGTAGACTCGGTCTATACGAGCATCCTTCAGTCTTATGTGACAGAACCGTTCAGCGGCCCGACAGTGACTGGGTTCACCTCTGGACGTGTCTGTGCTCAGATGTTCTCCTGAGGGTACTTTTATTTTTCAATCACAGAGGCAGCGTGGGTCTCAGAGTCACCTCCTCCCAGTGAGAAGAAAGCTAAGAAGAGTTCCCCTTCTCGTCTGCTCCCCTCTTCCCAAGCATCAGCAGAGGGGGTTATACCCGAGCTGTAAGAGGCTCTTAGTGATTTTTTCCCTAACTTTATTTGTTTCTCCTGTGAGTGAGAAAGACAGAGAGATAGAGAGAAAGAGAGAGACACAGGACACACAACAGGCTCTTAGTGCCCCCAGCTGTTAGCCAGCCCTGCCCGGATCATGGGCAAGCACATGCCTGGGGTACTCAGGGAAGTCTCCAGATTTGAACACGGAACCTTCCCATGTCGGATTGCCTCACAGAGCATTGTTTTACAACTGCACCACTATCTGAGGTACATCTCTCTTCTGATTTTTTTAAGAGGTTTTGGAAAGGTTCGTTTGTTCATTTGTTTGTTTGTTTATATTTAAGGTTTTTGCCATAGAGTGCCCAGAGAGAGACAGAAACAGTGAGATGGAAAATAAGAAATCATCCCTCGGGGTGGTGGCCATACCACAATCTCTTCTCTTCCGGGATTTTGAGCACACACGTACCAGGTCGGATGTGATTTTCAAGTTGCCAGGTCTGGGACTCGAACTGCATTGGCTGTGTGGGAATCCAACGCCTTAACCACTATATCACCTGCTGGCCCCTTGTGATTTTTTAATGGAGAGCCTGTGAGCAGAGTTATCAGTAATGAAGGATATCAATGTAAAGAGCTTCTTAAAAATCCGAATTTACGGAACAGATCATTTATTGTCTGCTCTGTAGAAGTCATCTTTATTTTACTAAATTGTGTTTTCCTTGGTTCTTTAAATAGCAACTTCTTAGATCTATGCACTCAATCTTGCTATGTATTAGAACTGTGGGAACAGTTGGAAAAAAAAAAAAAAAAAGATTCTGACTCTTCAAGACCCACTCTCAGGGATTCCCATATAGCTAACTAGCCCAGAGAAGGAAATATCTGCTAGTTTGGTCCGTTCCGTGTGGAAGGCCTGACTGTAAAACTGAGCACACCATAGCAGTGTACATGGCCCCAGAAATGATTTTGTTCCACAAAATTATTAGCTGGTTGAAGTTTTAAATGTCTACTGTTTACTCAGTACAGCCAGGCCAACCTGTGGTGCGGTGGTTAAGGGAGCAGGATCCCACATAGCTGACTGAGTGGTTCAAGTCCTGGAGGCTGTGGCCTGGGAAACATACCTGGTGTATGTGTGTGCATGTGTGCCCCAACATGCCAAAATCTCCAGACAAGGAGAACTAGAGGAGAAGGGATTGTGGCATGGCCATTCTCCATGGTGTGGTGGGCAGGTGCTTCCTCTCTCTCTCTCTGGCAAGGCATGCACCCTTTGGCAAAGAATAAATGCATCAAATATATTTGCCATGTGCCAGACCACCACCCCTGCCACCCTGGAGTTCATGGCGCAGGGGCAGGGGGCTGTGCTGTGGGGGGAGCTCACAGCAGCCTTACAGGGAAGAGTTCCCGAAGATGCCAAATTCTGCTGATGGGCCCAGAGAGAAGTTCTCAGAGTCGTGCTTTCACCAAGGGGAAGAGGAATAAGGATGGGGGACCATGAAGGGGTGAAGAAAGGGTGTCTGTGCATGAGTCAGGGCCCCTCATCTGGCAGACAAAGAGACAGAGGTGCAGCATGGTGACATGGCTTGCCCAGGGTCCCATCGCTTATTCTGGGCACGGCCATCTCTGAGCAGGTCCTTTCCATCTCTGTGCCTCAGTCTGTCGTATAGACTCTCTCTGGGTCACTGAGGCGTAAGTCTCTTCAGTCCTTTGGCTCTCGGGCGGGTATAAAGAGACCTCATGACTGTCTGCTGGCAATCCAGTTGAATCCTGGGTACAGCACCCCAAATCTTAGCACTGCAAGTTGTCTGAATAGGGTGGCTTCTGACCACCTGCTATAGATCCTGTCCCTGCAGGCAAAAGGCATCAAATCCCACCGCTATGTCCCTGGTTCTCCCCCAAAGGGAGGCCTGCCCCAGACAACCAAGTGCACGGATTACAGAGTTCATCACCGCCATGTCATCTGGCGCCTGTGATCCTTGCCCTGTCCTCATGCTGGCAATAGGCAAGCCATTTGGAAAACCCCAGAAAGCAGGGAGGGTTACGGCACTTTGCATCGGCCCTCCCTCAGCTGTCTCCGAAGAAATCAGTGAGTGTCAGGCCAGTCGGGAGCGGCAGGGGAGAAAGTTCCTGAAGAGTCTTTGACTAGAAATTCTCCCAGGCTGAAAGGGGTCCTGTTCTAATAGAGTTAAACATACATCCACACTGTGGCCTCGCAATCTCACTCTAGGAATATACCCAAGATAAGTAAGTTGTTAAATAAACACGCACACACGCAGTAGTAGAAGAATATTCGCAGCAGTTATATTCGTAAGAGACAAAGTGGAAACATCTCCATGTCGATCAACAAGAATGTGAATAAAAATGTTTAATTAGTTGATTTTTTTATTTTTGGCCAGAGGGTGTGTGCACGTGCCAGAGAGAAGCAGGGTGACAGAGAGAGAAGGAGAGGGAGAAACACCTTCTGATGGGCCGTGGCATCACAGTCCCTGCTCCTTCACCCCTCTGTCCTGTTGGGATTTGGGTTATACAGGCATCCAGGCCTGGCAAATTTTTCAAGCTGCTGGGGCCAGGATTCAAACCATGTGGTTGGCTTTGTGGGATCCAGCTCCCTTAACCCTTAGGCTATAGGGCCAGTTCAACCATTTTAATTTGTCTTTATAATGAACGCTGTTTATCAATGAAAAGAAACGAGCTACTGATACACGTAGCCACAGGGATGAATCCCAAAACACATACAAAAGAAAATATACTTTGGTTTATAAAAAGTTCAAGAACAAGCAAAAAACAAGTAAGTCATGATAGATATCAGAACAATGCTTATCTCCTGGAGGAGTGTCGACCGGAGAAGGCTCTGGGGGTGGTACTGAGGCTCTCCGCCTTGACCTGGGTTATGGTGATTTGTGTATATTTATATTTTAAATCACTTTTAAAATCTGTGCCTTTCGCTGTATGTAATACCTACCTTGGTAAAGCCCTCTTGCCTTTTTCTTAAAAAAAAAAAAAGGAAAGAAAGAAGGAGACCCTGAAGTTATGATGAAAAAAAAGAGGCGCTAGTCCTGCTGACGAGGCCTTCTAGGGTCTCACCCGGCCAGGGGCACGGAATGTGTGCCCAGGGAAGGGAAGAGAGCTGCCCGCGGCTGCCAGCCATGCCCTGTCGTCTACATTAACAGAAGTGTGGGGGGCGGGCATGGTGCTTAGTCCCGCAAGCGGACAGGGGGGACCCACTGAAACATGGGTGGGCTGGGTCGTGCTCTAAACATCTTCTGGGGGCCAACCTTGCCCTCTCCCACACCCCCAAGGACGGGCTGAGTGTGAGTCCCTCGCTGGGAATGGCTCCATGCCGTTTCTTCTTTGTCTTCTGGTCTTGTCCTCCAGGAGCTTCAGAAATACGAGCAGTTCATCTTCGCCGACCATACCAGCGTGATCCAGGTTGAAAATGTGTATGAAGAGCTTTTACATCAGATCCTCCTAGATGAAACTCTGAAAGGTAAGGCCGGTTACCTGTGGCTTTTGGCGGGGGGGGGTTCATAGTGGGAAGCACCCTGGACACGGGCCTCAGGAGGGCTGGGAAGGCACGACAGGAGAAGAGGTTGGCAGTGGCAGGCGGGACACGTGCGAGCAGAGGGGAGGAAGGAGGGCACTAGCCTTGCCAGGCGTCCGTGGCCTGCCTGCACCATGTGATCCTTTGTGTACCATTTTCTTTTCTTTTTTGATTTGCCAGAGGGTGTGTGCGCTCCCTGGGGAGACAGGTAGAGAGAAAGTGAGGGCCCCCCTCCCTCCATCGTGGGGAATGGTCACACTGCAATCCCTTCTCTTCCATTTCTCTGTTTTCTTAGGATTTTGAGCGCGCACACACACGGGGTATTTCTCACGCTGCCAGGTCTGGGACTTGAACCTTACCATCAGTCGTGTGAGATCAAGTCCACATAATCATTATGCTACTGGGCTGGCCCACAATGTTCTCTTTCAAGACAAATATAAACTCTGAGGGGTTTTTGTAGAAGTTTTTGCTATAGGATGCTGTGCTCGCCAGAGAGACAGAAAGGGAGAAATCGGCATGGCCATGCTGCAGGTCCTTCTCCTCACGGAATTTTGGGCACACACACATACATGCACCCGATGTGAGTTTCAAGCTGCCGAGTCCTGGACTCAAATCACGGTTGGCCACATGGGAGTCCAGCACCTTAACCCCTATGCCACCTACTGGCCTGAGAATTTAAGCTTCATTTTACAGAAGGTCAGACTGAGGCTTAGAGTAAATTTAGCATCCCTGGTGAAGAGTGATTTTCCCTAGACTAGTCCATGAAACAAAGGCTAAGGGACTCTTTTCAGGCTCAAGCTGCAATCCTCCCAGAGCCACGAGGGGGTGATTCTGGCAGCAGGGCTTCCTGAGTGCGTTCTCAGCATCTTCCTCGTCTCCACTCAGCTGGGCAGAAAAGGACCTGAACCAGGACACAGGGCCCTGCCAGCCTGTACAAGGCTCTAGCACCCAGTACCCCACGGGCTCAGGCCTTGCCTGGGATCAGAATGAGGAGGAGAAAACTGGTAAAAATACTCCAGAGAGGGCCACCATCACTCTGTGGACCTGAAACATGCCTGGTCTCTACAGGGAAGATCTGGGGTAGCACAGAAGCTGTTCCACAGAGAAAACTGACCATGCACAAGGCCCGACCACAGCAGCTCACCTCAGGGGATCCAGCGAGCTCGATTTCACAACCGACCTTGTCTGCACCAGACAGGGCTCAGCCAGGCCTTTGCCTGCCCCCTATGAGAACCTCTGGATAAGTTCGAAAGAGATTTCTTACAGGGTGCCAGCTGGTGGCATAGTGGTTAAGGCCACTGGATCTCACATGGCTGACCGCGTGGTTTGAATCCCCAACCTGGTGGCCTAAAGAAATGTGCCAGGCACATGTGCATGCATGCCCCAAATCCCAAGAGGAGAATGGGGGAGGAGGGATTGTGGTGTGGCCATCTCCCTTGGGGAAGGTGGTTTCTCACTGTCTCTCTCTCTGTTGAGTACATGCACCCTGTAGCAAATTAAAATAAGTAAATCAATGAAAGAGATTCCTTTTCCCAGACACTTCAATGCTGTCTTTCAAACAGTGGTCATAATATACTGATTTTGTTGGGGAAGGGCACTGCTGCTAGCGGCTGAAAGCTCTTGCCGAATGCACAAGACATGCCATCTCTGCATGACCGGCACCCCTTGGGTGTGCTAGTGTAGGGCATCGTAACCCTGCACAGCTGCAGGCAGAGGCCCATCGTCCGCATCTCCGCTGCTGTGGCTGTTCTTGCTCCTCTCAAGGCCTTTGAGGCCGAGCGAGGCTGACAGATCTTCATGTGGGGCACATGAGGCCCATCAGGGTCTTTCATCTGCATGCTCAGGGCTGGGTACCTGTTAGGTGCTCACGGCTGTACTGAGACCAAAGCCAGAGAAGGTCGGGCCACCCCCGCCTAGTGGCCAGGCCAGAGCTGCCCGAAAGCAGCTGCTGGGATGTGATGGGGCCCCTGTGTGAGGCAGAAGATACCACTGTAGACCTCATCTCTGCATTCCCAGTGCCCGTCCCGTACAACCCAAACGGGATAGCCAGCAGATGATTGCTGTTTGAATAAATGAACAAGTGGACACTGTAGATGTACCAAGTTTTTGTTGTTTTGTTTTGTTTTGTTTTTTGAGAGAGAGATTTTTGCTCTATTGCATTTGTGTTTACTGGAGAACAGAGAAAGATAGAAAGATAGAAAATGAGAAATCGTTCCCCGGGGGGATAGTCATGTCACAATCCCTTCTCTTCCACTTTCCTGTCGAAATTTTGGGCATGCACGTACATGCTCTTCGCATGAGTCTCAGGTCGCCAGGTCTGGGACCTGAACCAGTTGTCCATGTGGGAGTCCAGCACCTTAACCACTATGCCATCTGTTAGCCCCAAGGTTGCACGTTTGAAAGCGTTTGCAGTCTTTGGTTATCAGGGAAGATCACCTGGAAGGGGATGAACGTAAGCTGGGTCTTGCAGCAGAAAGGCAATTTGGCTTCCGGACAAATCAGAAATCAAAATCCACATTGGCGAGACAGTGTTAACGTCGTGTTTTGTTTGCTGCCATTTCAGTGATAAAAGAAGCTGCTATCCTGAAGAAACACAACTTATTCGAAGACAACATGGCCTTGCCCAGTGAAAGCGTGTCCAGCCTAACAGATCTGAAGACCCCCACAGGGTCAAATCAGGCCAGCCCTGCCAGGAGGGCCTCTGCTGCTCTGCCTTCAGTGCCGGATGGCGAGACCCCTGGCAGTGAAGTTTTCCAGGACTTGGAAGAAAAGCAGCAGCTCAGAGTCCCTGGCTCCTGGCCCAAAGGAGACAGCCTCTCTGTCCCCGCGCCCAGCCCTCCCCTAGGTGGAGCTGGCCAGGTGATTGCTTCCGATGCGGAGGACCCTGTTGTGGATCCTGTGGCTGCAGAGGACACAGCAGGACCCCTGGGCAACTGCTCATCGGAGCCACAGTTTGGAGGGACCCCTAAGGAGGAGGAACCCACCCATGAAAAGCCAGAATCTGCCTCCTCCTTAGGCTCCTTGGATGAGCTCAGAAAGCTGTTGACGGTGACAGTTGAAGTCCCAGTGGAGTCTGCTCCAGGGGGTGATAAGGATGCAAATGAGGAGACCTTTGTTTCCCCAGAAAGTGAAAAAGAAGAAGAAAAAATCCAGACCCACACAGAGGCCAAGTGGCCAGCCGTCCCCTGTCCAGACAACTGCGAAGGAAGCAAAGTCAGTGAGAGGAAGGCCAGTCCTCCCCCAGCAGAGCCCGAGGCCCCTGGGGTGGAGTTGGGGGGCTTACCAGAGGCCAGCAGCCCTGCTTCTCAGCCAGCCTGGGGAGCGCTCCCTGAGGGGGCCCTGGAGGAGCCAGCAGAGGCTGGGGAGCCCCCTGAGGCAGAGCCCACAGGGAAGGCTTCCAACTCGGACGCCTCCGAGGGTGCTGGCGAGGGAGAGGCCGGGCCTCCAGAAGATTGTATGTTAGGTTCCGGCCCTGTCTGTCCCAGCGAGAGCCAGGTTTCAGAGGAACAAGAAGCCATGAGAGAAGGGAACAGTGGGGCCCAGGCCATGGCTGACGTGGACATGGAGGAGACCAAGGAGGCCCGGGTTTATCAGTGTCAGTGGGTGGTGGAGGATGCTCCCAGCACCGATGTCCTTGGCTCGCATGCAGATGACAGCCCTGTACACGTGTGTGACAGTGGTCAGGAGAGTTCCCCTGGGCAGCCCTTAGAGGAATGAAAGGGACACTGGGCAAAAGTCACAGGGTTATAGTTATGGGTACACTTTGGAGTTGCATATGAATTATTACACCCCCCAAAATTAAGTTTTTGCCTAATGCGAATCATAAAACCAGAGGAAATGCATACAGGGTGTGAGCACAGGGGCATACTTTGGTGGAATTGTACTGTTCTACCACAAATCACCGCTTCAGCATTTTAGCAGGAATTGCGAAGGCAGCGGGGTGTTGGGTGAGGGGCAGCGGCGGGTGTCCCGGGGAGGGAGTGGATGGCAGCGAAGGTGACAGCACAGCGGGAGCAAAGCTTTCGGCACCCCTGCGCGCTTCGCGGGCTCATCTTCTGGCGCACTTTAAGGCTTTTTAATTGTTCTGTAAAGATGCAAGCGTGTACTTTAAATCCAGCCTCACCATCTACTTGACCAATTTTGTCCTCTCCGGAGGAGTCGGCACTCGCCCACAGGCAGGCTGTAAGAAAGGAGGGCTTGATCTCTGTCGCCCTTGCTGGGCGAAGCCCCAGGAAACCTGTCCTGACGGGTCCCGAGGGAGCCCGAGCAGAAACGAGAGCAAGGTTGGGGGCTGTGGGACGTTCTGGGCCTGGTACAATTCCACCACCAGCTCCCTGTTAATGAATCTTACTGATACTTACTAGTTAATCACCTATTAAGAAAGTTCAGATGAAGTAAGAAAGTGTCGTTGGCATGTGGAAGCCTGAAAGCCATCCAGGTTAGCCTTAGACTGTGCGGAGGGTCCTGGGAAAACGACAGCTCGAAGCCTCCCAATGAAACAAGCAGTATTTGAACTGTTACTGCATGCTATGCACGTGTCTGCCTTAGCAAGAAAGAAAGTGTACTTCATCTCATGTAAGTTTAAAGACCCAAGGGGATTTCATCTAGAACTTAAAAACATACTACTTTTTTTACTTAGGACTGTTTAGGTCATTCCAGAACCAAACCTGGGCATCCGACGTGGCTCCAGCCTCATGGGGCAGCCCCTGGCACCCTCGCCAGCACGGCCGAGCCCTCCTCTCCGAAACTTTAACATTAGACCCCAACATATTGTCCCAAGAGCTTGTGTTGATCATTATCATCCGTTCTTTTTTTATTTTTATTTATTATTTTTTTAGAGAGATTTTTACCATAGGGCATCAGAAAGTGGTCAGTCACCCCTGGGGTGGGGGTTGGGGGTGGCCATGCTCCAGTAGTCCCTCTCCTTCATTCTCCTCTTGGGATTTTGGACACATATGCACCCGCACCTAGCGTGAGTTTTAAGCCACCAGCTCTGGGACTCGAACCACAACTATGTAGGAGTCCAGCAATGTGACCATTACACCCTCTGCTAGTCCCATTCCCATCAGTTCTTTAGAGAGTTTGTCTCACAGTTCACGTGTTGAAATCAGGGAGTAAAATGTCTCCGTCCCCACTCCTCCTGTGAAGACTCTCTTGCATCCCTAGGTCTCTGAGAATGAGTAATACCCAGTGGCATGTCCTGCCATACCAAATGGGCCCGACTTGCCCTAGACATGAGCCTCATGTCTGTGAGGGGCCCCTCTGCAGGTGAGGAAGGTCAGGGCGGCTTTTCCCTCCATCCTTCCAGCACTCGCTCACCCAGACCCGTGGCAGGGTGTGTGGAAATGACTTCTACTTCCTGTGTCTCCCAGAGGCTGCTCTCTTCAGAGACAGGAACTAGGGTTTAGTCATCCTTTGTGCTTCCTGCTAGAAACCCACAGCCCTCAATAATGGCTTCCTGTCCCCTCGAACGCCCTGAGTGCCAGCATAGGCACTTGCCCGCGGCCGCTGCCCCGGGAACCTGGTGCCCAGCACACCGCCGTGCCAGGGCTCTCTGGGCGTGCTGCCAGGCAGGGAGACATTTGTCCTTGGCCTTTCCTTCCTAGTTGAGTCCTCCCTTAAATAAAGTCCAGAGTCCGAGAGGCAGATGGCCAGATGTGCTGCTCAGTAGGACAAGGAGCCCAAGGGCCGGTGCCCAGCCCCACAAAGACTGCCCTGCCCCCAGGAGACCCGCCAGGCGAGGAGTCCCAGGCTGGGCTGACCGGTGCAGCAGCTTCCCAGCATCCTCCCTCGGCTGCCTCAGGGCTTCTTCCACCCTGGGAGGCTGAGCACTGGGCACTGCTGGGGAAGGCCAACCCTCAGCGCCATTCCTTTGCTCAGACAGGGCCAGGCTCTGAGTGGTAGGACGGACTTCAGAACACAGTCTGAGGCTTTTTGTACATATTTCACAAAAGACATGCCCCCTCCCGCCCCGAACGATTGTTCCGTTTGGATATGGGACAGGAAACTGAAGTGCACGTAAGGTACTTGGTATTCTCTCTCTTTTTTTTTTCTTCCAGTTTTACTATAGGGCATATGTGCTCCCTGGAGAGAGACGAGAGAAAAAGGGAGAGGGAAAGTGAGAAATCATCCTCCAGAGGGACAGCCACACCAAAACCTTCTCCATTCTCCTCTCGGGGTTTTGAGCACACGTGCACATGCGCCCGGCTTGTTTTCAAGCCACTGGGCTCAGGGCTCAAACCACACAGTCGGCCACGTGGGATTCAGCTGCCTTAATGATCCGCCACGCCACCTGCTGGCCCTGGCTTTAATTTTAACGTGTGGGATGGAGTCACCTTGCTGTTTCTGCAGACTTGGGTGTGCTGATTCATTGGTTTCCAGGTGAGGGTAAGGTCCCTGCCATCTCACTGGCGGTAGTAAAGCTCCTCATTTCCTACCAAAATCCATGCTGTTCTCTGCTCTGGGATCTCTCCTGGGGCAGAGCCATTAGGAATGCATAAAACCTCAAGGCGTGGTTTTGGCAAAAAAGCTCGTGACTTTAAGCTAGTCATGTTGCTATTGACCTTTCCCAAAGAAAGAATATTTTCCTTGAAATAATTGGCTTGTCAGTTTTTCCTTTGTGGCTCAGAGCAGAGGCAGTAGAGCCCTGCATTAGGCAGAGAAAACTCTCGAAAAAGTTTGAGGCTATAATAAGATTCCAATTCATCTGAAAGCTTTTTTTTGAGGTTTTTTTTCTTAGGGCATGTGCGAGAGAGAGACAGGGCATGTCTTAGGGCATGAGAGAGAGAGACAGAGACAGTGAGAAAACTTCCCCCAGGGGCGATAGCCACACCTGCAATCCCTTCTCCATTCTCCTCTCGGGATCTTGGACATGCACGCACATGCGCCCGGTGAGTTTCAAGCCACTGGGTCCAGGACTTGAACTGTGGTTGACTGTGTGGGAATCCAGCAATGTAACCATGACACCATCTGCTAGTCCCCGTCTGAAAGCTTACTAAAGAGACTATGTGAAGAACTGCAGGTCTATAGGTCTGAACGTACACAATTTTATGATAAAGATTCTCAAGTCTGGTTTTGTAATCCACCAAACAGCCAGCAGTTTCAAAGGGTTTTATAATTCTTCCAGAAAATGATGTTAATTTGCTGTAAAAAATACTAAGCGATATGTGCCGTGTAGCGACTTTAATATGGGGAGGGGAAGGACAGCTCTGATTTGTACAAGAACATGGTTTTGCTTGCTGAGACAGTGGGCTACATGTGCTGGCCTCCAAGAACAGGCAGTGTAGAGGTCTGCTTCGTGACATCTGCAGCTTTGAGAGAAAAAAAAATCTGCAAAATCTGCACTGTGGGTTGATTTTTCTGGTCACTATATAAAGCAAATAAACCAAAACCACTTTGTAACCAAGTACTTACTCTGCCGAGTGCCTATATTCCAATAAAACTTTCACCCTTGAAGAGCTGTCCAGATGTCATTTATTTGCAATAGGCCTGGTTTCATCTTTTAAGCAAGTGCCATACTTGAGCTGCAAGGAGCAACCCTCAGAAACAAAAAGATGAATCACTGGTATTATGGAACTTACAGGTTTTTTTTTTTTTAAAGAGAAATTTTTGCTATAGGGTACGTGTGTGCTCTCCAGAGAGAGAGACAGAAAGCAAGAAATCACCCCCCAGGGGGGATGGTCACACTGAAATCCCTCTCCTGCAGTCTCCTCTTGGGATTTTGGGCACGCACGCACATGTGCCCTGCGTGAATTTTAAGCCACTGGGTCCAGGACTCCAACCGTGGTCAACCACGTGAGAGTCCAGCAATGTAACCATTACACCATCTGCTGGTCCCAGAACTTTCACTTTCTTGTTGTCAGGAAGGAATCTGCAGGGGCGCCGCTTCCCGTCGGGTGTAATTATGCTTTGATAATACATACACTTACTTCTCCAGGAGTTGGGGTACGTCCTTTATACAGCAATGGGCAATTACTCTTAATCCAGCTGCTGTTCAAACTTAAATTTATTTTCAGTGGGTAACAGGGAGCAAAACATTCATTCATTCTGTACTTGTACGTAAAACAGGATTTACTCAGGGACGTCCACAGTTGTTCATTTATCCATGAAGTCATTCATCCAAAAACTAACGCCCGTGTGCATTTGGGATGCAGGGACTCCAGTGGGTGCTGGGAACACAAACCCTTGATAACAGCAAACTCGAGTGCTCCGGGAAGACATGGCCAGGGAGAGCGCGGATGGATACGCGCTTCCTCACCAGCAAACACCTTGCCGGTGATCTCGGTGTTAACGCTCTCTACACCAACGCCTTCAGGCAGGAGAGGAGGAAAATGGGCGAAACCAAACCCAGCGGTGATGGGGACACTAAGAGGGGCACAAACTTTTTCTTTCAGGTTTTTGCCTTACAGTGTGTGCTCCCTGGAGAGAGACAGAGACAGTGAAAGGGAAAGTGAGAAATCACCCCCTTGGGGGAATGGCCACACTGCATTTCTTTCTCCATTTTCCTCTTGGGATTTTGGGCACGCATACGCAAGTGCCCAGCGTGACTTTCAAGCCACCAGGTCTGGGATTCAAACTGCAGTCGGTTAACCAACTCACCACCTGAACCTCCAGGATGCAAGGGTCATTCTCAGAGTGGCCCCTCTGGACCTTCTATTTACAGCCCGTAATCGGATCGGAATTGGGAGTGAGGGAGTGGGTTGAAACTAGTTTTTTCTTAGATTACGAGTTTATTGGGTGATTGGGCAGAAGTGATAAAGGCCTTGGAAGGATACATTTAAAGCTATTCTCTGTCCAGCTATGCTTGGAGCTGCCCTGGTCGAGCGTTTCTAAGCTTTCTCAGATTCTTCCCTTTGTCAAAAACGTCTGGCTCTTCCTTTCCATCCGGCCAAGTCCCACTTTTCCAGTAAGAGGACAAATCAAGAACAAAATCTCCACCCTTCCCTCTTGCTCCATGACGCTTTTGTGAACTCATCCTCATTTAGTTTCCCACTCTGGTCCTCCTCTGCCCCCTGCTGCGGTGTGGATCTTCCTCGTACCTTGGGACAGGGACCCCTGCCTTCAGTATGTGTCCCTAGTGAGCATAAGTCCTTGCCTGTGCATAGCCAGTGCTCATCACAGAGCGAATGAATGGATGAATGACTCACCCACCCTAGATGCAGGAGAGAAGTGCAGCTATAGCCGATGGATCCCTTCGCACATCACAAGGATCTGAGTAGCTGGTACCTTTATTCAACTTAAAGGAGATCATCTATTTGTTTGTTTGTTTAAAGTTGTTTTGGAGGGCTGGCAGGTGGTGTGGTGATTAAGATGCTGGACTCCCACATGGCTGACCACAGTTTGAGTCTCAGACCTGGTGGCTTGCTCTCTCACTTTCTCTTTCTCTCTTTCTCCTTCTCTCATCAAATAAAAAATAACAAATAAAAATACATAAATAAATATTTTTAAAAGTAATTTTGTATAACCCATGCGTTTTGCTTCTCTTATTTATTTTAGTTTTTTAATGGCCAGAGGGCATGTGTGTTCTCAGACAGAGACAGAAAGAGGGAGAGGGAGAAAGCACCCCCACTTGGGTAGGGTCATGGCACAATCTCACCTCCAGTTCACCATCACGTCAAGATTTGGGACACACATGCATGTTTTTTAAATCACCAGGCCTGGAATTTGGATCACAGCCTACCATGTGGAATCTGGCCCCCTTAACCATTGCACTATAGAGCCAGCCCTAAAGGAGAAAAATCTTAATATAAATAAGACTTTATAATTAATATAAAAAAAGTGGGAACACTTTTCACATTGCATTTTTAAATTCTTTACTAAATTAGTTTGGCTAGCTACTTAACCTTTATTGCTTTTTTTAATAATTATTTTATTTTATTTTATTCATCATCATCATCGTTATTATTTAATCTTACCAGGGAGATAGAGTTGGGTGGGAGGAAGTGAGAAAGCAAGCTGCCGGGTCAGGGACTCAAACCATGGTCAGCCATGTGGGAGTCCAGCACCTCAACTACCATGCCAGCTGCCAGCCCAACTACTTAACCTTTGTGAGATTGTTTGTAAAATGAGAATAACACTCACGTCATATTGCGAGGATTAAAAGAGATGATATATAATGGACATTTAAGCAGAGATGAATAAGAAGAGGCTCAGAGAAGTTAAGCAACTTCCTGAAGGTTAATAACTAGTAACTGGTTCAAACACGTGTATCGTTTAGTAATCACCACAAAACACACCTACTCTAAAATGCAGTACCTTAAAATAGTAAGAATTTATTCTTGTTCGGGAGACTACAGGTCAAGCGTCAGACAGTTCTGATCTTGGCTGGCGTTGTCCACCTGTTGGGAGATGACTGGTTTGTGCCGGTCGAGCCTGACCACAGCTGAGACAGTGGGCTCTGCTCCACGCAGTCTCTCAAGATTTTGCACTGGGCGTGAGTCCAGGGAAGCCATTAAGTTGGGTCATTCATGCAGTCTATCTACCTCACCAGGACTCAGACAACTCCTATTTGGCTCTCAAGCCCACGCCCTTGCCTTCATACTGCATTAACTATAAGCGCTCACCAGCCATCCTCACACCCTTCTGTTCGCTGCTTCGGTCAGACTCACCACTGGGTGAACAAAACATGACACCCCCACTTCTCGCCTTCGATCTGTCAAAGAGTCATGATTTTTGACTTAGTCTTTTAAAAAAAAAAAAATCTTCCATTTAAAAATATTCTTTGAGGGGCCAGCAGGTGACATGGTGGTTAAGGCATTGGGCTCCTACATGGCCGACTGTGGTTTGAGTCCCAGACCCAGTGGCCTGAAACTCACACATATGCATACATGCCTAAAATCCTGAGTGGAGAATAAAGGAGAAGGGATTGTGGTGTGGCCATCCTCCCTGGAGGGAGGTGGGGGTGATTTTTCACTGTCTCTCTCTCTCTCTCTCTGGCAAGCACCTGGGCCCTATAGCAGAACCCTAAAAATTTTTTTTAATTAAAAAATTATTTTAAACTTAAGTTATAAGAGATATTCCCCCCAACTTAGCAATAGAATTCCCATTGTTTATATACTGCACAGGTTAATTAAAATAAGCTCTGTGGTGATGGGTATGATGTTAACAATCTCAAGGTGAGCGAGAAAATTTGACCCATAACAAGCATACTGGGTTGTCGAAAAAGTTGTGACACATTTTTGCATAGAAAAATATGCATGACTTTTCTGAAGATCCAATAGTTCATAACTTCAGGTGGACAAGCACAATTCTCTACAAAAAACCATGCTAACGGGTGCAATTTTCTATAATCACTGTAGTCTGGGAAAAGCTACAGTCTTTAGAGGATAACTATAAAGTTGCACCCACTTTAAGGGGCTGGATGGTGGCTCAGTAACAAAACATGAGTCTCTATGAGGCAAGCTCATGTGGGAAGGTTGTAGGTTCATTGCCAGAGATCCCCCGAGACTCAGGACATAGGTGTGCTCCTGAGCCTGAGGCTGGCAGAGACGCATCAGGACCCTGTTGAGATGCTGTCTCTCTGTCTTTACCTTTCTCTTTCTCTGTCTCAGTCACTCATGGGATAAATAAATGAACTTAAAAACAAATGGGCCAGCAGGTGCTATGGTGGCTAAGGTGCTGGACTCCCACATGGCTGGCCACAGTTCAAGTCCTGAACTTGGCAGCTTGCTTTCTCACCCCAACCCCCACCTCTCTCTCTGGTCAAATTAAAAAAAAAATGATGATCATTATAAATAAAATTAAATAAATAACGATTTAAAAACAAACAAAAACCATACATTAACTTTTGAAGGGAAGATTTTACCCTTCTCCAAAGTAAAATGAAAAAAACAGAAAAACTACCTAGAAATTTGATTTCTTGCCACTAAACAATAAAATAAGTATCTCAACAAATTTTATCCTGCCTGGTTAATATTATTTATTCTTTTAACCCTTAAGGTAACTGACTTAATAAGATTTCTCATCGTTTTCTCTTTCTTTTATTTATTTTTCATGGGGCACATGCCCTCACTAGAGAGAGACAGAGAAGGAAAGTGAGAAATTAAGCCCCAGGGGGATGATCACACCACAGTTCCTTTTTCAGTCTCCTTTGGGATCCTGGACACCCATGCACACATACCTGGTGAGATTTCTAGGCCACAAGGTTTGGGACTCGAATCACACCATTGACCATATGGGATCCAGTGCCTAAACCTCATCCCTCATTTTACCTGTTAAAATATGACCCCTCCCATATATAATTTTTTTTTAAATATGCCAGAGGGTGTGAGTGCTTGCTGGAGAGAGAGAGAGAGAGAAAGAGAGAGAGAGAGAAAGCACCTTCCATGAGAGATAGTCACACTACCCCACACATAGTTACCCCTTCCTCTCCGTTTCTCCCTCCTTTCTGAATTTTGGGCACACACGCCTGGTGTGTTTTTCAAGCCACCAGGTCCAAGACTCAAAATGTACAGTTGGCCATGTGGAATCCACCCACTTGAACCACCACACTACTGGCTGGCCTGGCTCTATAACGTTTTAAAAAACACTCATATCAGGGAACCAGCAGTTAGCATAATGGCTATGTCGCTGGACTCCCACGTAGTCGACCGCGGTTCGTGTCCCGGACCCGGTGGCTTAAAACTCACGCCGGGCGTATGTGTGTGCGTGCCCAAGATCCCGAGAGGAGAATGGAGGAGAAGGGATTGCGGCGTGACCATCCCCCCTGGGGGGTGATTTCTCGCTTACTGTCTCTATGTCTCTCTCTGTCTGTCTGGCAAGCGCACGCGCCCTACAGTGAAAATCTCTCAAAAAAAAAAAAAAAAACACTCATATCAGAACTTTACCCTTCTAGTTTTTTCATTAGAATCTTCTTGTGTCAGGTGATCTGTGATGGTCTTTTTCTTCTTTTCTTTTCTTTTCTTTTCTTTTCTTTTCTTTCTTTTCTTTTCTTTTCTTTTTTCTTTTTGCATTATAGGGTGCATACACTCGCTGGAGAGACAGAAAGAGAGGGAAAGTGAGAAATCACTCCCCAGGGAGATGGCATGTCACAATTCCTTCTCCTCTATTCCCCTCTTGGGATTCTGGGCACACATGCACACATGCCCAGCATGCCTTGTAAGCCTCCAGGCCTGAGACCTGACTGGCAGAGTCAGCCATGTGGGGATCCAGCACCTTAACCTCCATGCTATCTGCTGGCCCAACCTGTGTTCTTTTGTTTTTTTTTAATTTTTAATTTTAATTTACATTTAATCATATATATCTTTACAGTGTACAATGCTGTTTCCAGCACAAATACCATGCATATCAGTCCAGACAGAGACATTACTAGATACCCTGTGGAGTTCTTTTAAAATTCTCACAAAGACGGAATCAAATGGTTTGAGGCTTGTAACAGGTGTATTTCACATCTTGTATGTTTCACAGAGTTCTTTACCTGCCAATACCCTAGGCCCATCTCAAGACTCACGTTCTGCTCCCAACAGCATTTCAAGCCTCCAATGACATTCTTTGTCTACTATTGCTGATAACATTGATCTTGGTATTTAGCGATGTATGTTTTTAATAATTCCCCATGTGTTTTGACTCATAACCAGATGGTATGCTTTTGGAGAGAGAATTGTTCCTGCATGTCTAGACACTCGGTATATTCATAGAATCATAAATTCTTACTGTTGAAAGACATCCTAAATTTTTCACAGTGCAAATGCATCCATTGTGTGTACATCTCTCCTTTAAAACCTTTCTAAGTGATCATTGCCAAGGACAGGGAAGTCTCTAAGGAGATTATCCCATTGCAGACAACCCTAACAAAGAGCATTCTCCCCCCTTCCTCCACCACTGCCCTCAAACATAGTTTCCATCCCACGGGTCCAATTCTGTCCATCAGAACTCTTTTCCTTATGGCAGCTTTCAAACATCTCCACATGATGAGATCCCTTAAGATTAAATATCCCCAGATCCTTCTCTGTTTTATATGGCATGGCTTTGAGTTCCTATGCTGAGTCTTTCTACAAGCTAATTTCTTGTTTTTTCCTTTTTTTTTTTTTTTTTTTTTAAGGAGATTCTCAAAATACCTTCTCTGGGGCCAGCGGGTGGCATGATGAATAAGGTGCTGGATGCCCATGTGGCTGACTTCAGTTCGAGTCCTGGACCTGGCAGCTTGAAACTCATACTGGGTGCCATGCCTGAGTGCCCCAAAATCCCAGGAGGAGAATGGAGGAGAAGGGACTGTGATTGGCCATGTTCTTTGGGGGGTAATGTCTCACTTTCCTTTCTCTGTCTCCCTTGAGCAAGCACACATGCCCTATGGAAAAATTTGGAAAAAAAGAATGCCCTTCCCCTTTCTCAATAGCCTTACTGTCACAGTCTATTATCTTTTCTCCTGAGGAGTTTCTCTCCCCAAACTCAGTCCAGAGTAAGGCACTTTCTTTCCCTTCTTCCCTTCCTTGCTCTTTTCCAAGGAAAGCAAGGAACAATTCTTTTCTTTTTAAAATAGTAATCCTTTGACTTCCAAGCAGTATGAAAAGACAAATGAGATAGAAAAATAAAAATTCTGAAAGTTACAAAAAAATGCAAAGTTTGGGACCAACAGTTAGCATAATGGCTATGTCGCTGGACTCCCACATAGTCGACCGCAGTTTGAGTCTCAGACCCGGTGGCTTAAACTCACGCCGGGCGTGTGTGCATGCATGCCCAAGATCCCGAGAGGAGAATGGAGAAAGGACTGCAGCGTGGCCATCGCCCCCAGTGGGGGGATGATTTCTTGCTTTCTGTCTCTCTCTGTCACATGCGCCCAATAGCAAAAAAATCTCCAAAAAAAAGCAAAGTTCTTATATTTAATTTCAAACTCTACCAGTTTTGACTCCTGAGGAGGCCAAAGGGAGACTTGTTAGTTGTCATCCCACTACTTCTTCTTTTTCATTTTTTTAAAAATTTTGCTAGGGGTCAAGTGTGTTTACAAGAGAGCGCGCGAGAGAGCACGAGTAACTCTTAGAGGTAACAGTCATGCTGCAATCCCTTCTCCTCCATTTCTCCCTCCTTTTGGGCTTATGGGCATGCACCTGTTTCTCAAACTGCCATGTCTGGGACTCAGACCACATGGTCGGCCATGTGGGATCTATCCTCCTTGCCCACTAAGCCATGGGCTATCTCAGCCCAGTCCCTATTTCTGGAGGTGGGGCTCACCAACATTCCCTCCTTTCCTCTGTCCCCAGCTTATAGACCAAATGAAGCCATTCCTTACAAAAATCACTTCTTCCCACAATTTAATTCAGCAAAACAAGTGCTTCAATGGTTAAATATTATCTATAAGCACTTCCAAACTTTGAAAAATATCTACTACATATTTAGGAACCTAACAATGATCTCCTTTTGACACTTATTATTCTCTTTGGAGAACTCTTTGTTGTCTTCTGGACATGGATTGATCAAATATTTTGACCAGAAATGAAATGGATACATAGAGCAAGAGCTCAAAAAAGGTCAAGGTCAAAAATTAGGGTTTGGGAATCTATGGCATGTATCTGGTAGCTGAAGCTGTAGGAATGGGCAGAGTATCTCCCTGGGACAATCTATTAAAAAGTGAGTAGGGGACAAGCAGATGGCATAATGGCTATGTCGCTGGACTCCCATGTAACCAACCATGGTTCGAGTCCCCAGTGGCTTAAACTCACGCTGGGTGCGTGTGCATGTGTGCCCAAGGTCCCGAGAGGAGAATGGAGGAGAAGGGATTGGGCATGGCCATTCCCCTGGGGGGTGATTTCTCGCTTACTGCTGTCTCTCTGTCTCTCTCTGTCTTTCTGGCGAGCACATGCACTCTATAGCAAAAACCTCTCAAAAAAAAATTTTAAAAGTGACTAGGAGGGTCAGCAGGTGCTGTGGTGGTTAGGGCACTGGACTCCCACACAGCCGACCATGGTTTGAATCTCGGACCTTGTAGCTCGCTTTCTCACTTTCTCTCTCTCTCTGGTGAGTGCACATGCCCTGTAGTAAATTTAAAATCATAATAATGATAAATAAAATGAAATAAATACTTCTGTTTTTTAAAAAGTGAGTAGGAAACTTAGGGTATACTCACATTATTTATGGAGCAGAAGGAGAAAAAGTCATAGCTAGAAAGAGTAAGAAAAAGTGAAAGTATATTGAGAAAACAAATACAGCTTGAAGGAGGGAGTGGTCCGTGGGGTGATGTGTCAGATGTGGCAGAGAGGGCGGGTACAATGGGGCATGATGTATGTCCATTAGTTCATGAAAAAGCCATCATCACCTTGGTATGACTGCAGTGGGAGGTGACAGGGACACACTCAAGTTGGCCTTTGCCTATGTGTTGTCCGACTGGCGAAATAAAGTGGGTCATCTCTACTTTGACTAATCCACTCTAGCAAAGTAGCATCTTGCCACATCAAGGTCTTGTTTTGTTTTGGCAACTCTTCTCTCTGCTCTACTCCAGGGACTCCCATGAAATGTCATCTGCTTTAACTGGATGTCAATCCCAAGATGGAGAAGTAATTCATGGTTTCCCATTTCGTGCTTGTTCAGTTGGAGTTTAAATTCGGGACTCCATTTAGCTACAGTTTACATAGGTCTTTGTTCCAGCTTATGGAGTGCTTCTTTGGTCCAATTCTGTCAGTCAACATGTTAGTTGGATCTTCTCCTGGCTTTATGCCATCCATAAATCAGATTTACATCCAGCTGAGTTATCAATAATGGGATGTCCAAGGCAACTAGGAAAGGGGTGGATGGAAACTGGAAGCTATGGCCAGGTCTGACGCCATCACACCTGTCCAAATGCTGACACTGTCAGGTCTGAAGCCGGGGGACATTAGCGGGTTTGGTACTAAGAGTTGTTCAAAGGGGAAGGACAGTGAATAAAAAATGGTGCAGAAACCAGGAAAGAGCCAAATTACATTTCAATGCACAAATTGGATACAAAAAGGAAATCTCAAAGCTGCAGAAATTAAACGAACATCAAAGTCACAGGTCACCAGAGGAAGTGCATTTGCAGATACTCACTTTGGACTTCAGGGTGGCTTGGATTTCTTCTTTTCCACATGCGAGGATATCTGTTCTTCGAAATTCCAGGGGCTTTTTGTAAGTGAAAATATAATACAAGCTGCATCTTCTAGGTCTCTTCCAAGGCCTTTATCCCACATGGAAGGTTTTTCTGAGTTGCCCATGTAACCAACGGCTCATTCACCTAGCTTCTAATTCATCTACTTCATCCCTATTTTTCTCCTGTATGCAAGATGAGATGCTATAAGGAAAGTTGGGAGTAACGGGGAAAGAGCATGGCTTTTCACTGGGATTCTTATGTTGTATTCTGCAATTTTATTTTCTGTCTTAGAATCTCGGGAGTTAGCATCAATATTATTTTTAATAATTCTAAAAATTATTGAATTTTATTTATTATTATTATTTTTTTAAATTTGCTACAGGGCATATGTACTCACCAGAGAAAGAGAAACTGACAATGCAAGATGCCAGGTCTGGGACTCGGACCTCAGTCGGTCAAGTGGGAGTCCAGTGCCTTAACCACCATGCTACCTGGTGGCCCCAGCATCAATATTCTTTTTAAGACACGTTAGCACAGCTAACAGGAAAACAAAAATTGAGTGCTGGTGAGGATGCAGCTAAAACTCTCATACACTGCTGGGGAAAATGCAAAATGGTAGGGCCACCTTGGAAAACAGTTCAGTAGTTTCTCATAAGGTTAAATGTCCTCTTACGATATGACTCAGTAATACTACTAGGTGTTTACCAAAGAAACATGAAAACTTTTTATTCAATTTATTTCATGCTAACATATAACCCTTGTCCATATTTGTAGGGGTACCATGTAATTTTCAGGATATAAATACAAAGTGTAATGATTCAGTCAGGGCAATTAGTATACCCACCATCTTGACCATTTGTCATTCCTTTGTGTTGGGAACATTCAAAATCCTCTTTTTATAGCTGCCCTGAGATATACAGTAAATTGATTCACCTCACTTTTAGTGTTAGGCACTGCTCCCTGAATTCTGTTAGTGACATCATCCACCCCCCCCACCACCAATTTTCCCAACCTCTAGAATCGCTCTTCAATTCTCTACTCTATGAAGTCATTGTTTTCAGTTGAGAAATAAAACTTATGTTTGCACAAAAACCTGTACGCAGATATAAAGCGGCTTTCATTAATATTGTTAAAAACTAGAAACAACCAGGGCTGGGCCAACAGGTTGGCCTGGTGGTTAAGGCACTGAACTCCCATGTGGCTGACAGTGGTTTGAGTCCAGGACCTGGTAGCTTACACATGCCAAGCACATGTGCACATGTGCCTGAAATCCCAAGAGGAAAATGGAGGAGGGATTGCAGCATGGCCATCCACCCCGGGGAGTGATTTCTCACTTTCCCTCTCTGTCTCTTTTGAGCGCATGCGCTATATGGCAAAAATCTAAAAAAACAAAAACAAAAACAAAACAAAAGAAAAATGACCTGGGCCAGTAGGTGGCCCATATTCCCTTATAGTCAACCACGGTTTGAGTCCTGGACCCAGCAGCTTGAAACTCACGACAGGCCCATGTGCGTGTGTGCCCGGAGTCCCGAGTGGAGAATGGAGAAAGGACTGCAGTATGACCATCCCTCCTGGGGGGCTGATTTCTTACTTCCCCTCTCTCTCTGCCATGTGCATATGTCCTATGGCAAAAACCTGAACAACCAAAAGCAAAACTAGAGATGACCAAAAACCAACTGCCCTAGCCTGAGGGCGAAGAGAGAAGGTACCCAGAGGGGGAGCGCTGTGGATCAAGACGGGACAGAACAGACAAAAGCGGGCTCAGGCAGACTGGTGTCTCTGCTGGAGAAGCTGCTGCCCTGAGTCATTCTGTGGTCATCTTTTTTTTGGAGAGATTTTTGCTATAAGGCACGTGCGCTCGCCAGACAGACAGAAAGCGAGAAATCACCCCCCAGGGGGGATGGTCAAGCCGCAATCCTTTCTCCTCCATTCTCCTCTTGGGATCTTGGGCACGCACGTACACGCGCCCGGCGTGAGTTTAAGCCACCGGGTCCGGGACTCGAACCGCGGTCGACTATGTGGGAGTCCAGTGACATAGCCATTACGCTATCTGCTGGTTCCCTCTGTGGTCATCTTTTACAAGGGAGGCAAAGCTCTGGCTTCAGCTGTGGAGCTCCTTGTGGTTCTAAACAAGCCTCTGCTGGTCTTCTCTGGGTGATGCTCCGGTTGCTGCTAGTTTCTGGCTCACGCAGTCGGACAGCTGGATCCAATCCGGTTAATACCGCCCATCAGTAGATCATGCCTTTGTTTAAAGCTACTGCATGCCCTGCTGTGTCAGCACAAAGACTGTATCCACTTGAAGGCGCTCCCTTCACACAACAAAGTAGACCTATCTGCCGATATTTCCCTGGTGAAGGGGTACTGTGTGCGTTATTGCTGAGTATTATTGCTAGAATAACACCTTTTTATTACTAGAATAATACCCAACAATAAAAAGGGATGCTCTACTGCTAGGTACAGTAACATGGCTGAGGCTGACCTCAAAATTAGGCAGAGTGAAAAATGCCAAAAAAAAAAAAAAAAAAAAAGGAAATGTCCCTTGCATTTTTTTTTTTTTTTTTTTTTGGAGAGATTTTCACTGTAGGGCGCGTGTGCTCGCCAGACAGACAGAGAGAGACATAGAGACAGAAAGTGAGAAATCACCCCCCAGGCGGGATGGTCACGCCACAATCCCTTCTCCTCCATTCTCCTCTCGGGATCTTGGGCACGCACGCACACGCGTCTGGTGTGAGTTTTAAGCCACCGGGTCTGGGACGCGAACCGCGGTCGACTACGTGGGAGTCCAGCGACATAGCCATTACGCTAACTGCTGGTTCCCCCGTACGATTTCTTTTATAGAACATTCCGGGAAAGGGAAAATTAGAGGGACAGTGAGCAGATTATTTGTTGCCAGCAGCTGGGGATGGGGAGGGATAACGTGGGGACTGTGTGATGGAATCTTCTGGGAGGGCTGGAACTGTTCCGTATCTTGATCGTGGCGACTGCTCCCTGACCATGTTCATCCGTCAATACGCATAGACCTGTATACTGAAGAGGAGAAACCGGGTCAAAGGGGAAAAGTCGCTTGAATGTAAGTTAGACCTTAAAAAACCTGACTACAATAATCTATTTTCTTAACTGTTTCCCAAATTTCCAACAATGAAGGAGTTTTAAATATATTATGAAGCATTTATCAAATACAGCGTTACACAGGTGGGAACGTGGCAATACTTGTTCTCTGCCCCGCCGCTTACAAATAGCCTCGCTGTGTGTGGGAGACTCCTCGCCGTTTAAAGCCTGTCTGTTCCTAAATTAGAAGTCACCAACTTGTTTTTCCACTCTCAGTGCAGCCAGGCTGGCGTCCGTGATCCATGTCCTACCAGTCAGGATCTCTCTGAGAAAGTTTCAGTTCAAAAGATTGATAAGAAGGAGGAAGTGTCCATGAAAAATCCTTTCTGCTGAGGGTGGTGAATCGTGGCAGAGACCTCAGCTCTCAGAGGGGCAGAGACAGGAGTGACTAGCTGTAGTTTTCCGCCCTACAGTCAGTGGTGCAGATTTTTCAAGTCTGGTTCTTGGGCTTCTAAGAGATAATCATATTTACATGAATTTAAGCTTTAAGTACTTAAATTAGCTAGAGTGCTGTTTGCAACCAAGAACTGGGACTAACAGTCATTAAAATTATACGTGAAAGACCAGCTCAGTGGCACCGAGGTAATACCTGCTCAAGCGAGGCTGGTCCTGCTGTGGGAACTGAAGGTGAAGTGGAGTTCATGAAGATGGGGCACCACCAAGGCAGTGGTGATGTCTCCATCCTGGGCCTTATGCAATAACATATTACTTCCTTAGAAGTCAAATTAGATATAAATCCTGAGATAAATTTAAAACTTTAATTTTTATGTATTTTATTTATTTCATGAGAGAGATAGAGAGACACACAGAGAGAGACAGGCACCTCCAACAAAGCTTTCCTGTCAGCACCATCCACCTCCAGTTTCAGTTGGCATGCCCAGGGAGATCCCAGGATGCGAACCCAGGACCTTTCCCATGTGGGCACAGTTGCAGTACCACTGCGCGACCACCTGACCCCAAGGCTGCTTGTCTTCCTCTCTCTGTCTCTGACTCTCAGGTAAGAAAGAAGCTTTTAAAAAAATTAAGTTTGGGGGCCAGCAGGTGGCATACTGGTTAAAGTGCTGGACTCTCACATGGCTGACTGCAGTTCGAGTCCCGACCAAGTGGTTTGAAACTCACACAAAGCGCATGTGCGTTCGTGCCCAATAATCCTGAGGGAAGAATGGATAAGAGGGGATTGTGGTGTGGCCATCCACCCTCAGGGGTGATTTCTTGCTTTCTGTCTCTCCATCTCTGTCTCTCCAGGAAGCGCACATGCCCTATTGCAAAAATCTCTCTCTCAAAAAAAAAAAAAAAAAATATAGTGACCATGGTGTGTTCTCTGGCTGCACCATGAGCACCATGACTTGGACCATCGTTGAGAAATGTGGCTGGTGTCCAGTGATGGCTCCTGCACCACCAGCTCATGTAGGAGGCAAACACCTTCACCCAGTAAGGGGCAGCCTGTGGCGCTCATCTGAGAAGGTGCATTCAGAGTCTCCATTTACTGCAGAAAGAAGAGGAAGAAAGGGGACTGTCTTCCTGAACTGCAGATGGGATAACTTCAAAGCACCGAGAGCAGCCATTTGAATCTGTCTCTTGCAATTGTATTTTCACTGCATCTAGGTGTAGCAACCTTGAAAAGGACTCTTTACAAATTGTAATAAAGTGAGAAGGGTTTAGCTATGGTTTTGAGTTTTAAAATAATAGAAGATTAGATAGGTATGCATAAGCAATAAAGCTTGGAAAAGTGCTGAAATGGCTTAATAAGTAGCTGGGGAGATTTAGAGAAGGACAATCAGAACTGGTTAACTTCTGTATCTCTCATCCCATTCCTGTGTTCAACAACAAAGGCGTATTACCATCAAAGTCAGAAAAACATGTGTGTTTAGAAATTTTTTTGTTTGTGTGTGTTGTGTTTTAGAGAGATTTTTGCTTTAGGGTACATGGTTCACTGGACAGAGAGACAGAAAGCAAGAAATGCCCTTCCCCGCCCCACCCCCAGCCCTGGGGCAGGGGATGGCCCTGTGCCTATCTCTTCTCCATTCTCCTCTTGGGATTTTGGGCATGCACACATATGTGCCCAGCGTGATTTTTAAGCCTCCAGGCCCAGGACTCAAACTGTGGTATACTATGCGGGAGTCCAGTGATGTAACTGCTACACCATCTGCTGGTCCCAGAAATATTTTCAATTAGAATTTAAATTTGGCAGAATGGCCCTGTTTGCTTAGAATCTCCTAAGTGAAGCAATTCTTTTGGTACATTTGGCCCCCTTCTTTGGGCCCTTCAACAACAGCGTATAACTGGGAGTGATGTTCATGCAAAAAAGAAGTCACCAGAGAAACCTTTGCCGAGTTAAAACGGGTTCCCTACAATAACCACTCGGCAAGTCCCAGGCTACAAGGCTCTACTGCTCTCTGAGTGCTGATCTTGACTGAGCTCTTCCCCGGAAACTCTACGGTGACACCCTGGCAGCTGCCCTGCAACTTTACCAGCCCTTTCTTCCTGCCACAGGAAGCCAGGCACCCGGCATGGCAAGATGGGACAGAGCTGCCCACTTGGGACTCCTCCAGGGTATCTTTTCAGCAGTGTGTTGCTAAGGAATCCCCCAAGAGGTCAGTCTTAAAAGATGACTTATTTTAAGCCACTTCTACTTGCTTGATACGCTTAAAGAAATTATAACTAAGAAAGAGATGGCACTCATTACAGCACAAGATGCCATGCTGTGGGAAACACAACATATGGTTATTTGAAGTCTGAACCTACTGAGCTTTACATTTTTCATCTCAATAGTCTTTGATGTATAAGTGTGTCTTTTTGGACTTTTTTTTTTTTTTAAGTAGTGCTTTCTAGATGGAAACCACAGATGGAAACGTCCTGTCAGTAGGAAATATTTACCTGGTGATAGAATTGCTGGACTGCATTAAGGGAATGAGATTAAACACGTGAACATGAAGCATTTTAAATACATCTCCATGAACAAGACAATCTCGCAATCATTCTTAGAGACACCTTAAAAAAATCCTTAAAAATTTTTTTTAATATTACATTGAATCCCATATATCTTTTTTTTGGGCGGGGGGGTGGAGGTTTTTGCTATAGGGCGTGTGCACTCGCCAGAAAGACAGAGACAGATAGAAAAGCAAGAAACCACCCCCAAGGGGGGATGGCCACGCTGCAATCCCTTCTCCTCCTTTCTCCTCTCGGGATCTTGGGCATGCACGCACACGCACCTGACATAAGTTTAAGCCACCAGGTCCAGGACTTGAGCCACGTTGAGCTACATGGGAGTCCAGCGACATAGCCATTACACCAACTGCAGGTCCCTGAATCACATACATCTTTACAATGTGTAATATTTCTTTTTCGAACATGATTACCATGCATATCAGTCAAGACAAAGACATTACCATACATATCATCAGCAAACAGCTTTACATTTTTTTCAGATTATTATTATTTTATTATTTTTTTTAAACATGTGATCACTATACATCATTTGGCTTATAAAGAGAATCTATCCAACATGAAATACTTCTCAGACCAGTTCAGTTGAGAATACTATACATGTTATCATCAACAGGTAATAAGCCATTTCTGAGTCCCACAAATGTCATGCCTCTATTTTTTTTGGAGAGGTTTTCGCTATAGGGCGCATGTGCTCGCCAGACAGAGAGAGAGAGACATAGAGACAGAAAGTGAGAAATCACCCCCCAGGGGAGATGGTCACGCCGCAATCCCTTCTCCTCCATTCTCCTCTTGGGATCTTGGGCACGCACGCACATGCGCCCGGTGTGAGTTTTAAGCCACCGGGTCCGGGACACAAACCATGGTTGACTACGTGGGAGTCCAGCGACATATCCATTAATTACACTAACTGCTGGTTCCCATGCCTCTCTATTTTTTCTCCTGATTTCCTTCTCTAGACTTTTCCCTTCTCTGCCCTACTTCCTGGCCCTGTTCCACACTGTCTTTAGCATCCATAACTATTTTCACTGCTTTTATGCCCTCTAATATTTCAATATTTGCCATAAAGTGCAGATAGTATATATTAAGTGGATACATACAATATCTTTCTTTCATAGCATGGTTTGCTTCACTAAGCAAAAAATCTTCCACATTCAACCACTTTCTATCAAATGCCAGGGTCTTGTTTGTATGACTGAATAGTATTCCATAGAGTATATGTGCCACATTTTTTCAATCCATTCATCTGTTTGTGGACATTTGGGATAGTTCCATGTCTTAGCAATCATGATAATGCTGCAATAAACATACATGTGCAAGCAATTTTCTGACAGCATTCTCCTCTTGTCCTTTGCGTAAATACCCAGAAGTGGGATTGCTTGATCAAATGGTAGTTCTATTTCTAGATCTTTGAGGAACCTCCATATTGTTTTTCACAGTGGCTGGATCAATTTACATTTCCACCAACAGTGAAGGAGAACTCTCCTTTCACCACAATCCCACCAACACTTTTTTGTATTTTTAATCTTCATCATTCTGATGGGTTAGGTGGTATCTTATTGTGGTGTTAATTGACATCTTCCTTAGGATGAGGATGCTGAGCATTTCCTCACATGCTTTATGGCTTTACATATTTCTTCCTTAGAGAGATTTTTGTTCAGCTCATGTTCCTATCTTTTAATTCAGTTAATCTTTTTTTTTTTTTTTTTGCATAAGGCACTTGAGTTCCCTGTGTATTCTGGTTATCAGTCCCTTGTCTGAGGAGTATTTAACAAAAATATTTTCCCATTCTGAGGGTTGTCATTTCACACGTGTTATTTGCTGTGCAGAAACTTCTTAGTCTAATATAGTCCCACTTGTCTATTTTAGGGATTATTGCCTGTGCTTTGGGAGTCTTATTTAAGAAGTCTTTGCCTACTCCAATGTCTCCCAGAGTTTCCCCAGCATTTTCCACAAGTAGTTTTATTGTCTGAGGTCTTAGGTTCAGATCTTTGATCCATTTTGAGTTGACTGTTGTTAATGGTGAAAGATGGGGGTTCAGTTTCATCTTTCTGCAGGTGGATACCCAGTTTTTCCAGCACCATTTACTAAAGAGGTTTTCCTTTTCCCAATGGATTGACTGATATCCTTTGTCAAAGATCAGTTGGCTATAAGCTTTGGGAGTTATTTCTGGGGTCTCTATTCTCTTCCATTGGTCCACATGTCTGTTTTTATGCCAATACCATGCTGTTTTGATGACCACAGCTTTATAGTATATCTTGGGATCAGGGAGTGATATGCCTCCTACTCCATTCTTCTTACGCAGGATTGCTTTTGCAATACGAGGTCTTTTATGGTTCCAGACAAATTCTATAATTGTCTTTTCTAGATCTCTGAAGAATATCTCTGGTATTTTGATTGGAATTGCATTAAACATGTAGATTAATTTGGGTAGAATTGCCATTTTGATTATGTTAATTCTACCAATCCAGGAGCATGGGATGTCCTTCCACTTTTTTATGTCACTTTCAATGTCTTTTTTAAGATTCTCGTAGTTTTCTTTATAAAGGTCTTTGACTTTCTTAGTTAGGTTTATCCCTAGATATCTTATACATCTTGTGGCTACGGTGAAAGGGATTCCTTTCTTCAGCTCTGCTTCATTCAACTTGTTGTTCATAAATAGAAATGCTATAGATTTTTGGATATTGATTTTGTATCCTGCCACCTTACTGTATTCACTTATTACTTCAAGCAGTTTTTTCATGGATACCTTTGGGTCTTCTAAGTATACCATCATGTCATCTGCAAATAAAGATATTTTCAACTCTTCTTTGCCTATTCGAATGCCTTTAATACTGTTCTCTTCTCTGATTGCAATAGCTAAGACTTCCAGTACTATATTAAAGAGCAGTGGAGAAAGTGGGCAGCCTTGCCTAGTACCTGTTTTCAGAGGAAAAGCTTTCAGCTTTTCCCCATTCAGTATAATATTAGCTGTAGGTTTTTCATAGATTGCTTTTATTGTGTTCAGAAATGACCCTTCTATACCAATCTTACTGAGAGTCTTAATCATAAAAGGATGTTGTATTTTATCAAACGCTTTCTCCGCATCAATTGAGATGATCATATGGTTTTTATCTTTCTTTCTGTTAATGTGGTGTATTACATTTATGGTCTTGCGTATATTGAACCACCCTTGCATCCCTGGTATAAAGCCTACCTGGTCGTGATGAATGATCTTTGTTATATGTTGTTGGATACGATTTGCGAGTATCTTGTTGAGAATTTTCGCATCTATATTCATCAATGATATTGGTCTGTAGTTTTCCTTTTTTGTCATATCCTTATCTGTTTTGGGGATGAGGATGATGGAGGCTTCATAAAATGAATTTGGAAGGTTTCCTTCCTTTTGAATCTTTAGAAATAATTTTAGTAAGATAGGGGTTAATTCTTCCTTGAAAGTTTTGTAGAATTCACAAGTGAAGCCATCTGGGCCTGGGCTTTTCTTTGTTGGGAGATTATTAATTACTGATTCAATCTCCTGGCTTGTTATAGGTCTATTCAGATTCTCTATGTCTTCCTGATCCAATCTTGGTAGTTTATATGCATCCAGGAATTTGTCCATCTCCTCCAGGTTATCTTGTTTGTTGGCGTAAAGTCGCTCATAGTATCCTCTAATGATATTATGTATTTCTGCTATGTCCGTGGTAATATTGCCTGTTTCATCACATATTTGATTAATCTGGTTTCTTTCTTTCTTCTTCTTGATCAGTCTAGCCAATGGAGTATCAATCTTGTTGATCTTTTCAAAGAACCAGCTTTTGCTTTCATTTATTTTCTGTATGGTTCGTTTATTTTCTATTTCATTTATTTCTGCTCGAACCTTTATTATTTCTTTTCGCCTGGCATTTTGGGGGTTCGTTTGTTGTTGTTTTTCCAGTTCTCTGAGGCATGATGATAAGTTATCTACTTGCCATCTTTCCATCCTTTTCTTATGTGCACTAATTGCTATGAATTTCCCTCTTATGACTGCTTTTGCTGTGTCCCATAGGTTCTGGACACTTGTGTCCTCATTATCATTTGTTTCCATAAATTTGTTTATTTCAGCCTTAATTTCTTCAGTAGTGAAGAAGTCATTCAGAAGTAGGTTGTTCAGTTTCCATGTGTTCGTGTGTTTTCGGGGTTGTTTCTTGAAATTAATCTTGAGTTTAATTCCATCATGGTCAGAGAAGATGCTGGGTACAGTTTCTATGCCTTTGAATCTGTAAAGGCTTGATTTGTGTCCTAATATATGATCTATCTTTGAAAAGGTTCCATGTCGGGGTGAGAAAAATGTATATGTTGTGGATGTAGGGTGGAAAGTTCTATAGATATCTGTCAAGCCCATTCCATTTATAGTATCATTTAAGTCCTGTATCTCTCTATTTATTTTCTGTCTAGAAGATCTGTCTATAGGAGATAACGGGGTGTTGAGATCTCCAACAATTATAGTATTTTTCCCTATGTCTCCTTTTAGCTCCAGCAGTCTTTCCTTCACATATTTAGGCGCACCTGAGTTGGGTGCGTAGATATTTATAAGGGTTATATCTTCTTGCTGGATTACCCCATCTACTATTATATAATGCCCTTCTTTGTCTCTTCTTACAGTCTTTGTTTTAAAATCTATTTTGTCTGAGATCAATATCGCTACTCCAGCCTTTTTCTGATTTCCATTTGCATGGAATATCTTTTTCCAGCCCTTGACTTTTAGTCTATGTATATCTTTATCCATAAAGTGAGTTTCTTGTAGGCAACAGATAGAGGGTTTCTGTTTTCTTATCCATTCAGCTAGTCTATGTCTCTTAACTGGGGAATTTAATCCATTGACATTCAATGTAATTATCGATATTTCCATACCTGATCCTATCATTAAGTGAGCCATTTTCTTAGTTGTTTTTTGTTCTCGTATAACTGTCTCTGATTTTTTAGTTTTCCTGGTATAGTACTCCCTTCAAAACCTCTTGAAGAGCTGGTCTGGTGTTGGTAAATTCCTTCAAATTTTGTTTATTTGAGAATGTTTTTATCTTTTTTTCCCATATAAAAGATAATTTTGCCGGGTATAGTATTCTTGGTTGAAATTGTTTTTCACTCAACACTTTGACTATGCTTCCCCATTCTTTCCTTTCCTGCATTGTTTCTGCTGAGAGATCCGATGTTAGCCTGATGGGGTGACCTTTGTAAGTAACCTGGCGTTTCCCTCTTGCCAACTTTAGTATCTTGTCTTTATCTGTTGTTTTTGCCAGTCTGGCTATGATGTGCCTTGGAGATGATCTTCTTGGGTTGATTCTACTTGGGGTCCTCTGTATTTCTTGGGTCTGGATATTTGAATGCCTTTCTAGATTTGGAAAGTTTTCTTCCAGGATCTCATGGAATAAATTTTCCAGGCCCTTATTATTTTCTTCCTCCTCCGGAATACCAATGTGTCCCATAGATTCTGGACACTTGTGTACTCATTATCATTTGTTTCCCAGAAATTTCTTCATCTAATATAGTCCCACTTGTCTATTTTAGAGATTATTGCCCATGCTTTGAGAGTCTTATTTAAGAAGTCTTTGCTTAAACTCATGCTGGGCGCGTGTGCGTGCATGCGCAAGATCCCGAGAGGAGAATGGAGAAGGGATATGGCGTGGCCATCCCCTCTGGCGGGGGGGGTTATTTCTCTCTTTCTATCTCTCTGTCTCTGTCTGTCTGGTGAGCGCATGCACTCTATAGCAAAAAAAAAAAAAAAACTCTAAAAAATAATAAAATAAGTTGGCTGTCAATTTGGGGGGTTATTTCTGGTGTCTCTATTTCATTGGCCCGCCTGTCTGTTTTTGTGCCAATACCATGCTGTTTTGATTATCACAGCTTTATAGTATATTTTGGGGTCAGGAAGTGAGATGCTGCCCACTCCACTCTCCTTGTGCAAGATTTCTTTGGCAATACAAGGTCTTTTATGATTCCAGACAAATTCTGATTGTCTTTTCTAGGTCTGTGAAGAATGTTAGAGAGATGAGGATGATGGAGGCTTCATAAAATGAATTTGGAAGGTTTCTTTCCTTTTGAATCTTTAGAAATAATTTTAGTAGGATAGGGGTTAAATCTTCCTTAAAAGTTTTGTAGAATTCACAAGTGAAGCCATCTGGACCTGGGCTTTTCTTTGTTGGGAGGTTATTTATTACTGATTCAATCTCCTGGCTTGTTATTGGTCTATTCAGGTTCTCTATGTCCTCCTGATCCAATCTTGGTAGATTATATGCATCCAGGAATTTGTTTGTTAGCATATAGTTGCTCACAGTATCCTCTAATGATATTTTGTATTTCTGCTATGTCTGTGGTAATATTGCCTGTTTCATCACATATTTGGTTAATCTGGTTTCTTTCTTTCTTCTTCTTGATCAGTCTAGCCAATGGTGTGTCAATCTTGCTAATCTTTTCAAAGAACCAGCTTTTGCTTTCATTTATTTTCTGTATGGTTTGTTTATTTTCTATTTCATTTATTTCTGTTCGAACCTTTATTATTTCTTTTCGTCTGGCATTTTGGCAGTTTATTTGTTGTTGGTTTTCCAATTCCCTGAGGCATGATGATAGGTTTTCTATTTGCCTTCTTTCCATCTTCCTCTTATGTGCACTAATTGCTATGAATGTCCCTCTTATGACTGCTTTTGCGGTGTCCCATAGATTCTGGACACTTGTGTACTCATTATCATTTGTTTCCCAGAAATTTCTTCATCTAATATAGTCCCACTTGTCTATTTTAGAGATTATTGCCCATGCTTTGAGAGTCTTATTTAAGAAGTCTTTGCTTAAACTCATGCTGGGCGCGTGTGCGTGCATGCGCAAGATCCCGAGAGGAGAATGGAGAAGGGATATGGCGTGGCCATCCCCTCTGGCGGGGGGGGTTATTTCTCTCTTTCTATCTCTCTGTCTCTGTCTGTCTGGTGAGCGCATGCACTCTATAGCAAAAAAAAAAAAAAAACAAAAAAAAGCCGC
>NW_006159576.1:1140268-1167603 GCF_000334495.1 Tupaia belangeri chinensis
CCCAGGGGGGATGGTCATGCCGCAATCCCTTCTCCTCCATTCTCCTCTCAGGATCTTGGGCACACACGCACATGTGCCTGGCATGAGTTCTAAGCCACCGGGTCCGGGACATGAACCGCGGTCAACTACGTGGGAATCCAGCGACATAGCCATTACGCTAACTGCTGGTTCCCTGTTAGAGACATTTTTAAAAATGAAATAGTTTTCTCCTATGATAAGATAGTTATTATAAAGACAGTGATTGGGGCCAGCAGGTGGTATGGTGGTTAAGACGCTGGACTCTCACATGGCTGACCACAGTTCAAGTCTGTAACCTGGCAACTTGCTTTCTCACTTTCTCTCTCTCTCTCTCCCTCACTCTCTCTCTATCTCTGGTGAGTGCACATACTCTACAGCAAATGTTTTTTTTTTTTTTGGAGAAGTTTTTCGTTTTTCGCTATAGGGCGTGTGCGCTCGCCAGACAGACAGAGACATAGACACAGAAAGCGAGAAATCACCCCCCGGGGGGATGGTCACGCCACAATCCCTTCTCCTCCATTCTCCTCTCGAGATCTTGGGCACGCACACACACGTGCCTGGCGTGAGTTTTAAGCCACCGGGTCCGGGACATGAACCGCGGTCAACTACGTGGGAGTCCAGCAACATGGCTATTACGCTAACTGCTGGCTCCCTCTATAGCAAATTTTAAAAGTAATAATAATAAATAAAATTAAGTAAATAATTATTAAAAAAATAAAAGCAGTGATTTTGTTTCACTTAATTAACATTAATTACCCTTTATAAATTACATACAGCTACCAAAAATCTATTTGGAAAAAAATACTAGTTGCGAATTAGCAATGTTGTAGTAAAATCCTTGAAAACAGAAAAAAATACTAGTTGCGAATTAGCAATGTTGTTGTAAATTCCTTGAGAACAGGGGTTATGCATTATTTTTTTTGTTTGTTTATTTTTAGTGCACATGCCAGTCATTTTTTTTTTTTTTCTAGAGAGATGTTTGCTATAGGGGAACGTGCACTCACTGCAGAGGCAGAAAGAGAGAGAGACAGGAAGTAAAAAATCACCCCCCAAGGGGGATGACCATGCCATAATCCCTTCCCCTTCATTCTCCTCTTGGGATCGTGGGCATGCATGCACACGCATCTGGTGTGAATTTTAAGCTGACTGATCTGGGACTTGAACCAAGGTCAACTATGTAAGGTCCAATAATGTAACCATTACGCCATCTGCTGGCTCCTAGTCATCCTTTATTAGGTGTGAATTTTCAACTGGGCTATGAAAGGACTCAGCAAGTGTTTTTGGAGGGATGCTAAGCCAAGGAGGTGAAGGTCTGGTTCAGTGTATGCCCTCCATGTTGGCCCCTCTTCAGTGGTTCTTATGTCACCACTCATGTTTGAGTTCCTTGTGAGAAAGACTCAAGAGCCTTAAATGGCCAGCACCATAGTAACTCCAGCATGGTTTCCTTTCTTCTCCTTGAAGTACTTGTTGTAGTACTGGTAGTAACTTCTCTGAAATGCTCCAGCAAAGCCTTCGGGATAAATCCCACATCAATATCCAGCATGGCAGCTCCCCAAGTTTGACATCCATGAGCTTCTCCTGCACTGGTACAGCTGATGCCATCTTGGAGTCCTGGTGTCCGTTGCCTGGGGCACATGAGTTATACCTTACATTTTATATTCAGCAGCCAACAGATGGTCTAGTGGTTACTCCATTGGACTCCCACATGGCCACCACAGTTAGGGTCCTGACCCATGATTTGAAACTCATATGGGGCATATGTGCATACATGCCCAAGACCCATGAGGAGAACAGAAGAGAAAAGATAGTGGTGTGTCCATCCCCAGGGGCTAGGTGTGTGTGGGGATTTCTTACTTTCCCTCTCACTGTCTCTGTCTCTCTGTCTGTCTGTCTCTCTCTTGAGAGAGCCCATGCCCCCTAAGGCAAAAACCTCTTTAAAAAAATTTTTTTTTATATTCACTTCCTCATATTTAAAGAAGGCAAAAACCTCTTTAAAAATTTTTTTTTTATATTCACTTCCTCGTATCTAAACTAGTGCTAAGATGTAAGTGATGAAATTAATTGTGAAATATGTAAAGTTTGCTTTCTTTTTCTCTATTACGTGCCTGGACCTGGATCTTGAGCAAGGATTTTTTTCCCAGTACATTTTTCTCTGTCCTATTTTAGATGCACCAATAAGATGCTAGCTACCAAGTGGTAATCTTCCCAAGTCAATGCTAGTTTAGATGCAAGTAATAAAACCTTACCCAAACTAGCTTAGGGGGAAAAAAGTAGAGTTTATTTTGTGATTACAGAAGTATTTCATGGAAACTGAAGAACCTGAAATCTAAGGCAGTAGGTAGAGTGGTGGTTAAAGCACTGGATGCCCACATGGCTGATGGTGTGTTTGAGTCCCAGACCCGCTGGGTTGAAAATAACAAGTAGATAACCCCGCTGCTAAAATCATGTAGGGTGCATGTGTTGTGTGCCCCAAATCCTGAGAAGAATGGAGGAGAAGGGGTTGCAGTGTGGTGACTTCTCACTTTCTCTCTGTTTCTCTCCAACGCGTGCATGCACTTAGTGAAAACAACTCTAAAACACATAAATGAATGAATGAATACATGTTTAAAAAACCTGAAAACCATTAGGATGGGATTCCTCCACCTGTCTCTGAGGCCGCCCAGTCTCCCCTCTCTGTGTCTCTCTGCCTCTCTGCTCCATTCTCCTCCATCCACAGTCTACCTTCCTCTGCTTCCTCTACTCTTTTGTATGTAGAGAAAAGAGTGACCACAGCTCCTCAGTTGATCTTCATGTCTAGGATTAGCAAAGACTAACTATAATTTCCAAATCTCAATTCAAAATTCCTGGGAGAAAGAATCTGTGATGTCTGGGACCAGCAGTTGGCCTAATAGCTATGTCGCTGGACTCCCATGCAGTTGACTGCGATTAGAGTCCCAGACCCAGTGGCTTAAACTCATGCTGGGTGTGTGTGCGTGCCTGCCCAAGATCCTGAGAGGAGAATGAAGAAGGGACTGCAGCATAGCCATCCCCCCTGGGGAGTGATTTCTTGCTTTCTGTCTCTGTCTTTCTGGCGAGCACACACCCTATAGCAAAAACCTTTCCAAAAAAAAGCATCTGTGATGTCTAATTTTGGTCAGATGTCTATCTGGGTCTAGTCAACTACAGCAAAGTGTTGAGGTTACATGGTGACATCTGCAGTGTTTTTTTTTTTAACTTTTTTTTTTTTAAGAGGCTTTTGCTATAAGGCACATGTGTTCACCAGACAGACAGAGAGAGACAGAGAGACAGAAAGCGAGAAATCACCCCGCAGGGGGGATAGCCACACCACAATCCCTTCTCCTCCATTCTCCTCTTGGGATCTTGGGCATGCACACACACATGCCCGGCGTGAGGTTTAAGCCACCGGGTCCGGGACTCGAACCGTGGTTGGCTACATGGGAATTCAGCAACATAGCCATTACGCTAACTGCTGGTCCCACATCTGACCAGTGTTTCACCACAGACAATTATCCCCCCGAGTTGCTGGTTTCAGTGAGGAGCAGAGGGTGGTGTGGGACACACCAGGTTTCAAAACACTTTTGCAAGGTATCAGTTTGGGATGCTCTGATCTAACTTACTACTTTAATGTTAGGGCCGGCCGAACTTGGACTCAAGGAGGAAAAGTAACTTTCTGAAATTCCAAAGCAGTGGCAGAGTAGAAATTCTAATTTAGGGCCTAGAAGCTTGACATTTTATACTTTCTTCTTTTTTTTTTTTAAGAGAGATTTTTGCTGTAGGGTGTGTGTGCTCAGTGGAGAGACAGAGAGACAGAAAGTGAGAAATCATTCGCCAGTGGGGATGGCGATGCTGCAATCCCTTCTCTTCCATTCACCTCTTGGGAGTTTGGGCAAGCATGCATACATGCCCAGTGTAAGTTTTAAGCCTCCTGGCCTGGGACTCAAACTGTGATTGACTATGTAAAAGTCCAGTGACATAACCATTATACCATCTGCTGTTCCTGACATTTTATAGTTTTAATCCAACTTGTATACCAGGAATAAGTATTATGGCTTCCTCGTCTAAAAGTCAGTCTGAAACCTAGGCGTCAGCAGAGCTGTGTTCCCTCTGCATGCTCTACAGCCAAAGTCTTCCCTGCCTATGTCAGACAGTGGTAGCTCCAGGTGTCCTGTGGCTGCATGATAACTTCAGTCTCTGCTTAGTCTTCATGTGGGAGTCCAGTGTCTTAACCACCATGCCACCTGCTGGTCCCCCAAACCACCCAAATATAAAGGCTTAAACTACAACTCTTATTGCTCATAACCCTGGGTCATCCATGTGGCTGCAGCTGACTAGAAGCTAAACTGGGGCTAGAGGGCCTCGATGGTGTCACTGCCAGGCCGAGGGTGCTGGTGCTGGTTTCTGGAAAAAAAAATTCCATGTGGTCAGCCATCACCCAGTAGACTAGCTTCGGCACCCAGTACCGTTAGCAGGAGCATTCTTAGAAGCCATAAGTGAAAGCTGCAAGAAGTCTTGAGGCTAAAGCTCTGGGACACCCACAATGCCATTTTTATTACACTCCATTGGTCAAAGGAAATCACAAAACCAGGCCAGGTTCAGAATAGAATGAAACCACACCTTTTAATGCGAGAAGATACAAAATATTGAGGCCATGTTTATTAATCCATCACACAAGCGTGCTACTGGTTTGTCTGCAAAAACCTTTTTTTTGACAAAAATTTTTTTGATAGTATGATAAGAAACAATGCATATCATGTGAATTTTGCTCCACCATCATAAAAATCATTTTAAAAAGGGCTTCCTTTTCATCAATTCCTTTGATGCTTCTCAATCTTTTGGTATTTAAATTGTCCTCTTTGAAAGAATTCATTGTGTCTCAAAGACACTGTTATTAACAAGACTAACTTTATTATCTTTTTTTAGGTTTTTGCTGTAAGCTGTGTGCACTTGCTGGAAAAATAAAGAGAGAGAAAAGTGAAAAATCACTACTCCCCCCTCCCCCCCACCCCTGCTCAGAGATGGGGAATGGCCATGCTGCAATCCCTTCTCCTTCATTTTCCTCCTGGGATTTTGGGCACACACGCACATGCCCTTGGAGTGATTTTCAAGCTGCCAGGTTTGGGACTTGAACAGCAGTTAACCAGGTGGGAATCTAGCACCTTAATCACCATGCCACCTGTTGGTCCAGGACTATTTTTTGGTAGAGGTTTTTGCCTTAGGATGAGTGTACTCACTAGAGAGAGAGAAACAGAGACAGTGAGAGGAAGTGAGAAATCACTCCCCAAGGAGATAACCATGCTGTACTCCCTTCTCCTCCATTCTCCTCCCTGGATCTTGGGAACACGCACATACACGCCTGGCACGAGTTTCAAGCCACCAGGTCTGGAACTCGAATTATAGTCGGCCCTGTGGGAGTCCAGCGATGTAACTGCTGCACCATCTGCGGGCCCCTGGACTGACTTTTTTAAAGATCAGTTCATTCGTAGATATTTTCATCATATAAGGATTCTTGCTTTCCTCCACAACTTGTATGTACAGTTTTGGAGAATAAAGATTCTGAGAAAAGAAATTCTATTGACAAATGAGAATGTTTCAAACATGTAAGAGAAAACAGAGATGGTTCTTTTGTTTTGGAGAGGGGCCCACTTGAGCTGGGGGAAAATGGCAGTGTCCGATGGCTGTAGACAGTTACTTAACACTACCTTGTACTTTGCAAATTGAATTAAACAGAAAAACTCATAAAGAAAGGTTCAGTATCTCTCATCTGAAATGCTTGGAACCAAATGTGTTTTGGATTTCAGAATATTTGCATATACATAAGGATGTATTTTGGGGATGGGTCCCAAGTCTAAAAGTGAAATACACTGAATGGTCCATATACACCTTAATCACAAGCACCTGAAGGGAATTTTACAGAATAGTTTTGAGTTACAACATTTTGACTTTGACCTGACACTCGAGGTCAGGTGTGGAATTTGTGGTGCCACGCAGGTGCTCAAAAAGTTTTGGATTTGAGAGTATTTCAGAGTCTGGATTTTCTGTTTAAGGATGTTCAAGCTGCATGTCAACGATTAGATTTACTTTTTACTAGACGAAAAGTCTCAGAAGAAACTGAAATCCCAAAGCAAGTTTCTTCCGAGTAGGAGGAAGGGCTCTCTGACAGAAGTGTCCATAGGTGGAAAGGATTATCACAATGTAGCAAGACATCCTCGATTAGAAATCGTGCTGGCCACGGGACCAGCAGATGGCGTAATCATTAAGTCACTGGACACCCACTAGTTGGCCATGGTTTGCATGCCGACCCAGTGGCTTAAACTCACGTTGGGTGTGTGTGCATGTGCGTGCCCAAGATCCTGAGAGGAGAATGGAGGAGAAGGGATTGCAGCATGGCCAAGCCACCGGGGCTGATTTCTCACTTTCTGTCTCTCTGTCTCTCTGACAAGCACTTGCACCCTATAGCAAAAATCGTTCTCTAAAAGAAAAGAGAAAAGGAAGAAGAGAACAGAACAGAACAGAAAAGAAGAGTAAAGAAAAAAGAAGAAATTATTCAAGTCAGCCAATAGCGTGATGGCTAAGGCAGCTTGAAAGTCACACCGGGTGCATGTGTGTGGGAGCCCAAAATTCCAAGGGAGGATGGAGAAGGGATTCCAGCGTAGCCATTCTCTCTAGGGGGCACTTTCTCTCTCTCTCTCTCTCTCTCATCTCTTCAGTGAGCACACATGCCATCTAGCAAAACAAAACAATGAAATTGTTCAACCCAGGGGCTGGCTAGGAGTACACGGTAAAGCGTGCCACTTGTGAGACTGCCGTACATGGGAAGGTTCCAAGTTCATGCCCAGAGACCGTCCTGAGTGCACAAGGCATGCATGTGCTGCTGACTCAGGGCTGGCTGAAGCCGGCATCTGTTGGGGAGCTGTCTCTCACTCATGAAAGAAAGAAGTAAATAAACTTAAAAAAAAAAAAAGGAAAAAAGGAAATAAATTATTCAACATATGGCCAACAACCCTGGGATATGGTATCAGTGGCCCTGCAGTGATCTGGAGTGTGAGAAAATTTAAGGTGGAGAGGCTGTTGGTTTAAAAACTCTATACCTGGGGGCCAGCAGTTGGCGTAATGGCTATGTCGCTGGACTCCTAGTAGTTGACCACGGTTTGAGTTCCAGACCCGGTGGCTTAAAACTCACGCCGGGTGCGTGTGCGTGAGTGCCTAAGATCCTGAGAGGAGAATGGAGGAGAAGGGATTGTGGCGTGGCCATCCCCCCTAGGGGGTGGTCTCTCACTTTCTGTCTCTCTGTCTCTCTTCTTCTGGTGAGTGCATGCGCCTATAGCAAAAACCTCTCCAAAACAAACACAAAAAACTCTATACCTGGGGCCAGCAGATGGCGTGGTGGTTAAGGCACTAGATTCCCAAATGGCCGATGGTGGTATGAGTCCTGGGGTTGGTGGCTTGCTTCTAATTTTCCCTCTCTCTTTCTCTGCTGAATTAAAGAATAATAAATAAAATAAAATAATTAAAAACAAAACAAAACAAGAAACCACTATAACTGTGAACTATGGCAATGTGCCAAAGAATAGGTTGATTTGAGCCTGGAAAAGAGACCATTCTCTTCCGTTTTTGTAGCTTCTAAATTGCTACCACCCAATAGAAACATGGGTCACAATGTAACTTTATTTCTAGTAGCCATATTTTAAAAAGTGACAAGAAACAGGTGAAATTAGCATTCACAGAATATTTTATTTAAACCAATACACCTAAGATAGTATTTAAACATGTAATCAATATTAAAATCATTTTACATTTTTATAACAAGTCTTTAAAATCCAACATCTTAGAAGAAAATTACAATGTCTACTTACACTTATGAATTAACTACATGTCAAGAGTTCAAGTGGCTAATGGCTATTGTATTAGCACAGTTCCAGAACATACTGTTAATGAAATAAGCAAATTGCTCTCTTTTTAAAATGTCAGAGGGTGGGGCTGGCAGATGGCATAGTGGTTAAGGCACTGAACTTCCAAATGGCTTAATATGATTTGAACTGACTGCTTGAAAATCACAGTGTGTGTGTATATGCCCAGAATCCCGAGAGGAGATTGGAGGGGAAGGGATTGCAGTGTGGCCATCCCCTCTGGGGGAGCGATTTCTCACTTTCCCTCTGTCTCTCTCTGGGAAGTACATGTGCCTATTACAAAAACCTTAAAAAAATTGCCAGACAGCATGTATGCCTGCAAAAGAGAGACAGAGACACAGACAGAGAGAGCACCCCCAGTGGGGTGTGGTCATGTTGCAATCCTTTCTCCTCCATTTCTCTATCCTGTCAGGATTTGGGGCACACATGTACATGCATCCGACATGTTTTTCAAGCTGCTGGGGCTGGGATTTGAACCAGTTGGCCTGATGGGATCTGGCTCCCTTAACCATTAGGCTAAGAGGCTGATCCACTACTGATCAGATTTCTGAGAGTAAAAACAAAACAAAACAAATCGTCAAACTACAAACACGGTTTCTTAAGTCCAGTCCCCTGACGTCCTGGAGGATGGGAGTGGTGGGGTGATGGGGAAACCCTTCTGTTCACTGGTGCACATGCTTGCTTCCTCCGGCGATGTCTCTCCATCTCCCTGTATTCTCACTGAAATCCACTAGTGAGTAAACTAAATAGTTTTGCAAACCACTGTTTTCTTATCAGCTTCTAACAGGCCCTCTCTCCCAAAGTAGAGCCGTGAATTACAGCTCTGTAGTACTCTTACAGGAGTTCTATCACACTGACTTCTATTTTATTCTAGGCGCTGCTGCAATTATTGACTTCACAGCTTCCACTGTTTACTAGCCCTGTCTCTCATCACCCTGGGATTTAGAGCTCTCAAGGGAGGCTGTCTTGCAGCATTTCCAGTAACATTATCTCCATGCATCTAATGCAGAAGAGAAAGGAAAAGGAAAGTCGTAAAGATAAACTGGGCTACTTCTGCAATTGTAAAGCTTCCTCAGGGCTCAGTCAAAATAATGAGGTTTTTAAATACCTCTTCGAGGAGATTGCATTATTTATTTGCTGTATTAGGGGATTCAATTAACAAACTATATATAATCAGCAAAATTCAAAATAAAATGGGACTGTGGGACTGACTTTCCAGTTAACCCGTTTGAAAAATCTATGGACATATCAAAATTTGTATATGCATCTTTACTGTAGGACAATTGTAAGGATGCCAAAGTAGGGGTTTGGCTCAGATAGCAAAGTGTCTCCCCAAATTTGTTTCCTCTTCTTTGCAGTTACAGAGCTCCTGAGTTTAAGTTGGACACATGGCTGCCCACTAAGAGAGTAAAAATCTGTTTTCCCTGCAGTTAGGTGTGACCAATTGATTAACTTCTTTCCAATAACTGTGAGAAAAAGCATGTGCTCAACTGCTAGGTCACAAAGGTGCAAGCAGCTTGCTCTCCTCTCTCCTCCTTCATGTGGGCTGGTTTACAACAGGGGTTCCCAATCCCCAAGCTACGGACTGATACTAAGCCGTGGTGGCCTGTTGGGGGCCGGCCATGAACCAGTGCTAGTAACCCCATGCACAGTCGTGGGTTGGGTGATGGCAAGCAAGTAAGCAAGACCTCAGTCGTGTTTGCGGCCGCTGCCCACTGCTCACATCGCCACCTGGGCTCTGCTTTCTGTTGGCTCAGTGATGGTATTGGATTCCATGGGAGCTAGAACCCTGTGTGATTGTTTCATTGTATATCGCAGTGTGGTGGGGTTGGAAATGGGATGTATGGTGGACGTGTGCTGGGGTTAACCCTGGACCAACCATCCCCTGTCTGTGGAGGGATTGGCTTTCACAAGGCCGGTCACTGGTGCTGGGAAGATTGGGGAACCACTGGTTTACAAGATGCTGGTAAATCAGTTGACTTTCCTGACAACCCAATATTTGCACTACTATGCTCAAAACCTACGTCTATATATATATATATTAGACACCAGCAAGTGGTGTGGTGGTTAAAGAGCTAGACATTCCCCACATGGTCAACCATGGTTCGAGTCCCAGACCTGGTGGCTTCCTTTCTCACTTTCCTTCTCTCTGTGTGTCTGTCTTTCTCTGGTCAAATTAAAATAAATGAAAGAATAAATATAATTAAACAATTTAAAAATAAGACTTGGGGATTTTTTTTTTTCTTAAAAGGCTCCTGTGACTAATTGCTTTGGGGATTGCTAGTATTAAGATATCTAAGAAAGTATTTATGAAATAGCCTACTTAAATTTAAAGGTGCTACAAATAAAAAGTCACTATATTGTTCTTAACACTCTAAGATAGTTGTGGGTTAAGGATAGTTCTGCAAACACTGAGGCAGCTAATGTGGCCAGCTCTGGTACACGATCCAAGCAACATGCACTTGCTTCTGGAATGACTAGAGTTCCTGGCACTGTAATATAACATAGGAGGAACACTGAAGTGTAAGGAGACACGTCTTCAATTACTTCACGGAAACGGCTGCTTACCTTACCTATGTATAAAGTTGCCTGTAATTATTTGGAAAACTGATTCTGTTTGCCACTTAAACATTTTATGAGGGCCAGATGGTGGTGCAGGGGGAAAATGTGACACTCTGCAAGCCTGGCCCACATGAGAAGGTTCCCAGTTGAAGTCTGAAGCCCTCCCTGAGTAAGCTGGGCACATACTCGCTCATCATCTGGGGCTGGCAGAAGACTGGGGGTGGATCAGAGCATCGAGACCCTGTCGTGGATGCTGTCTCTCTTGTTCATAGAGTAAATAAACAAACTTCAAATGAAAACAGAAACTCTATAACATGAATCCATAAAGTATGTTGTCTAATTTCATTTATGTTTCATGTGTTAATTAAAGGCTAGTCTAACCAAACCTGCCATTGGCATGCCATTTTATTAATTTCACTACTCTCGAGTCATTTAATAGACATCATTTTCCTGTCAACATTAATGAAATATTCATTGTTTACAGGGTCCACCCTGTGAGTGTGCAAGTAAGATAAGGCCCTTTCTGCCTTCATCTTATTTGACTTTCAGGAAAGAGCGTGGGACCTCACTGGCCACTCCCTCCTTCTGACTTTTGACTTCTGTGACTCTTTTCCCTGGTTTGCTCCTCAGTGTCTGGCCTTCATCATTTCTTTTTAATTGCTTCTCAAATGTTGGCAAACCCCAGTGTTCCTCCTGGAACCTTCTCTTTCCACACTTATTCTTAGCCTCTTTTAGAATCATAGAACTGCTGGTTAACGTGGTAAAATCCAGGAACCTTCTGTGGGGAGGGCACGTAGTTTGTAATTTCAGATTACATGGACATCCTGAAGCCATCAGTAGACCCCTAAGTCCCTCCCCCTCAGGTTCAGAACCACTTTCCCATGTCTTTAATTGCCACCCACTGTACTTGATGACACTCAAATCTTTCATAGTTAGCCTGGATCTTCCTTTTCATCTCTAGACCCATACATCTAGCTGTTTATTGTATTCCTCCACCTGAATGTCAAACAGACACCTCAAATTCATCGTCTCCCAAATGAACTCATTTCCCTCTTTCTTCCCAGCAGTCTTTCATCCTGTGGTTTCCATTTTGGTCAGTGGCACCACCATCCAATCAATTGCCCAAGTTATAAAGAAATAAATAAAAGCATCAACCCAGACAACTACTTCGGGAAAAAAGTTCTGTGGAATAACTAAGTTAATAAATGACCTTGCTGGGGACCAGTAGATGGTGTGGTGGTTAAGGTGCTGGACACTCCCACATGGCTGACCACAGTTCGAGTCCTGGATCTGGTGGCTTGCTTTTTCCCTTTCTCTTTCACTCTCTCTGGTCAAATTAAATGAATGAGGGACTAGCAGTTGGAATAATGGCTGTCGCTGGATTCCCATATAGTTGGCCGCAGTTCAAGTCCTGGACCCGGTGGCTTAAACTCACGCCGGGTGCATGTGCGTGCGTGCCCAAGGTCCCGAGAGGAGAATGGAGGAGAAGGGATTGCGGCGTGGCCATCCCTCCAGGGGGTGATTTCTCGCTTTCTGTCTCTCTGTCTCTCTCTGTCTTTCTGGCGAGTGCACGTGCCCTATAGCAAAAACCTCTCAAAAAAAAGAAATTATTTATTTACTTTTATTTATTCATTTATTCATTTATTTTTTAATTTGACCAGAGGGAGGTAGAGATAGAGAGATGAGAGAGATAGAGAGAGAAAGTGAGAAAGCAAGCCACCAGGTCCAGGACTTGAACCATGTCAGCCATGTGGGAGTGTCCAGCACCTTAACCACCACATCACCTGCTGGTCCCAATAAATAATTATTTTAAAAATAATAAATTACCTTGCTGGGAGGGCTGCATGTCTCTCCTTCTATCTCTCTTGCTCATGGAAAACAAGTGAGGTTGGGCCAGCCAGTGGCATGATGGTTAAAGCTGCTGGATCCTACATGGCTAGCTACACAGTCTGAGTTCTGGTGGACCCTGTGGCTTGAAAAACAAGCTGGGCACATGTGCATGTATGCCCAAAATCCTGAGAGGAGAATGGAGGAAAGGGAACTGCAGCACAGCTATCCCTTCTAGGGGGGTAATCTCTCTTTCTCTGTCTCTCTTTATCTCTCTCTGGCAAGTGCACATGCTCTTTAGCAAAAAAACAAATTAAAAAAAACTGCACAAAAACAAGGTGGGGGTAGTCGGTTGTGTACCAACGAAACTCATGCTCTGTGAGGCTGACCCACATAGGAGGGTTCTGGGTTCATGTCCAGAGACCTTTTTCTTTTTGGAGAGATTTTTGCTATAGGGTGCGTGTGCTGGCCAGAAAGACAGAGAGTGAGAAATCACCCCCCAGGGGGGATGGCCACGCCACAATCCCTTCTACATTCTTCTCTTGGGATCTTGGGCATACATGCACACATACCCGGTGTGAGTTTAAGCCATGAGATCCAGGACTCGAACTGCGATCGACTACATGAGAGTCCAGTGACATAGCCATTACGGCAACTGCTGGCCCCAGAGACCTTTCTGAGTATGCCAAGTGTATGCATGCCCATGATCTGAGGCTGGCTGAGGCTAGGGGTGGATCACAGGGTCAGGACTCTGTTGGGAGTGCTCTTTTACTGTCAGGGAAGAGCAAACGGAAGTTTAAATTAACTAATTAATAAAATGGTATATGAGGCCAGCAGGTGGCATGGTGGTTAATTAAGGTGCTGGATGCCCACATGGCCAACTGTGGTTCAAGTCTCAAACCCAGTGGCTTGCTTTCTCATCCCTCCTGACCCGATCTAGCTCTCTTTGGTGACCACACATGTTCTATAGCAAACTTAAAAAAATACATAAAATAAATCATTTTTTTTAAAAGAACAATATACAAATAGAGAGCAACTCTTGAGAATGACGTAGGGAGCTTCTTTTCGAATGTGCACACAGCTGTGTACTAGTATAAGACCCTCTGCTAGGCATGAGTTCCATTAAGGATTAAAGTTTAATGATATTTCAGACAATTGAGGAGCATGGTTTGTCAGAAAGTCACCGGTACATTTCAAGTGGGTTAAATATTTACTGAGGTTCAATGAATCTATTGCATGACCAAGAGATGCTGAATTATTAACAGATTCTCTAGGGTCTCCCTCCTTGTTATGAAGCCTTCGAAGATTCCATCAGCGTTTATACATAGCTGCCACCACAATGGATACTCAGGAAGAGGGGGTCATCTTTGGATTTTAGGTCACTAAACAGGGTGTGTCATCTTTGGATTTTAGGTCACTAAGCATGGTGGCTCTGCCTTCCTGGGTCCCTTCGGCTCCTCATGTGCTCTTCTTGGTGGCACTCACTCTCTGCTTCATTACATGAGGACCTGTGTGGTACCCTTTCTCACCTACTAGAGAGGTCTTTTCCCCCGCAGATTGTGCACACTGACTTAATTTTGTGCCCTGCATCATGGGAGAAGAACAGTAGATCCTTACGGAGTTAATGAAGGTCTTTAATATTAAAAAGGCTCACTGAAAGGCAATGTAAATGTCCGATAAGTCAAGTACATGCTGCAGGTGGTGTCAAGTGTGTTACGTCTTCCAGTACAAGGACAGCACACTGAATATTTAAAGAACTTACAGATTTTTGTCTTAGCCGCTCAGGCAGTAGGGAACATGCTATCGCATCTTAGAAAGTTATTCCCCAGAAGGGGTACTGGCTGGTGAACGGCTGCTCTGAGGCCAGACTACATGGCTTTGGAACCTGGCTCTGGCACTTTAATGGCTAGGAGCTGAGGTCCCCTCGATGCTTCATCTGGACAGTGAGAATGAGAACAGTACTCACCTCATAGAAATGCTGGAGGGTGAAAAGTATGCACGTGAAGCACCTCAGATGATGTTAGAGCTCATTAGACACTAGCCACCATTTTCTTATGACCCTAACAAGGGGTGGGTGGGTAGGTGGGTGGGGGTAACACCTCATTTATTAGATTAGGAAAAAAATGGAAATTTCTTCACTGGAAGATGTGATAAAGACAATGTTCCTCCTACCTCCCCAGCTTAAAACACTCCCATGAACCTCACCTCCTCCATTACACCACAAATGCCTAGTGCGTATTTTTAAGATGTAAGTGAGAGTTAAATATATTGTATTATAAGCAAGGTTTTATATTGTGGCAGGGTTTCCCCAGGCTGCTAATCTACAGTGCTGAAGCTCTCACAGATGGCCTCACTAGTGAATTACTCACAGCGTCAGCCATGTGGGAGTGTCCAGCACCTTAACCACCACATCACCTGCTGGTCCCAATAAATAATTATTTTAAAAATAATAAATTACCTTGCTGGGAGGGCTGCATGTCTCTCCTTCTATCTCTCTTGCTCATGGAAAACAAGTGAGGTTGGGCCAGCCAGTGGCATGATGGTTAAAGCTGCTGGATCCTACATGGCTAGCTACACAGTCTGAGTTCTGGTGGACCCTGTGGCTTGAAAAACAAGCTGGGCACATGTGCATGTATGCCCAAAATCCTGAGAGGAGAATGGAGGAAAGGGAACTGCAGCACAGCTATCCCTTCTAGGGGGGTAATCTCTCTTTCTCTGTCTCTCTTTATCTCTCTCTGGCAAGTGCACATGCTCTTTAGCAAAAAAACAAATTAAAAAAAACTGCACAAAAACAAGGTGGGGGTAGTCGGTTGTGTACCAACGAAACTCATGCTCTGTGAGGCTGACCCACATAGGAGGGTTCTGGGTTCATGTCCAGAGACCTTTTTCTTTTTGGAGAGATTTTTGCTATAGGGTGCGTGTGCTGGCCAGAAAGACAGAGAGTGAGAAATCACCCCCCAGGGGGGATGGCCACGCCACAATCCCTTCTACATTCTTCTCTTGGGATCTTGGGCATACATGCACACATACCCGGTGTGAGTTTAAGCCATGAGATCCAGGACTCGAACTGCGATCGACTACATGAGAGTCCAGTGACATAGCCATTACGGCAACTGCTGGCCCCAGAGACCTTTCTGAGTATGCCAAGTGTATGCATGCCCATGATCTGAGGCTGGCTGAGGCTAGGGGTGGATCACAGGGTCAGGACTCTGTTGGGAGTGCTCTTTTACTGTCAGGGAAGAGCAAACGGAAGTTTAAATTAACTAATTAATAAAATGGTATATGAGGCCAGCAGGTGGCATGGTGGTTAATTAAGGTGCTGGATGCCCACATGGCCAACTGTGGTTCAAGTCTCAAACCCAGTGGCTTGCTTTCTCATCCCTCCTGACCCGATCTAGCTCTCTTTGGTGACCACACATGTTCTATAGCAAACTTAAAAAAATACATAAAATAAATCATTTTTTTTAAAAGAACAATATACAAATAGAGAGCAACTCTTGAGAATGACGTAGGGAGCTTCTTTTCGAATGTGCACACAGCTGTGTACTAGTATAAGACCCTCTGCTAGGCATGAGTTCCATTAAGGATTAAAGTTTAATGATATTTCAGACAATTGAGGAGCATGGTTTGTCAGAAAGTCACCGGTACATTTCAAGTGGGTTAAATATTTACTGAGGTTCAATGAATCTATTGCATGACCAAGAGATGCTGAATTATTAACAGATTCTCTAGGGTCTCCCTCCTTGTTATGAAGCCTTCGAAGATTCCATCAGCGTTTATACATAGCTGCCACCACAATGGATACTCAGGAAGAGGGGGTCATCTTTGGATTTTAGGTCACTAAACAGGGTGGCTCTGCCTTCCTGGGTCCCTTCGGCTCCTCATGTGCTCTTCTCGGTGGCACTCACCCTCTGCTTCATTACATGAGGACCTGTGTGGTACCCTTTCTCACCTACTAGAGAGGTCTTTTCCCCCGCAGATTGTGCACACTGACTTAATTTTGTGCCCTGCATCATGGGAGAAGAACAGTAGATCCTTACGGAGTTAATGAAGGTCTTTAATATTAAAAAGGCTCACTGAAAGGCAATGTAAATGTCCGATAAGTCAAGTACATGCTGCAGGTGGTGTCAAGTGTGTTACGTCTTCCAGTACAAGGACAGCACACTGAATATTTAAAGAACTTACAGATTTTTGTCTTAGCCGCTCAGGCAGTAGGGAACATGCTATCGCATCTTAGAAAGTTATTCCCCAGAAGGGGTACTGGCTGGTGAACGGCTGCTCTGAGGCCAGACTACATGGCTTTGGAACCTGGCTCTGGCACTTTAATGGCTAGGAGCTGAGGTCCCCTCGATGCTTCATCTGGACAGTGAGAATGAGAACAGTACTCACCTCATAGAAATGCTGGAGGGTGAAAAGTATGCACGTGAAGCACCTCAGATGATGTTAGAGCTCATTAGACACTAGCCACCATTTTCTTATGACCCTAACAAGGGGTGGGTGGGTAGGTGGGTGGGGGTAACACCTCATTTATTAGATTAGGAAAAAAATGGAAATTTCTTCACTGGAAGATGTGATAAAGACAATGTTCCTCCTACCTCCCCAGCTTAAAACACTCCCATGAACCTCACCTCCTCCATTACACCACAAATGCCTAGTGCGTATTTTTAAGATGTAAGTGAGAGTTAAATATATTGTATTATAAGCAAGGTTTTATATTGTGGCAGGGTTTCCCCAGGCTGCTAATCTACAGTGCTGAAGCTCTCACAGATGGCCTCACTAGTGAATTACTCACAGCTCTGTCTTTCAGAATTTTACTTCTTTATTGGATATTTATTAAATGCTCAGTATATGCTGGGCATTGTACTGATCTGGCAAACAACTAAAGGTTGCATTTTCACTATTTACACAGAAGAGTCCACCCCCAAAATCATCTCTTCGTCCACATTATTGGCACTTTTCAAAAGGAGTTTCTATGGTGAATTTTTATCCTTTGAAAGAAATACAAATCCTGACAAAACAGAAGATTTTTTTTATATTTCGCAGCTCCTAGAAAGGATGTTTATATGGAAGAATCTTGGGAGTTCATGATCAAATAGGTCTAAATTCCACACAAACAGCACCCTGTCCATTCTAGCCTTCCCTATCAAGACATTTCTCTTCTCAGAACATGGCGATCAAGTTTAACTTGTGCTCATCTCCTTCTCCTGCCCCGCACACCCTGCCCCCATAAAAAACGTTCCTGGAATTTAAAGAGAGAGATTAGATCTAACCAAATCTAAGTTGCAATGCAAAGAATTAACTTTTATTTATTTATTTATTTATTTATTTTTCTCAATGAATGAAAGAGAGGACGAGAAGGAGAGAGACACAGAAAATGACATGTGAGCCAGTGCAGAAGGAAGAAGGAGGGAGGGAGGGAGAGAGAGATGTACTTTGACAGGGTCTTGCCATTGCAATCCTCTGCTCTGGTCTCCCCTTTAGCTAAGAGTACAGGCGTGCACAACCTTGTCTGGACTGTGTAGGGTCTAGGAGCCAAACCCATGCCTTCCACATGGCTCCAGCCTCACGCAGTGGGACCCTATCACTTGTGCCATCATAACCGGACCAAAGAATTAACTTCAGTCAGATAATTCCAGGCTGCCTAGTTGGCCTTGCCGACTCTACACATTCTCATCTGCCAGTGGTGCCAGTCACTGTTAAGAGCTCCGTGTTGGCAGGACCTTAGCCAATGTCTGAGGTGGGAAGAATATGTCAAAGGCAGCAGCTTAACCTTGGTGCAGACACTCCAAATAATAGTCAAGATCAGAGTAGAGGCCCCAAGAAACAATGGAACAACAGCTTCAGATTAGCCTAAGGGTAGTCAGTCGGTCATGGGAGAACGCCAGACAGAGGGCCGCCTTTGCCTCACAATGGCACTTCTTAGTCCTGGCATCCTGATCACGTCTGGGTCACAGGGTAGTGTGTCTCTGACATGGTGACACCTTAGATGAGAAAGGCCAACATTGCTCAACTCAATGACACTTGTCTTTATCATTTCAGGAAAAGGTCATGGCAACGATAAGGAGTTTTATATTTGATCAAAAAAGAGATGATCTTTGAGTGAACTTTGAATGCATCCAAGAGAAATATTCATTGGTTAGTTCTCATATTTGAGTGATAAATTTAATTCTACACCAAAGGTGTGATTTTTACATTATTTCCAATGTGGTAACATTTGGGTAAAAACCTTTTTTCTTCCTGGGTATTCCAGGATAGGCAGAAGGGAAGCAGATACCAAATTTAGTCAATATGAATGTTCTTGGGCAGACATGGTTGAAAACATAATTTAATTTCCATACTGGTCTTATTTTTCTTCCTAAAACCTTCAGCACATTTTATAATGGATCATTTTAATCTGTCCAGTTTCTTGGTGACTCATTATTACATCTTTCTTAGTAATGGGGGAGATTTCTATTTCCTGTTAGCAGGACTTCCTTTGGCGGAATTTTTGCCACTTAAAAAACTGTTTTGTTTTTTTTTTTTCTTCCCTTCCGTTTATTCAAAATAGTGTGATGAAGAGCCTAGGCCAGGAACACTTGCTGTGGTTTGTTCACACATCTGATAGACTCTGACATAGCTGGGGGATAGAGGCCTTGGGGCTTGAGGGCAATGTAGTACAGTTTGAGCATATTATTGTTTAAAATGGGAGATTTTGGAAAATGAAACCATGTAAATCAAAACTGTCATAGGCATACCTGAGTCTAGGCTAGTGGAAAGCGTTTGGACTGATAAACAAATTCTGACTACCAGTCCCCTGCTTTTCACCTGTGGAAAGTGACATAATATCTCTGTAATCTCTCTTTTCTTTGCTTTCTTTCTTCTTTTTGTTTTCAGAGAGATTTTTGCTATAAGTTGCATGTGCTTGCCAGAGAGACAGCAAGAATTCAACCCTGCCCTCTCTTTCCCCCACCCCCAGGGGGGATAGCCATGCTGCAATCCCTTCTCCTCCATTCTCCTCTTGGGATTTTGGGCACACACACACATGTGCCTGGCATGAATTTAAGCCACTCGGTCTGGGACTTGAACTACGGTCGACTACGTGGGAGTCCAGTGATATAACCATTATGCAGTCTGCTGGTCCCTGTGATCTTCATTTTCTACATCTAAACAAGGATAGCAATTATCACATGGGAGAAAGGGAGACAGTACCTGACATACAGAATAACCTTTGTAAATACTGTTGTTATGATGTTGTCTGCAAACGTACCTTAAAATTCAACACATACAGTCTGTTAGGTTAAGCTATATACAGGTGCAGTCAGTTGCCCTTATCAGAAAGTCACCTGTCTTTGGAGGTTGTGTCTGAAGACATCAGCGTTTAAATTAGGCAGACCACCTACAGAGGTGGGCCCTGGAAAGACATCTCTCGGTCTCATCTCAACTAATACCAGAGAGAGTCAACATAACAAATTCCAAAAGTAAATTGTCATTGCTGAAATTAGTGGTTAGTCATAATGGACGTTAGAAAGAGGCTCTCGGTGAAGACATGTGGACTGGCTAAATACTTTAGAGCACCCGTTTCCCCCCTCACAGACTGAACTATTAGGGATGGTGTGTGGGCGTTTGCTTACCACAAGGTGACAGCATCCTGGACTGGAATGCTGCCCATATGCCTTCAATAAATCTTTCTTATGAGGTCTCGACCGCAGAATCTAAAAGGACGGAGACGTGGGGTTTCCTCCAACTCATGGGACTGATGTATTACTTTGTCTCTGCTTGCTATCAGATGTAGGTTTAATAAACGTCTGCATGTGTGGCAGAAATTGGCTTGAGACTTGGTTTAAATTTTTTTTTTTTTAAGAGAGATTTTTGGTATAAAATGTGTGCACTCTCCAGGGAGACAGAAAGTAAGAAATCACTCCCCAGGGTGGATGGCCATGCCACTATCCCTTCTCCATTCTCCTCTTAGGATCTTTGGCACCCACTCACATGTACCTAGCATGTTTTTTTTTTTTTTTTTTTGAGAGGTTTTTGCTATAGGACACGAGTGCTCACCAGAGAGACACAGGGAGAAAGCGAGAAATCACTCCCTCAGGGAAGATGGCCATGCCGCAATCCCTTCTCCTTCATTCTCCTCTTGGGATCTTGGACATGCACGTACACGTGCCCAGCGTGAGTATAAGCCACTGGGCCCAGGACTCGAACTGCGGTTGACTACATGAGTTCAGCGACATAGCCATTATGCTAACTGCTGGTCCCAAGCATTAGTTTTTTAAAGTCACTGGGTCCAGGACCCAAACCACAGTCGACTATGTGGGAGTAGAGCGACATAACCATTATGCCATCTGCTGGTCCTGAGACTTGCTTTAATTGTTAAATGGTTATGAGGCTGTTGGGGAATAGTTGATTTTCACCCTCTTTTAATACGGCTGCTATAACTACTATCAGTACACCAGTAGTTTCGTACGATAAGACTTATTTCCCCCTTGTAAACCACTCATCTGATTCCCACTTCTGAAATGTGTGCCCACTTCTCTTGGCCATAAGAACTGGGAGAAACAAAACAAAACAAAAATGTGAGTTTTAGCAAAATTGGCTGCATAGAATAGTAAATGGCAGATCTGGACCTAAACCCCAAGTCATGTCATTTGAAGTTCAGTGTTCAGGAGCAGGCACAAAGCAAACGTGTGTGTGCTGGATGAGGGAAAATGGGCAGGAAAGGGAAGTGATAGGAGGTGGTGCAGAGAAAGAGCAGACAAAGCCTTCAGACATTAAAGTGGTGGCGTGGGAACACAGTGAGGATGTGAAAAGTGGGTGTAAGCCCCCATAGAACTAGGAAGGCTCTGAAGACAGTATTTGCTGAAGACTTCAGTTCTCTGAGTAATAATAAAGGCTGGTCAAAAAAAAAAAATTATACATTGTTACACACAATGTAGCTAGGCTTGCCTGTTGCCTGGTGCCAAGAAAAATGTGTTGAGCATCAGGATAGCAGCATCTGAAACCACATCTCAGTTTTCAGTCCAATCACCTGCCTATGCAGGTTGAATACAGATTTTAAAATATCACAAGGCGATTGGTCTGCAAAAAAACTAACAATTATTTTACATCTATGGCAAATCTTCCAAAAAAAACCTGGCTCATCATCTAAAATATTAAAAGCCCTGCTTATACAAAATAAATGACCCTGACCAACCAAACAACAACAAGAACCCCAAAATCTTTAACACCTCTGGAAAAGAAACACAAATAAAGCACTATTTTCAAGTAACTTTAAGTTGGGGAAGAAAGCCAGGAAATATTAATTTCAAGTATGTAAGGACTGTGAGTTTTATTTCAATGGAAAGCACACCTCCAAGGAGTTGACAAATTTGGATCGCTCTGAGGATTATGGGATAGGAGGATACATCTGATAGTATTGAGTGTGTGTGTGTGTGTGTGTGTGTGTGTTTGCACATGCACAGTACATATAAAGGCACCTCAAAACAAAGAAATTTAGGTTCGAGTTTATTTCGGTGCAAAAATATTTCAAATCCATGCACATACTGTTTTCTCATACATTTCTATGAACTTTCTGAAGAACTCAAATGTAGGTATGTGTAACATATATGGTCTAAATACATATGTATGCAAAGGGAGTTTCTAGGAAGTAAGAACGTCAGCTTTGGACAAGAAATGTTAGGCTCACTACAAAAATAGCTTATTTCATTTATTTATTTATTTTTGGAAAGGTTTTTGCTATAGGGCATGTGCGCTTGCCAGACAGACAGAGACAGAGAGACAGAAAGCGAGAAATCACCCCCCAGGGGGGATGGTCACACCGCAATCCCTTCTCCTCCATTCTCCTCTCGGGATCTTGGGCACGCATGCACACGTGCCCGGCGTGAGTTTTAAGCCACCGGGTCCGGGACGCGAACCGTGGTCGACTATGTGGGAGTCCAGGGACATAGCCATTATGCTAACTGCTGGTTCCCAAAAAATAGCTTATTTTTAATTCTTAAGTATCTGAATGCTGGGATCGTTCCACTGATGCCTTCTGACGTGATCAGCTGGGAACCTTTCACTGCAATACTGTTTCACATATAACTAGGTAACCTGTGAGACTTTCTAAATCTCACGGAGGTTGGAGGTAAGATGTGCTTTTGTAAAGGTAAAGGAAAACTGAAGAAAGTCACACAAGAAGCTGGAGCAATTTTCTGACTTTATTCCATGGCTTCTATACCTTCACATGTCTTACAGATAAGGCCCCCTTAAAGGGGGGGGGGGTGGGGAAGGGGGGGTAGAAAAACACCATGTGTTTATATGCCTGTTTACGTTAACACAGGGATGAGGCTCTACAGCTCACCCAAGGTCTCATGGCAGAAACTGTAGCTCAATTCAGTGGTCTCTTGAGTTGCAGTTCTAGGCTGGCTATGATTCTGGACAGGGAGTGGTAGCCGCATGGAGTCAGCAGGTCAAGGAAGGAGACAAAACTTCGGCTGCCAAGTAGGAGTGTGGCCATGGGCCGTGTGCCGTAGCCAGCCACCCTTGTACCCTACTTGCAGCAATGGCAACCTTTACTTTCTACCTACCATACAGATAATATCAAGAATTACTATCTTTTGGAGCAGCATATGGCATAATGGTTACATCACTGGACTCCCACGTAGTCGACCAGTTTGAGTCCCAGACACAGTGGCTTAAAACTCAAGACTCAAGCTAGATGCGTGTGTGTACATGCCCAAGATCCCAAGAGGAGAATGGAGGAGAAGGGATTGTGGTGTGGCCATCCTCCCGGGGGGGTGGGGTGATATCTTGCTGTCTTTCTCTGGCAAGCGCATGCACCCTATAGCAAACATCTCTCTCTTTTTTTTAAAGAATTATTTTATTTAACTTTATTTATTATTATTATTATCATCATTATTATTTTCCAGTTTGATCAGAGAGAGACACAGAGAGAGAGGAAGTGAGAAAGCAAGCCACCAGGTCCGAGGTTGAACGGTGGTTGGCCATGTGGGAATCCATGCTGTGAGGTAGGCCCTAGCCTTATCCTCACGTTACGAGGGAGGGAACTAAGACACAAAGAAATTTGGCATTTGCTTAAGGTAACAAGGCTAGTCAGTAGCAGAGCTGGCTCTGAGCCATGGTTCTTGGCCTTGGGATTCCTTGTGTGGAATGCTATTGAAGGGCAGTGCTGTAAAACCTCTGGCCACACTAAACTGATAACTGGAAACTGTGCAGGTGGTCCGAAGTGGGGATTTAAGACAGGAACCTGAGGCCAGACAGGCTTGCTCCTAAAGAGCCAAATGACCTGGTTTTGCTTATGATATACAAAGGAAATGGAAAATGGCTTGATAACTGATTCTGCTGTCAATGACAGAAATGAGACAATAAACTGGTTTGGAAAATCACAGATCATGACTGAGAAGAGGAAAAAGCCCTGGTGACATCATTGCAGGGGGTAGTGAATTATTCAAATTTCTTCTTCTTTTTTGCTATAGGACATGTGTGCTTGCAAAGGAGAGAGAAAGAGTGAGAAAGTTGAGAAATCACCCCCTAGGAGGGATGGCCACGCTGCAATCCATTCTTCTTTCTTCATAGGATTTCGGGTATATGTATACACACGCCCAGCATGATTTTCAAGCTGCCAGGTCTGGGACTTGAACTGGCCATTTGGGGAGTCCAGCACCTTAACCACCACACCACCTGCTGGCCCCTCATGCAAATTTCTTATGCTCTTTCTTGGAACATGGATAAGTCACACAGTCAAGAAGAGAGTCGGTCCATGCATTCACTGAGAAAAACCATTTTCATGAAGGACTCTTCTGAAGCTTTTAAGTCCCTAGTTGGAAACAGAATCAGTACTGTCTTTACTTAATGTTTGCAAGATTGGGTTCTCCAGAAGAAAAGTTCTGTAAGTTCAACACACTATTAAATATTAGGAAACAAGAAGTGAAGAATGACAAGATCAACACACCCGAATTCCATACTAGAGTTTTAGGAGTAATTAGTAAAGAATTCTAGTCATTCAGGGGCAACTGCTGTTCTGTGACGTCTTGCACAGCTGATCCCAGCCTCCTGGGATGATTTTTGAGCCATAATATTGAAGTGGAGCCTCTTCCTTATGTCTGTAAATCCATATGGTTCTAACCAGGGTTTTTCTCTCTCCCTAACTTCTGACACATTCAGGCAGGAAAGTGAGCATGTGTATTTACATAAGCTATAAGGCTGTGCAAACAGACTAAAGGAGACTTTATAAATAGCTCCTATTTCTTACCGTTTCTTAAAAAGTTTATTTCTTTCATGAGAGAGAAAGAGATACATATACACACAAGCACCCTCAACAGTCCCCCAATCCCCACCCAGCCAGGATCATGGCGTGTAAAGTGGATTGGTTTACTGGGGACCCAAACCTGTGATCTTCCATAGGGATTCATTCGGCTTCGCTTGAGCTACACGTTACAGCTGTGCCACTGAGCCGGTCCATTTCTTATAATTTATAATGGACATTACAAATCTAAAATCTCTCCTGTATTCTTTGATCAAAAGTTTTTATCCTTGTTTTCCTTAGGCACTTTCTACCAGTGTTTTCTCTGTACAATATTGGACTTTTTCAATCAATTTCTGTATCTTTTATCACTTAGTATATAGGTTGTTTTTTTCTTTTTTAAGTGAATGTAAGTTTTCCCTTGTGTCCATAAACTGTAAATTAGCTACTAATTTCTATTATTTCCAGTAAGGGTTTAAAATGGATTCTCTTTGGAAATACGCTTTGTGAATATGTTTTTTCTCTCACTTCTATGGGCTCCACCTTGGATATGGTAAGTTTCACTACTTTTTTAGGCTACACTAGCTGTTCTACTTGCAGTTTTCCAGAGTTCAGTGAAAAACGAACTTATTATTATAAGTCAACAAAGAATATATCCTGGCCTCTCATTAAACCCTTTGAAAATGAAATGTTTGTTTGAAAACAAACAAATATGCCAGAAAATGCTAAAACTTAAAAGCCAGTACTTCTTTTCTAGTATGCTGCTTCTCGATAATCATTCATAGCTAATTTTGACTTCTTAAAAAAGGCTTGGGACCATCAGAAAGGTAAAGGAAACTGACTGAGTTATTATCAATAGTCTACTCCTAATAGTTGATTTGACTACATTTCAATCTAACTGAAGGTCACTGATCATTTCTCTATTTTCTTTGTTCTCAGTTTTCAAATACTGGATGATTGGTGTTGACCTTTGTCATGTTTCCTAGGACAGGGCCAAGACCAGCTCGCAGGTGTTTGTTATTTACTTAGCTAACTTCACCATTAAGGCTGCCAAAGAGGATCTGGGAAGAAACCAATGTAGGATTGCAGATCCGTGAAAAGGACACAGAAATGACCTCATGTGTTTTCATAGCACCTGTGTAAGTAGATAAAACAATTATAGATAAGGAAGCTGAAGAAATAAGAAAACAAATACATTTAACATCTATTAAGCATCTATAGTAGGAGAGGCACACGACAAGGAATTTCTGAACATACGCATAAATAAGCTAAAGTCAGTACCCTTTAAGTGTTCACAATCTAGTGCACGTGACAGACTGTAAAAACGCAGTAATAAAGACGGCACACAGTGGAGGAACAGGAGGGTGTGACTTCTCCTGACTGGCAGGTTTTGAAAGACTTTTGTGGAAATGGAATCTGAACGGAGCCTTCATGGGTGGTGGGTATTCCACAGACAAACATGGTGGCATGCAGAGGGGCTGACATGCAGAGGTACAGAAAGCATTTACAATGAGAATTTACTTAGATATTGCATAGGACTTGAGGGTGGGGCAGGATAGAAGGGACAGAGGAGGTGTCCAGAAGGTTTGCAGATGTCCTTGAGTGCCAACTCCGCAGCAATGCAGAGGAGACTAGGATGGAAGGAAATCATGTAGGAGGTCATTGCAATGGTTTAGGAAAGAGGTCATGAGCTTGAACTGAGCAGAAGTGGGGGCAAAAAGAAAGGTCATAATAGGGAAGACAGCAGAGGTAGAGTCTATATAATTAGGCAACAGAATGGGCATCCATGGAGAGTGGTGGCAGGGCCAATGAGGGAAGAGTCAGAGATAATTATGATGTATCAATTAAAATCAGAGAACATAATATATTTGAGGTATTCCTGGGTTAGACAAGACAATTTCTATTAGGGAGGTGGAAATGTGGATCTCATGATTAGGACTGATAATGATTTAGAAATGAACTACAGAGATACGAACCCATATGTGCAGAAGGAAAAGGACAAAAAGAAAACCTTAAAGGAACACCCCCTTTTTGAGAAAATGTAGAGGGGGTAGTTAAAAAAAAAAAAAGGAATCACTGCTGTGGTCTGAATAAGCGAGGTTAGAGAGGTGAAAAACAAGAGAGGTACGGTGATAAAAATCAAGGCAGAGAAGTTTCCAGAGAGCTGGAACTGCTGAGGGGAAGAGTAAGGCACTTACAGCGGTCATAGAAGTCACATCCAAGCTCCTAAAGTCCGTACCCACCTACTCGTTTTTCCACAAGAAAAACGATGGGACCCACTCTGCCTTTTACCAACGGGTCCTGGGACTCAGTCATCAACACTCATGACAGGTTCCAATCGCCTCCCCTGAACTTTCGGGGCGGCTCACTCCGCGCTCCATCCTTGGAGCCTTTCAGGTAAGGGCGGTGCGCCAGGTACTCGGGTCACGCGCCGCCTGCGTCCTGGCGGCATGGCCGGTGGGTAAATACGGTGGCGTCCGAACCGCTGTCACTGGGCTTGTCAGCTACATTCTCCACGCCCAGTTTCCTCGTTTGCAACAGAGGACGGTGATACTCACCAGGCCAAGTTCGGCGTGCACGAGATCACGCCGGTAAACCCCGCACACAGGCGGCCGTTCGGCTGTCACTGCCTTTCGCACTTTTCCTAAGGGCAGAGGACAGCTAAGCCTGCTCCCCAAGGCGTGAGCACCCACCCGGGGACAGGGCGCCTCGCCCTGCCAGCCCTCGGGGGAATCTTCGCTGGAAGAGGGATAAACAGCCTCAGGGCGCCCCAGGACGAGGGCGGGCTGGCGAGCGCC
>NW_006159576.1:1167634-1167954 GCF_000334495.1 Tupaia belangeri chinensis
GCCCGCCGCGACTCCGCCCGGCGGAGCAGGGGCGCCGCCAGAGGTCCCTCCCCGGCCCCGCCTTTTGTCCACGTCCTCCTTCTGCTGACCAATGCTCTCTCCTGTCGCCCGGGCCAGCCCCTCTCCGGTGCGGCCCCCATTGGTCCTAAGGCTCGGCAACTCTGGCCGCACCCGGAAGTCGCGTTGGGGGAGGCGGTTTCCTAGACTACGACACCGGAAAGCTGGGGGAGGCGCTCCCGGCCGCTGAGGGCGGAGGGCGGTGGCAGCGCTGGCTGCGCTGGCGCTGGGGACCGGCTCGGTGTCTTCGGGAAACACTTTGG
>NW_006159576.1:1168106-1191190 GCF_000334495.1 Tupaia belangeri chinensis
GGCCATGAGCGAAGCCGGCGGCGGCCGGGTCTGTGGGTGCCCGGTCCCCCTGCGAGCGCCATGGAGCCTGGTGGCGGCGACGGCCGCGCTCTGCCTGGTGTCGGCCACGTCGGTGTGGACGGCTGGGGCCGCGCCCATGAGTAGGGAGGAGAAGCAGAAGCTTGGGTAAGGGTGCTTGGCAGCCCGGGGTGGGTTTCCCGGTGAGGCTGACCCAGGCAAGATGCCTGTCATTGCGACCCGGCGCGCAGCGCTTTCTCCCGGGGCCGCGCGAGGACCCTGACGGGGTGGACAGGGTCTGGGAAGGTGGGAATCGCTGTCCGCGATGTGACCCGGCGCTGTCGGGTGGGGCCTGGGCCGTCGGTGACATGTGTGGGTTCCTCGAGGCCAGTGTGACAGCGCTGCTGCCATGTCAGTGGCCCGTGAAGGGGGCTACAGCCCGTGTCGCTGCGTCCCGCAGTCCTGCGGTTGCCTTTGGCCCGAGGCATGGTTCGATTTCTCGCACAAGTGAGCTGCCAGCTGGGAGAATGTTGCTGATCTTACAGTAGTTAAGGAAATGGTGTTTACACCTGTTATGGAAAAGGGGGCGTTCATTGGAACTTGAGCTTTACACATTTTACTATTTCCTTGCAGTGTTTTCTTGGACTGCATTTTCATAATAGGACAGATACTTGGTAGTGGCATTCAAAAGCCCCGATGAAGTATACCTGCTCACTTTACTCTGAGTAGTTTTATCAGTCCTGAAAGTGCCATAAAATTATCATTTACATTTGCAGCATTTAATTCAGTCAGTAATACTAACACTCTAGGTCCCACAAATGAATAAGAAAAAAGCCAAGCACCAGTAGAAAATAGGCAAAAGGCATGAACAGTTAAGTCAGAAGAGGAAATGCAAACGGTCAGTAACCATGAAAAGTTACTCAACCTCATAAATGTAAGATGAAGATAAAACCAGATAGCTGGTCTTGCCCATCAGATTAATAAATAGAAAACACAGAGTTACAGTACTGGCTAGGTAAGGCGTGAAGAAAACTTTAGAGTGTGAATTTGCTGTAATGTAATGAAGTATCTCCTGAAATTTTAAGTGCGCATATTTTGATTCATTTTTGGGAATCTACCCTGAAGTATTCCAAGCTCTGGGGGATAGGTGTACAAAGAAGTGCATTTTGAAAGAACAGAGCTATTCTTTATAGGGAAATAATTGAATATAGTGCATCTGATTATGGAATAATATTCCGACATTGGGAAGGAGGTACGTCATTAGAAAGCTGCGAAGGGTATACCCAAGGTGCACCCCCATCCCAGAAGGGCATATTGTAGAATAATATGCACAGTGCTATTCAACTTTTTTTTTTAAAGAAAATTTTTTTAAACTCAGAAAAAGTGGAAAAATGATCTTGGGGTTAGGATGAAGGAGAGGAGAAACCGTCAGGTTTTATATAACACACTTTATTTAAATCATGGCAAGTGTCTCCTTTTGGGTTTTAAGTAAAATAGCAACAAAAGTTGCTTGTTGGGGGAAAAAAGTGTGAAGTATCACAGCAAAATTACCAGGAAACTCTTAAGTAGCTTAAAATTTCTTATTACAAGTCATTAGTATGTAATACTGATAACTTTTATTGAATACCCCGTTCTGGTACATTTTACATATTAAAATGTTATTTCTGTAATCCTCCCTATTTGTTAATGAGGTAGATGTGATTCCCATTTTGCAGAAGAGGAAATTGAGACTTCAAGTTGACTTGTTTAAAGTTGCAGAACTGGTAATTTTGGGAGCCAGTGTTCAAACCCAGGTGGGAATGACCCCAGAGTCCACTCTGCTGTGCTTTTATAAGTCTTAAAAGAGAAGTATCTTATTCTTTCTCACTCTCTTATTAAAACTTTTTACTTGCACAAAGAATCATTACATAACTAATTTTTGACAAAAAATTAATTTTTAACTGAAAAAGTCCAGCCCTATTGTCTTGAGATTTGAGCCAAATTTGAGATCTTTTATGAAAGTGAAATTATAATTTTGGATTGTAAATTTAGATTGCCTTCCTGTAGAATAAAGTTAGAGTAAGAGTCTGGTGCTATAGAGCACAGATACACAAGGACTGACTGCTTTCCCCTCTGGGAATTTTCAGAATACTGACATTCGATTCATTAGATTTGCCTTGGTGATTTTTTTTTTTTTTTTTTTTTTTGGAGAGGTTTTTGCTATAGTGCGCGGAGGTTTTTGCTATAGTGCGCGTGTGCTCACCAGATAGACAGAAATCACCTCCTGGGAAGAGAGAAATCACCTCCTGGGGGGATGGCCACGCCGCAATCCTTTCTTCATTCTCCTCTCGGGATCTTGGGTACACACGTACATGCGCCCGGCGTGAGTTTAAGCCACCAGGTCCAGGACTCGAACCACAGTCGACTACATGGGAGTCCAGCGACACAGCCATTGTGCCAACTGCTGGTCCCCCTTGGTGGTTTTTTAAAAAAGCTTAAATAATGATTTGTGATAAAAAGCAGAAAATGCCCCACCCTTTTTCCTACACCCCTACCTTGGTGATTTTTTTTTTTTTTTTTTTTTTTGGAGAGGTTTTTGCTATAGTGCGCGGAGGTTTTTGCTATAGTGCGCGTGTGCTCACCAGATAGACAGAGTCAGAGAGACAGAAAGAGAGAAATCACCTCCTGGGGGGATGGCCACGCCGCAATCCTTTCTTCATTCTCCTCTCGGGATCTTGGGTACACACGTACATGCGCCCGGCGTGAGTTTAAGCCACCAGGTCCAGGACTCGAACCACAGTCGACTACATGGGAGTCCAGCGACACAGCCATTGTGCCAACTGCTGGTCCCCCTTGGTGGTTTTTTAAAAAAGCTTAAATAATGATTTGTGATAAAAAGCAGAAAATGCCCCACCCTTTTTCCTACACCCCTAAACCAAACAGATGATAAAGACTTAGATCACCAGGAATAGTAAGCAGTTGCCTGGCTGCTTGCGTAGAATTATTGACCTGATCAAATATAGTCTTATCCTTAATGGAGTTAAAAAAACAAAACAAAAATATATATGCACAAATACACACACACGCACACGTATGTATATATATGTAACATATATATATTTAAATGTTACAGCAGGAGATTTTGTTAATGTTTTCTTTTCATTAAAAAAATAAGTACAAAACAACCCAATTTGTGTAGCTAATTGGTGGGAAATGTAACTTTAGAAAAAAACTGACATAGAAATGATGTTAAATGAAGAGAGACGTAATTTTTTAACTACAGATGGATTTCTAATGCATTTTTCCAGTTGAATAGAGAGAAAGTCTTACAGAAACTTTTTTGATTTAATACAGTAATTGTACCATTCCATATTTACATATGACTCTCTTAATACTTATAAATCAAAGAGAATGCAACTGGATATTAAATATCTCTACTTCAAAGTATGTATTATGAAATTTACTGATTGTGTGCCAAGTAAATGGAAGGATTAGATAGTGTGTCCTCCTTGTATGCAATCAGAATTTACTCATAATCTTAAAAATCGATTGCCTGCAAAATTGGGTTAGCAAGGTAGAGCTTATGTCACCTCCAGTATGCATGTCTGGGCTCTGCCATTACCAATTACAGGAATTTCTACTTCTTGGTAATAGCTTGAATTAATACCATTTCAGGGACGGAAACCGAAGAGTTCTGTACTCCATTTATTGATAGTGGTGCTTAAAAGGGACATTTTACATTTTTTTTCTGGTTCCTATATCTAATTTGAGAGATTGTTACCTGTAGTGTAATAATGAACTGTCTAGAGGGATTCTTTATTTCATAATTTTCTAAGATCACTTGATTCATATTCTATAATATATGTAAGTATAGTTGTGTATATATAAACCTAGAAAGAATTAATGTTTTAGCAAAGTAGAGGTAAGAACTTGTTTTTAACAGGTGTTTTTGGATGGTTATTCAGAAGTTGTCAGGACTTATTCATAGTTTGTAAGTTTGAGTGTACTCAGTTTTGCTGATTACAACCAGGAGCCTGGAATTTTAGGTCGTTTCTGTCTACCATCTTTATTATTACCCATATTTCATTATCTGTGATTACAATGTTTAAAATGACAATTGCAATGTAACAGGAGGCTTAATAAAAATATAGCCAGCCACATTATTTCTTTTTTGATAGTAGCCATTAATAATTGGAACAGAATTTTGAGAAAAGAGTTAATAAAAAATTTGTTAAGCTATTTTTTCTAATTATTTTGTTGTCATTGTTAATTATTATTACTTCTGTAGTTTTTCCTGTAGTCGTCAAGCCCCTGAACTTGAGAATGTTTAATAGAAAGTCATTCTCCTTGGTCATCACTCTACAGGTTTTGATGTAGGTAATCTGTGGAGATCAGAAATCTCCGTTTTGAATAGCCATGTTGGAGATTTCGAGAAACAAGTAGTCAAACACACACAGGTCTCGTGAGCATTAGTGTTTCTCATATAAGAGGTAAATCCTATTTATTTGATTTTTGACAGTTCTTTAGAGGGACAGAGTATATCATAAATGTGCTTTTCAAAAATGTGATACTTATTCATATGAACTAGGCATTAGTGACTTTATTTAGTTTGGAGGGAAAGACAGAGGCTGAATAGAGTGTTATTTTATATCAATATACACACTACCCTCCCTCTCTTTTAATAGAGCATGTAGGATAATCAGTAAATAGTACTAATAATTGTTTCTTTTGTGAGTTCTCTAGCAATAGTCTCCCCTTCAAGACAGATAGGTAAAAGAACTGTGTTAAGAGTTAATGGTTATTCAACCTCAGATTTCTTCTGTCTGATCATGACATATATCATTCATTAATTTTTGAGAAAAAAATCATCAGATGAATTTTATGCGAATTACCCACAGTAGTAAAAGTTTGACTCAGCTCTGTGTAGCGAGTTCATGAAAGCTTGTCTGCTGACTGTTGTACAGTATCTCCTGACTCTGTTTACGTCCACTTCTAACTAATTTTTTTTTTAATTCGTATATTTTCATGAGGGAGAATTAATTTTTGAAAGATGATCACTAGGACATACTTAACTTTTTTCCATTTCTGCTCTTTTAAAATTAGGAATCAAGTACTGGAAATGTTTGATCATGCATATGGTAACTATATGGTAAGTAGAAAGTTTATCTTTACTACCGTTTATGTGAGCTGATTACTATGCGAGCACAGTCAGCTGGGAATTTGGAAACCTAAATTACTAGCACTTTTCTTTAAAGGGAAGTTTTTAAAAAACAGGACAAACATAGGCTTACCAGAGGGTTCCTGGTCATGGATTTTAGAGAACCTATTTATTGCATAGGTAAGAATAATTTAAAATTAGGTTATGAAACTTTGTATTTAAGCAGTTTCCTGGGGTACCATCAACAGTGTTCACTGAAGGTTTATGGGGCTAGATAATATAGATGTAAACATGTATCTCTGGCCTTAAGGGAAATTATTTTCTTAGTTAAAAAAAACTGTTTATAATATTGCTTTATAAACTCTTGGGAGAAAACCACGGCTTATGAGATACATTTTCACTGAGCCTGAGTCCAAATTATACCCTGATGGACTCTGAATTGAATATATTTTACTGATCCATATTGTTTTAAATGTTTTAGAGTTCACAGTTTCAGATTTATTAAGTGAAAAGTTCTGGAGCTCTGTTGCCCAACAATGTAGATGAAATAGCAAGCAAATTTTAGAGTTCAAAAGTTTTTATGTATAAAATTGTGTAATTTTGAAAAGAATTTGTTGTATTTACTTTATTTTTTTTATTAACGTATAATTGTACATATTTGTGGAGATGCAGGGTAATTTTACAGCACAGGAATGCAGTGCGTCATGATTCATTGGGGATAATTGGCATGCCCATCATCTCAGCCATTTGTCTTTCCTAGTGTCAGGAACATTCAGGATCCTTCCTTTCAGTCGCTTTGAGACACGCAGCAAGTTGTTGCCACCTGTATTCTCCCCGCTGTATCTTGTAGCGCTAGACTTTGTTCCTTTTGTCTATCTGCAGTTTTATTCTGTCAATCAGCATCCCTTTATTTCTTCCCTTACCTCTTACCCTTCACAGACTCTAGCAGTCACTCTTTCTCTCTCTCCCTCTATGAGCCCATTTGTTTTTCTTTTTTCAGTTTCTACATATGAGAGAGAATTCATAATATTGCTCTTTTTGTGCCTGGCTTATTTGATTTAGCAGTGTCTTCCAGGCTCATCCATTTAATGCCAGATGACAGGATTTCACCCTTTTTAATGGCTGAGTGGTGTTCGTTATGTGTCTGTCTCTCTCGCTCTGATATTTTCTTTATTTACTTGTCAGTTGGTAGACACTTAATTTGCTTCCACTTCTTGGCTATTGTGAATTAGTGCTTCAGTAAACATTAGACTACAGCTATCTTTGTGACATTCTGATTTTCTTTGGGTATGCACCAGTAGTAGGATTATTGGATCATAAATTGGATCATAAGTAGGTTCTGTTTTTATGTTTTTGGGAAACCTCCGTACTGTTTTCCATAAAGGCTGTATTAATTTAGATTTGCACTAGTAGTGTAGAAGAATATCCCTTTCTCTCCATCCTTTTCAGCTGTTGTTATTTTTTTTCTTTTATTCGAGAAATTTTTTTTTTTTTTTTTTTTTTTGCTATGGGGCACATGCGCTCGCCAGACAGAGACAGAGAGATAGAAAGCGAGAAATCACCCCCCGGGGGGATGGCCATGCCTCAATCCCTTCTCCATTCTCCTCTTGGGATCTTGGACATGCATGCACACGCGCCCGGCGTGAGTTTTAAGCCACCAGGTCCGGGACTCAAACCGCAGTCGACTATGTGGGAGTCCAGTGACATAGCCATTATGCTAACTGCTGTCTTTTTGATATAGCCATTCTAACTTCTCTAACAGTGATATCTCACTGTTTTCCTCCGCATTTCTCTAATGTTAGTGATACTGAGCTTTTCTGAAGAGTTCAATCAAATTATCCTGAGAATTAATTACCACCTTATTTTTACATTTTAAAATGTCTCAGCATTTTTTTTTTATGGTGACAGTCTACGAAATGTAGTTTGGAGAAGTTCATTAGAGAATTAACTTTAATTCTACTTTAAACTGGTTTTGTGAATTCATTTTTCATTATATATTAACCAAATATCTTTATACGTCAACATTATCAGTTTTCATTATCTACAAACATCTGAGTGTATATACTTTACGCATTTGTACATAATTTTTTTTTTCTTTTTCTGGAAAAGTTTTTGCTATAGGGTGTGTGCGTTCACCCGAAAGACAGAGACAGAAAGTGAGAAATCACCCCCCACGTGGGGGGGGATGGCCACACCGCAATCCCTTCTCTTCCTTTCTGCTCTCGGGATCTTGGGCATGCATGCACACTCACCCAGTGTGAGTTTAAGCGACTGGGTCCGGGACTCAAACCGCGGTTGACTGCATGGGAGTCCAGTGACATAGCCATTACACTAAGTGCTGCTCCCAATTTTTTTTTTTTTGAAGAGGTTTTCGCTATAGGGCATGTGAGCTTGCCAGACAGACAGAGAGAGACATAGAGAGAGAAAGTGAGAAATCACCCCCCAGGGGGGATGGTCACACTGCAATCCCTTCTCCTCCATTCTCCTCTCAGGATCTTGGGCATGCACGCACACGTGCCCGGCGTGAGTTTTAAGTCACCGGGTCTGGGACGCGAACCGCGGTCAATTACGTGGGAGTCCAGCGACATAGCCATTACGCTAACTGCTGGTTCCCCCAATATTTTTTTTTAAGGAGGAGGTTTTTTTTTTTTTTTTTTTCCACTTTAGGCCGAGAGAATGAGGGAGACAGACAGACAAGACAGGGTGACAGGCAGTGAGAGGGAAAGTGAGAAATCACCTCTCCAGGGAGGATGGCCACACCACAATCCCTTGTCTTCTGTTCTCTTCCTGGGATCTTGGGCACGCACGCACACATGACTGGTGTGAATTTCAAGCCACTGTGTCCTGGACTTGAACTGTGGTTGGCCATGTGGGAGTCCAGCAATGTAACTGCTGTGACACCATTTGCTGGCCCCTGCATTTTTATATTTTTAAAACATGTTTGGTATTTGATAATCCTTGTTCTCTTTTATAGTATACATTTAGTAAGAACACATTTTGAGTTCTTAATGTTTTTAGAATGTAATGGTGATAAAGTTTTGGATTCTCAAAAAAATAATTGTTTATTTAAATTTATTATTTATTTATTTATTTATTTTAAAATTTGACCAGAGAGAGAGAGAGAGAGAAAGGGAAGGTGAGAAAGCAAGCCACCAGGTCTGGGATTCTAACCGCAGTCAGCCATGTGGGAGTCCAACGCATTAACCATTATGCCACCTGCTACTCCCTACTCCCACCCCCTTTTTTTTTTTTTACTTCATGAGAGATTTTTGCTATAGGGTGTATGTGCTTGCCAGAGATACAGAGAGGTAGAAAGCAAGAAATCACCCCCTGAGAGGGATAGCCATGCTGTACTCTCTTCTCCCCTATCCTCCTCTTGGGACCTTGGGCATGCACGCTCATGTGCCTGGTGTGAGTTTAAGCCACCAGATCCAGGACTTGAATTGCAGTCAACTATATGTAACCATTATGCCATTATGTCCCTGTTTTGGATATATTCATGAGACTGATGCACTACCTACTGTGCTAATGAGGCACCTGGTTTTGGATATATTTAAGCATAGAAATTATAGCTTTGTTTTTTTTAGTTTTGCTTTTTTTTATTTAATTTTTTTTTTTTTTTTTTAGATTTTTGCCATCGGGTGTGTGTACTTACCAGGGGGAGACAATGAGAGGAAAAGTGAAAAGTCACCCTCAAGTGGGATGACCACAACACAGTCCCTTCGTCTCCATTCTCCTCTCAGGATTTTGGGCACGCACATGCACACACACACACACACACACACACACGCCTGTAATGGTTTTAAAAACCACTGGGTCTGGCATTCAGACCACAGTTGGTCATGTGGGAATCCGCTGCCTGAAGCACTGTTGGCCCCAGCCATTCTCTTAATATGTTTTTCAAAATTATTTGTCCCTCGTTAATTCATTTTGGGCAAAGCATAACCTAGCAAATGTAGGCTAATAATTTTGAGATGGCCAAGTGAATCTATGCTATATATACCCTTACATCTTAGCTGGCTCATAAATGTCTTCCAAAGGTATTCAACCAAAATAGTATTATGAGGGACTTCAGAAAGTTCATGGAACAATAGAATGAATGTACAAGTTTGTTTTGGTGCAAAAATAATTAAAATCAATACATATTTTTTTCATACTATACATATTTCATGAACTTTTTGAAGGCCTCATATAGATGGGTGAGTTTAATTCAACTTGTTATGATAGGAGCCCTTCTTTATAAAGCACAGTATCTTTAATATCATGTTCCTTGTAGGTAAACAGCAAAAAGTTATATCAATACTTTTTTTCTTTTTGGAGAGGTTTTTGTTATAGGGCACGTGTAGAAAGTGAGAAATCCCCTCCCCCCCCCCGAGGGGGGATGGCCACACCGCAATCCCTTCTACTCTATTCTCCTCTTGGGATCTAGGGTACACACGCACCCGGTGTGAGTTTAAGCCACCGGGTGAGTTTAAGCTACTGGGACTTGAACCGTGGTCTACTACATGGGAATCCGGCAACATAGCCATTATGCCAACTGCTGGTCCCATGACGCATTTTTATATAGAAAAATATGTCGCGACTTTTCCAACAATCCAGTAATAAAGAGCAAGAAGTCTGGGCTTGGAATGGGACATCCTGAGGTGATTGGTGCTGGGGTGATTCTTGCCACCAACCAGCAGTAGGGTTACCACAGGGAATTTACTTAATCTCTTTGAGCCTGTTGGCTAATCTCTGTAAAATGGAGACAGAAATTTGACTGGCTAGAAATCAATGTTGTTCTAAGGATTAAGCAAGTTAATACAATGAAAGGGTTTAGATACTGTCTGGCAAATAGGAAGCGCTGTATACAAAATTACTACTGCTAGTAACGCTACTAGTAATAATTGCTGCTATCATAATCATTTTTATCTGCCTGAGATCAAATTCATCATCCTAAAATTTATTGAGGCTTTAACTCAACTTTTTCTCAGATTGTACGTAGCACTTCCATACAGCACACATCTTCTTTCCTGTCCAAGAGATGTGCCCTTTGAGCTTTTTTTTTTTTTTTTCCTTTTTATTAATGAAATAGAGGTTCTACTAATGTTTCTTAGAAGTAAAAATGTCCTTTCAGCTTTAGGTAGATTACTACATATCTGCCATTCCTGGAGTTGTATCCAGAGTTTTTCTGATTTTATCAACTATTGACATAACATTATGATTGACACGTTTCTAGCCCCAGTCTGACTCGCTCACGCATAGTAAAACACACAGGTGACTTTCTCTTTTCTCCGAATGACACGAAGCTTGATGTTTGTTTTGGCAGTTCTGTATGACCTCATTGAACCCCAGACCATAGTCACTTTAGGGCTTTTGTTAGCGTGTTGGGTATTTATGCTGAGCTCAGTTTGCAGTTTAACTTAGATGACGGCATGGCGTGTATTTAGGCCACCCAAAGAGAACATTTTGGATCTGGGCTCTCTAATGTGGCAGTGTTCTCCCAGTGTTTTTCCTACGTCCTGAGGACAGCTCAGTGTAATTGGAAAAGCAAAAGCTGTCCTTTGGCAGTGCCCTAACGTTACACATAAACTTGGAAAGAGCTAGTGAGTACGGTTTCCTTTCACTTGTAGGATCATACCTAATAACCCCTTTAACAATTGATTTTGTAGAAGAAACAGAGAGAGGGAGAAAACACCCCAATGGGGCATGGTCACACTGCAGTTCTTTTTTTTTTTTTTTTCCTTTTCTCTATTTTGTCAGGATTGGGGGGCATGTATACACATTTGTTTGACATGTTTTTGAAGCTGCTGGAGCTTCGATCAGAACCTTAGTCAGCCATGTGACTTCCAATGCCCAGTGCTTAATTAACCACTGCTCTATGGACCAGCCCTCCCCTAATTTTTCTTTTTCATGCTTTTTTATTATGACAAAAAACATGCATAACATGAAATTTATCATTTTAATCTTTTAACCATTTTTTTTTTGAGAGGTTTTTGCTATAGGGCGCATGCACTTGCCAGAAAGACAGAGAGAGACAGAGAGATAGAAGGCGAGAAATCACTCTCCAGGGGGGATGACCACGCCGGAATCCCTTCTCCTTCATTCTCCTCTCGGGATCTTGGGCATGCATGCACATGCGCCCAGAATGAGTTTATGCCACCGGGTCTGGAACTTGAACAGCGGTCGACTACATGGGAGTCCAGCAGCATAGCCATTACACCAACTGCTGGTCCCTCTTTTAGCTATTTTTAAGTGTACTAATGCATTCATATTGTAATGCATCCACTTCTAGAACTTTTTTAATCTTCTGCTTCTAAAATTCTATACATACTATTTCTTTTCTTTTTTTCTTGAGAGATTTTTGCTGTAGGACACGTGTGCTTGCCAAAGAGACAGAAAAACAGAAAGTGAGAAATTACCTTCTGGCGGTATGGCCATGCCACAATCCCTTCTCCTCCATTCTCCTCTTGGGCTTTTGGGCATGCACATGTTCCTGGCATGAGTTTCAAGCCCCTGGGTCGGGAACTGGAATTGCACTTGGCCACATGGGAGTCCAGTGCCTTAGCCATACGCCATCTGCTGGCCCCTCTGCTATTTCTTTGTAATAGTTCGTCAAAGTACTCTAGAAGTGGTATTAACAATGGGGTTGGGTAGGTGGAAATTTATGTTTTTTTCTTTCTGTGTATACCATTGTGAGACTGTCATGTGTTAGTCATTGTTTCTTGGCCTCTACTTTTATCACATACTAAAACTCAGCCAAAATTACACAAGATATTTTTGAGTATTCTAACATTCTGATAGCTAAGTAGGATTTTTAACTCAGTATAATCTGATCTTTAATTAATGTTATTGAGGTCTCTGTGGGTGTCAACTCCAGGACTACCTGCAAGCAGATACCAAAATCTGTGTATATTCAAGTGTCATAAAAATGATGTACTGGGGACCAGCAGCTGGCATAATGGCTATGTTGCTGGACTCCCATGTAGTCAACTGCAGTTCAAGTCCCAGACTCAGTGGCTTAAACTCACACTGGGAGCGTGTGCGCTCAAGTTCCTGAGAGGAGAATGGAGTAGAAGGGATTGCGGCGTGACCATCCCCCCTGGGGGGTGATTTCTCGCTTTCTGTCTCTATGTCTCTCTCTGTCTGTCTGGCGAGCGCATGCGCCCTATAGCGAAAAACCTCTCTAAGAATTATTTTATTTTAACTTTATTTATTTATTTAAATTTAAATTTGACCAGAGAGGAGGAAAGAGAGAGAGAGAGAGAGAGAGAGAGAGAGAGTGAAAAAGCAAGCTGCCAGGTCTAAGACCAGGTCCACCCCTAACCACCAAGCCACCTGCTGGCTCCTGCTTTACATAATCTCTAGAAGATTATAATACTTAATACAAAGTAAATGTTACTGTGTAAATAGTTGTTATACTTTATTGTTTACGGAATAATGAGGCAACAAAGTTTGTACCTGTCCAACAGGTACAGGGTCAACCAGTGTTTTAAAAAGTATTTTGAATCTATAGTTGGTTTGAATTCCAGAATGTAGGACCTGTTGACATGGAGGGCCAACTTTAACTTATAATACAATTTCAATTTTAAGTGCACATTTGAGTTTTGACAATTGTAAATAACTGTTTAACAACCACCACAATCATGTAACATTTCTGTCACTTACAAGATTATCCTTATGCTCCTTTGTACAATAAAAGATTTCTTCTCCACACTTCTGATCCCTAGCAGTCATTGATGTTTTAATTATTTTAGTTTTCCCTTTTCTAGGATTTTATATAAATGGCATCATACAGTATGTAGGCTTTTGCTTCAGCTTCTCTCATTTAGTTGATGCTTCTGAGGTGCATGCGTGTTGTTGGAGATGTGTCGTGATTCCCTTTAGTAGTATCAATTAATGTCATAGAACCTGATTTGTCTATCCTTTCACTGGTTGAATATTTGACTTATCTCTGGACTTTGGCTATTATAAATAAAGCAGCTATGAACTTATGGATGCAAATTTTTATGGATATACACTTTTGTGTATTTCCCACCTAGGAATGGCGTTATTAGGTCACGGTAAGTGTAGGTTTAACATTATAAGCGGCTGCCTGCCAAACTTCTCTAAAGTGGCTGTAACATTTTCCATTTCCTACCAGCAACGTATGAGTGTCAGTTAGCTTCACATTCTCTTGAACACTTGGTATTTTCCATCTTTAATTTTAGCCATGCTAGTTGGTACGTAGTGGTATTTCATTGTGATCTTAATTTGATTCTTCCTGATGACTAATGATGTTTAATTTCTTCCCGTGTGCCTATTTTCTGTTCATATATCTTTTTTTGATGAACCATCTGTTTGCATCATTTGTTCATTTTAAAAACAGGTCTTTTGCCCTATTTTTACTGTATTGTAAAAATTACTATATATTCTGGATATTATTCCTTTATCACATACGTATTTTAAGATATTTTTTTGTAATCTGTGCTTAGCATTTTAATTTCCTTTCTTTCCTTATTTTTATCCCCCACTTTTCCCACAGGGTGTATGTGCTCACCAGAGAGAGAGAGAGAGAGAGAGAGAAATCACTCCTATGTGGGATGGCCATGCCACAGCTCTTCCCCTCCATTCTCCTTTAGGGATTTTGGGCATGCATGCACACATGCCTGGTGTGTTTTTCAGTCTGCCAGGTCTGTGATTTGAACCTTGCAGTCAGCCATGTGAGATCCAGACACCTTAACCGCTATGCCACTGGCTAACCCTCCCACCTTAATGGTGACTTTTTTATGATGTAATGTAAAGGTTGACATATTTTTTCTATGCAGATAGGCAGTTATCCCAGCACTATTTGTTGAGAAGAATATCTTTTCCCCATTGAACTACTTTTCACATAAGTGTAAAAGAAAAAAGAAAAATCAGGTGGCCATATAGACATAGTTCTTTTTCTGGGCTCTATTTTGTTCTAAATTTGATCTAAATAGCTGTCCTTACACATTGTCTTGATTATTGTGGCTTTGTAGTAAGTCCTGAACCCAGGCAATGCAAGTTTTTCAACTTTGTTCTTTCTCAAAATGGTTTTGACTGTCTTATATCCTTAGCATCTCCTTGTAAATTTTAGAATTATATTGTCAGTTGAGCCTTTTGTTTGGGGTTGTGTTGAATCTATAGATCAAGTTAGGAGAATTGACTTCTTAACAACAGTGAATCTTCTAATTCATGAATATGGTGTCTCTGTCATGTCCTTTTATTTAATTTTTTGGCAGTGTTTTGTAGCTTTCAATGTATGTGTCTCTGTACATCCTCTGTTACATGTATCCATATGTATTTTATATTTTCGATGTTTTTCACATTTTAATTTCCAGTTGTTCATTGATGGTAACAGAGGACTGTAGTAACTTCTTGCCTATTAACCTTACGTCCTGCAGTCTTACTACACTCACGTATTATTTCTAGTAGGTATTTTTTTGTATATTTCTTGGGATTGTCCATGTGGTCAGTCGTGTCATATACAGACAGACATTTACATCTTTTTTCCCAATCTGTATGGATTTTACTTCTTCATGCCTTATTGCAGTGGCTAGAACTGCAGGTATTATGTTGAAAGAAGTGATGAGATCCTTGCTTTTTTCCTGTTGTTAGGGAGAAAGAAGTTGTTCAGTACTGAGTATGAAGTTAGCTACTTTTTAAAAAATTAAATGTCCTGTGTCAGGTTACATACCCTTTTCTAGTTTGCTGAGAATTTTCATCAGAAAGGGTATTGAATTATGTGAAATGCCTTTTCTGAATCTGTTGTTACGATTTTTAAAAGTCTGTTAGTCTAGGACTTTATATCATTATAACTTTTTTCATTATTTATTTAATATTATTTTAATTTCTCGTTGACCAAAACCAAATTGATTAAGCCATATCGAAGAATTGGGAAACTTGTTCTCATGTAACTTCAAGTGCAAACTTAAAAGTATGCTAAAACTCTATTCCGTAGTGATTAATTTAAAATTTTATAAGACAGCTCCATTTTGGTACTAGTTTCTCATTACTTCATAACACTTCATAATATGTGATATCTAAAACGCTCAGTACAGAAAGCTGATGACTTAATAATTGAGATAAATGGACCCCCTAATCACCTGACAAATGTTGGTGAGTGCATATAAATGGTGAATAAAAGAAATGAGGGAAGTTTGATGTGGAGGTTGGAATGAGAACTGCTAAATTGTGCAGATTCTATCAGTAATTAGCATATGCTATCAATATGTGACAGATGGTTTATTAAATGTCATTTAGTTTTTATTTTAGGAAGGAATATTTTATCTGCCTTAAGAAGAAAAGTGTGGAACAGTAATGATCTAGAATAAAACATTTGAAAGTGTACAAAATTTATTGAAAATTAAGTTTATTTCATATTTCTAATAACTTTTGTAACTAATGAGTTATTTATTATTTTTCCCGTAGAGTAGAAATCTCTTGCCTTTAACTTGTTTTAGAGTCAGTTTTATTAAAAAGTCAGTTTTTGAAGCTGCCCTGACTTGAGTGTTGTAGAGTTCTGTCTCCTCAGAGTCCTCGTAAATTCAGGCTTCGCTGTGGAAGTCTGCCGTACGGTGGTCTGTTTTGTTTTATTTTTGCTCTTGCTTTAGGTAGGCATATGTTCTACTTATATAGGACTCTTTTATCATCTGAGTTTTATTTCTGAGCGATAATTAAGTGTTTTTGAAGGCACGGAATCTTTATCGGAATGGATTATTTTCCCCTCATTTTGGCAGTACATTCTGGAGAGGAGAAATTACTGTACCATAAATAACCAGGATGTTTGAAGTCTGCTAAGGCTGTCGATTTGCCACGTATGCATTGCTTTGGATTTGTGCAAGCCATCTGTACTTTGCTTTGTGGTTAACCAAATGAATAGGCTATGGTTTCATTTTTATTCTTAATCTTAAAACAAAGAGTCTGAGTATTTTTACACCTGGTTCAGAACTCCCCTGTTTGATTATTCTGGTATGCAATTGCTATTAATATTTTTGTTTTCTTGGTAAGTTCAGGCTTTGAATGTCACATTTAATTTGGAGTTTCACTTCATATTTAATTTCAGACAGAGGTGTTTGTGTATATGTATGTGTTTTGTAAAACCCTGAAAATAGTAATATAAAGTTTTTAAGCAGTATTTTGAAATATTGAGTAAGAATGATCACTCTTGATCTTTTGACCAAAATCAAAATCAAAAGAAATAGTAAGAAATAATTTACAACAAAATTAACATTTGAATGGCCTTTTACAAAGTCTCTCAAAACATATTAACTTAAAAAATGTCTACTTCTGAGTGTTGTCTATATGTATTAAATATGAAACTATAAACCAATAAAACATAAAGTGCATTCTGTTAAATCAGTTCTATTGGAATTGGCACATGAGAAAGTAGTTAGGAAATTTTAAAAAAATAATTATTTAATTTCATTTGTTATTACTTTTTAATTTGACCAGTTTGAGAGAGAGCGAGAGAGAGAAAAGGAAAGTGAGAAGGCAAGCCTTCAGGTCCAGGACTCGAACTGCGGTCAGCCATGTGGGAATCCAGTGCCTTAACTACTGCGCCACCTGCTGGCCTCAGGAGTTAGGAATTTGACATGTGAAAAGATACGCGTACAAGTAATGAGGAACTTATGCTGAAAAATTATATGTAATACTAAATTTTTTTTTTTGAAGAGGTTTTTGCTATAGGGCACGCGCGCAGAGACAGACAGAGACAGAAAGTGAGAAATCACCCCCCAGGGGGGATGGCCACGCCGCAATATCCCTTCTCCTCCGTTCTCCTCTTGGGATCTTGGGCACGCACGCACACACGCAGCCGGTGTGAGTTTTAAGCCACCGGGTCCAGGACGCGAACCGTGGTCGCCTACGTGAGAGTCCAGCGACATAGCCATTACGTTAACTGCTGGTCCCTGTAATACTAAATTATAAAGTATTAAATTCAGAATTTAATAGCTATATATAGATTCTAATTATATCAAAATGCTTGTTGCTTAGAATCCTCAGTGAAAGGATCATAATAGTCAGTTTTTCTCAGTACCAGAGGGGTTGCAGTCCTCAAAGTTTTTTTGTATTTGCTAATCTTTAAAACATTTTTTGATTTTTCTTTTCCCTTTTCTGTTCACCATGCGTTTAGTGCTCCTGGTTGCTATTGTATTTTTCTGCTGCTCGTGTGAGTTTAGAAGCTAGACAGTGGAGTTGAGTGAGAGAGGTAGTAGAAGAGAGTTGGACATAGATTTAAGAATATATGTATAGATATGTTTTTAAAAGTTATTTCTTCCAAGAGAGAGGGAGAGAGAGAAAGAAACACAGGCACCCCCAAGTGGCCCCATGCTGAGATCTCCCCCCAGTCTGTCAGTTTGGATCACAGGTATACTCTCAGCATGTTCTGGGAGGTCTCAGGTCTTAAACCTAGGACCTCTCCTGTGTGGGTCCTGTTATTGTTACCACTGTGTTACCGGCTTGCCCAGTAACTGTGCGTATTTTTGCTGACTTCAAGAATTAAGAATCATTGGGACCAGCAGTTAGCGTAATGACTATGTCGCTGGACTCCCATGTAGTCAACCGTGGTTCAAGTGCCGGACCCAGTGGCTTAAACTCACGCTGGGTGCGTGTGCGTGCATGCCCAAGATCCCGAGAGGAGAATGGAGGAAAAGGGATTGCGGCGTGGCCATCCCCTCTTGGGGGGTGATTTCTCGCTTTCTAGTTCTCTGTCTCTGTCTGTCTGGCGAGCGCACGCGCCCTATTGCAAAAACCTCTCCAAAAAAAAAAGAATTAAGAATCATGTAGGCATTTGAGTAATAAAAACAAGCCATACAAGATCTAAATGATTCAACTAGTCTTAGAAACCTTGCCAAAGCAATACTCAATAAATGTAAGAAAGGTGTGGAACTGTATCTTCCAATTTCTGAAGTAAAGAAGTTCTGTCTCAAGTATTTCATAACCATTCAAAACTGTTCTTCAAGTATAAGAAAAGCCAGAGATCACCTAATCTAGGAATATCAGATAAATACAATAACCATGATACTCTTATAACAATGAACTATCTCAGGATACCAGGCGACCAGAAGATGAATGAAAAACTCAGAAATGGAGGAGTCATAGAAAATCATGTACGTTGGGACGAGCAGATGGTGTAATGGTTACATCGCTGAATCCCATGTAGTCGACTGTGGTTTGAGAACTGGACCCGGTGCCGTAAAACTCATGCTGGGTGTGTGTGTGTGTGTGTGTGTGTGTGTGTGTGTGTGTGTGTGTGTTCCTGAAATCCCGTGAGGAGAATGGAGGAGAAGGGATTGTGGCGTGCCATCCCTTCTGGGGCTGAGGGTGATTTCTTGCTCTCTGTCTCTCTGGCAAGTGCACGTGCCCTATAGCATAAATTTCTTTAAAAGGAAAAAAAAATTGTATATGTCAACTCCTCTTAAGTTGAATTCTGACACTGGCAGCTCTGTGAGCTATGGTTCTAGACTAGGATGCACATGTTATGAACCTTCAAAAATCTTTGTCAAAATGTTAAAAATGGTCTTTCTGATAGTTATAAGTATATAGACAAATGAATAGCAAAACTAATATTTAGTATACTATAATTCAAAATGTTAAAATCAACAGAATTTTTTTGTTTTATTGTTTTCTGAGAGGTTTTTGCTATAGGGCACATGCACTTGCCAGTAAGAGAAAGACAGAGAGATAGAAGGCGAGAAATCACCCCCCAGGAGGGGATGGCCACGCTGCAATCCCTTCTCCATTCTCCTCTAGGGATCTTGGGCTCGCAAGCACATGCACCCGGCGTGAGTTTAAGCCACCAGGTCCGGGACTCGAACTGTGGTCAACTGCATGGGAGCCCAGCAACCCAGCCATTACACTAACTGCTGGTCCCCAGAATTTTTATTTTAATTGCCAGAAGGTGTTGTGTTCTCACCAGAGACAGACAGTGGGATATGGTCATGCTACAATCCATTCTCCATTTCTCCATCCTGTTGGGATTTGGGGCATGTACACACATAAGCCTGGTATACATTTCAAGACCTTGGGGGGCCAGGTTTCAAACCATAGGGTTGGTCATGTGGGATCTGGCTCCCCTAACCACTAATCTATGGGGTTGGCCCAAGAAGCATTGAAACTTAAAGTGTTTTTGTTTACCAAAAACTCATTTAGAATTATTTAAAGAGTGTGTGTTGCCTTCTCAGTGAATAACTTAGGATACAGAGGAAGCATCTTTTGTATCCTTGGTGAATTGTACTCCTTTTTAACCTTGGATCTGCTTTAAGCATTTTATCTTTTGCTCTTTCAGTATTATGAAATCTCTCTGGGAGTTTCTTTAAAGGGAAGTTTTTTGTAGGCATTACTTTCTCTGTGACATGACTGTTCTTTATTTCACAACCACTTTCTTAATTTATTTCAGTAATTTGGTCTTTACAAAGTTTCTCTCGCAGCATATCTAGAGTCTCTTGAATTGCTGCAGTGTTAACATTGCTGTGGTTAGTTATTATTCGTATAATCCCATTTGTGTTCAGTTTGAATTTTACTTCTAGTGTTAACTACTTTTTTCCCTGAACTTTCATCTTTTTCTCTTCTTTTTCTAAGTTTGTTTGTTTGTTTGTTTTTGTCCTAAGGTATATGTGCTTGCCAGAGAGAGAGATAGAGAAAAGGAAATGAAATCAGCCCCCAGATGGGATAGCAACACCAGTCTCTTTTCCTCCATTCTCCTCTTGGGATTTTGGGCACACACCCACATGTGCCCTGTGCGATTTTGAACTGCAGTGGACCATCTGGGAGTCCCTTTCAGTTATCTGTTCTTGTAAACTGTCATGTAGGATTTTACTGGGTAACAAGGAGGTCATACAACTACGCACTTGGAGTCAGTGGGTGAACTGGGAGGCACATGCAGAGTGATCAGTCACCGACAGACCTGACCATGTGATTGACCACTGGTCATGCTGAGCATCTATTACTGTAGTGATTTGTAGGGTAAGAACTGGCATCAAAGTTTGTATTTTACGTAGTCACTCAAAGTTAATACACCGTGGTAAGTGAAATTTGAACCGTGTTGTTGGGTATTTATGTAACTGAAGTGTGGTAACTGAAACTTGTACATAGGGAGATCCTGTGGAGTGAAGGCTGCAGGCAACAATGTAACTGGCAGAAATCCTGAATTGAGAGGGAAAAGGTCTGAGTCTGTTAAGCCTGCTGTTCTTGGCAGGGTGTTAACAAATACTGTCTCAAGTTGAAAATGAGTTGACACAGTGATTCTGACCTTTATCTATTTTTTCTTAATCACTATTTTATTAATTTTAGGATAGCTTAGGGAGTCTCTCAGTGAAGAAAATACAAAAGTTGAGCAGGCCTTTCTTGTTTCTCTCCTTTTCTTGTAAGACCGTGGCCCTTAGGTGATCACGCTCCAGTCCAGGTTCACGGAAGTAGCCATCCAGCTGAAAAGGCCTGCTGTGGCTCTCGGCCACGTATGCAGGCCATCAGCGCCAGCTCTCATACCCTTTGGGTGTTCACATAAATCCCACGGAAGCTCGTCTTTATTCCTAATGACCCGTGTTGTGGTCAGCACAGCTCATCTTCCCTACTCCATTATCCATTTTGATACTTCAAAAAAATTTTTTTTAAGAATTATTTATTTTTTATTTATTTTAAATGTGACCAGAGACAGAATGAGAGAATGAGAGAGAGAGAGAGAGAGAGAGAGAGAGAGGGAATGTGGGAAAACAAGCCTCCAGGCCTGGGATTTGAACATTGGTCAACCACGTAGGAGTCCAGCACCTCAACCATTATGCCACCTGCTGTTCCTGGAACTTCAAAATTTCTTATTTCCAAGCTTACCTACAAGAGTATTTCTAAAAGTTTGTGGCAAATGGAATTAAAGTACAAGTTTATTTTGTTACAAAAATTTTTTGAAATCTATGCATAATTTTTTATAATATGCATTTTCCATGAACTTTTTGGAGACCCCATGAATGTATTATTTCTTAAAAATATATTCATTTAATTGTAGTCATAGTGGATATGCAGGAAGATTTCTGCATGTGCTTTGTCACTATCTGGACCAGAAATGATCTGTCATGGTCATTCTTAAAAAATCCCATTTATTTCAAACTATAAAGCATCTGTTAATCAATATTATAAAATATGTGAGACCTGTAGGAAAAAAACTGAATTTATAAAAGAAGATCTAAGATACAGAGATATATGTTATACTAAGAAGGGAAGACTTGTCTTAAGTTAGGTTCTGCCAGTTAAAATTTTAATAGAATATTAAGGAAATTTAAAGTCTTCCAGAGAAGTACAGAAAGCATACTGCAAAGATAGAATAATTAAGAGTATGGTTTTGGAGTAGGAATAGGCAAGCAGGTCTGTAGAGCAGAATGGAGACCATGGAAACATGTTAGTAACAATTCTGAACACTTAAAACCAGTATTTCAAGCAGTTGAGGAAAAGATGGATTATTTAAAATGTAGTATTTAGAAAATTGGTTATTTTGTGAGAAGAAATAGCAATTATATTGCTGTTAAATACCATAAATAATAGTAGATTCCAGATGGAGTAAATATCTAAACATAAAAAAAGGAGTACTGGCCTTTGAGCCATTCTTCCTCTGCCCACTGAGGTCCACTCCTACCTCTCAGGAGTATACTTTTACTCAGTAAATTACCTCTTCCTTACACTAAAAAATAAACGAATGTAAGCACTGTTTTTAGAGGCTCAGGTAGCCTTTTAAAGCATGGCTGAATCCAAAAACCATAAACGAAGAATCTGATAGATTTAATTATGTAGGGGGCAGGGAGGAGGATCTTCAAAAAATTCAGGTAAAATGACTGTTATGAAAAAAACTGCATGGGTTTCAGTTTTTAATTTTTTCTTTCTATAGGATGCGTGGGCTCTCCAGAGACAGAGAGAGACAGAGAACATGAGAAATCACCCCTTAGGGGGATGGCCACACTACCTTCCCTTCTCCATCCTCTTCTTGAGATCTTGGGAATGTACACACATGCAACTGGCGTGATTTTTAAGCTACCAGGTCTGGGACTCAAACTGCATGGTGGCCATGTGGGATCCAGTGCCTTAACCACCATGCCATTTGCTGGCTCTGGATTTCTGTTTTTTTTTTTTTTTTCCCCACCGAAGTAAACTTGAATTCCATTTTTCTATGAGCCTTTTGAAGTCTCCTTGTATTTAAAGCTTATGGTGTAAACACCGTAAAGTTAAAAAATAAAGACAAGAGAAAAATACTTACTGTATATAACAGACATAATGTATAGAGTCTTTTTTGGCCAACAAAAGACCAGCGCATGTGCCCTATAGCAAAAACCTCTCAAAAAAAAAAAAAATAGAAAAATGGACAAAAGCTATAAGCAGACCTTAAAAGACATAGTGTTGACTAATACAAAAAGATGTTTATCCATATTAATAATGAAACACAAGATAACTAATCCAGGGTATTTGGCAAAGGTATACTCTTGATAATCTCTGAGGGGACTTCAAAAAGTTCATGAAAAAACGGAATTAAAATGCAGTTTTATTTTGGTGTAAAAAAGTTTTAAAGTTTGGGCATAGGTTTTTGTTTTTGTTTTTGTTTTTTAACAGTGCACATTTTCCCATGAACTTTCTGAAGATCCTACCCCTTATAAAGAATGTACATTGGTGACCTCAAATTGGTAGTGTTTATTAAAAATTAATTATCAAGGGCCAAAAGTGGTATGGAGGTTAAGGTGCTAGATCTCACATGTCCAGCTAAGTGATTCAAGTACCAGAACCACTGGCTCGAAAATCACACCTGGCACGTGTGTGTACATGCCCATAATTCCCCGAGGAGACTGGAAGTGAAGATATGGTGGCACGGCCATTCCTGGCCATTAGGGGATGATTTCTATCTTTCTTTCTCTGTCTCTCTCTAATGAATGCACGTACCCTATAGAAAAACTAAAAAAAAAAAAAAAAAAAAAAAAAAATTTTTTCACCCACCAGG
>NW_006159576.1:1191706-1211561 GCF_000334495.1 Tupaia belangeri chinensis
ACAAAAAAAAAAAAAAAAAAAAAAAAATACATATCTTTGACCTAGCAGGTCTGCTTTTAAATATTTAATTTATAGAAATACTGGCATATGTATGGAAGGTTTATGTACATGCATGTTTATTGCAGCATTGTTTATATGGTGAAAAATTGAAACCAACCCACATGTTTTTTCAGCAAAAGAATGAATAAAATTGAGCATATCCATACTGTGGAACACTGAGGAGTACTGTTAAGTGTCTAGGCTCTGGAGTCAGATTACCCAGCTTCAAATTCTGGTTCCGTCATTTACTAGCTATGTGACCGAGGCTTGCTTAACTTCTCTGTGAAATGGACTGGATCGAATCTACCTCAGAGTGTTGGAATAATTGAAGTATATAAAATAGTGCTTAGAATATAAGTACTCAATAAATAATAGCTACTATTAAATTATTACTTTGTAATAAGTCTAGCATGAAAAAAGAGCCTGTAACTTAACAAATTTTAGAGCAGTATATACATATGGCATGATTTTCAGTTTCTAAATAAACATTGAAAATTATATATGTGGCAGCCAGCAGGTGGCATGGTGGTTCTGGTGCTGTGTTGCATATGGCCGGCTGTGTTTTTTTTTTTTTTTGCTATAGGGCACATGCGCTCGCCAGACAGAGAGAGACAGAGATAGAAAGCTAGAAATCACCCCCCCCCGGGGGCGGGCAGCCACAATCCCTTCTCCTCCATTCTCCTCTCGGGATCTTGGGCACGTGTTGTGTGTTTAAGCTACCGGGTCCTGGACTTGAACCACGGTTGACTACGTGGCAGTCCAGCCACATAGCCATTACGCTAACTGCTGGTCCCAGCAGTGGTTTGAATCCTAGACCTAGTGACTTGCTTTCTCACCCCACCCCCACCCCCGTGTGTGTGCCCTGTAGCAAATTGGAAAGTGATAATAAATAAAATGATATATGTATTTGAATGGATGTGGATAAAATTAGAAAGATAAATGCCAATCTTAACAATATTTACCTCTTGGTAATGACATTGGAGGAGGAGCAGATTGTCATTTAAAAATTTTTTATTTTATTATTTGACTTTTCAAGCAAATCCTGTATTTGTAATTGAAAATAAAAGATTCCACAGACTATAAAGATAGTACAACTTTTGAGTCACCCTTATTTTAGTTTTTTTTTTTTTTAAACCACGAAAAGGTCGTTTTCTTTAAATGATGTGTGCTTCCTCTTATTTTCCTTAGTGACTTAGTAAGGTTTTCTTTGCAGGAACATGCTTATCCAGCGGATGAACTCATGCCTTTAACCTGTCGAGGTCGTGTTAGAGGTCAGGAACCAAGTCGGGGCGACGTTGATGATGCCTTGGGAAAGTGAGTATGGAGAACATGGGACATGGCATGAGTACACAGATCAGGATTTCTAAGGGGCGGTTTACCGTGACTTTTCTGGGGTTGGCTGAGTTTTAAATAATGCTTTAAGTATTACCTTAAGCTTCTTTATTCCTTTCTATTATCTTTTGTAAAAAATAATAATAATAATTTAACACTTAGATTAGGTTAAAAGTTAATTGTTAAGCTAGGTAGAACTTTTGAAATGTATGTAACATTTTTGTAACTTTAGAAATGTTATTTTCAAATATAACTTGAACAATTTTTGTAAGTCATTAAAACATTTAAGGATGGTGATGCTATAATGTATTTCTTTAAAAAGCTAGTGAATGTTTCTGTTCTTAAAAGCTGTGTAGGTACTGTTCCTTGAACATAAATGAAATGTTAAGACTTTTTATTTTCTTCTGTACCTTGTAGATTATATTGTATCATAGCTACTTGGAAGCACTAGTTAGAAACCACCAGTGAATAGGATATAGAGAAATCTATTTATATATTCATAGATAAATATTTAGAATTCTAATGTTTTAATTATACTTGTTTCTTAGATTTTCCCTGACACTGATTGATTCTTTGGATACTCTTGTGGTAGGTTTGATTCTTCTTGGGTTTATTTATTTTATACATTTCATCATATGCAAACTCTAGTATTAGAACTATAATAACACAGCAATATGAAATAGAAAACTTCAGAACTTAAGATTCTGATCTTTGTTTCTAAATTGATCTGTGACCCTGTTGAGTTGATGCTATCAAGTGAATGTCAAGTGGCATTGTGTAGAATAACAGAGGTACCTGAACTGTTTTTGGGGATGTGAACATAGGCTGTGTGTGACACCTTAATCAGGAAGGTGTTTTTCCTTTGGATAAGGAGGTTGAGTCTATTGGAACAAATTAATTTTAGAGAATACCATTGAAATTTTTGTTCCATAACGACATGCCACAATGGTACAAAAATCATTAAATTAGAATCTTTAAATACTTATAAACAAGAATGTACTTTTCCCAGCAGTGATTTGTAGTACCAAGTACCACTTAGCTCTTTCTTGCAATCTCCTGTGATGCAGAAATCATTTTAATGAGTTTTGATTCAGGACTGTATGAGATAGCAGTGGGGAAGAGTGAGCTCCAGACTCAAAGGAACTTCAAAAAGTCTACGGAAAAAATGGAATTAAAGTATGAGTTTATTTTGGTGCAAAACATTTTGAAACTCATGCGTAGTTTTTTCACAATATGAATTTTTCATAAACTTTCTGAATACTCTTACACACCACTTTCTAGGTTGTTACTCTTTCAATTTTTATGGTGTAAAAGTTGACTTGTTTGAAGATGTCCCTTAATGCATAATTATCAACTTTGAGTTAATATCTTAATTGTTGATTAGTATTTAAAAAATAAAGCCAGACAATCTTTGGGGTGGTAGAAATTTTTTGGAAGCAGACTTTTTTTTTTTTTTGGAGAGATTTTCACTGTAGGGCACGTGCGCTCGCCAGACAGACAGAGAGAGACATAGAAAGTGAGAAATCACCCCCCAGAGGGGATGGTCACGCCGCAATCCCTTCTCCTCCATTCTCCTCTCGGGATCTTGGGCACGCACGCACACGCGCCTGGCGTGAGTTTTAAGCCACCGGGTCCGGTACACGAACTGCGGTCGACTACGTGGGAGTCCAGCAACATAGCCATTACGCTAACTGCTGGTTCCCGGAAGCAGACTTTTTGTACCCTGTGTTTTTTCTGCATTCTTTCACTGAGGCTTTTTTTTTTTAAAAAACAAAACAAAACAAAAAAAAAAACACAGATTTTCAAATCTGGCAGCCATTTAGGAGGCTCACCTGTGAAGCTTAAAATAAAGAAGATCTCATCCCTGGTTATTTTGGTTTAATGGTTGTGGAGTGGAGCTGGGCATTATTATTTAACTAAAACTTCTTTTTAGTTCTAAAACGCAGTCATGGTTTCATATTTTACTCAGGACTTACCTAAATTTTGCATTTACTTGAATTTTAGGTGAATACTCTTACGGGCCATTTTATTTGCTAAGTTAGAATTTTCAGTAAAAATATCAAATCAAGTTTAAAAAACTACAAAATCTTATCAGACTGAAAGATTAAATGGTCAAGTAAAGGATAACTATGAATTCATGTAGGCTTTAAATCACAGGGCCTTAACTTAGAGTGAAAGATTAAAGCTGCCTGTTTAATGACAGTGCCTTCTTCATGGGGCTCATTGCAGGAACTAGAGCTCTTAGTTAAGTAGCATACAGACCAGTATGGTAGCAATAATAATGATACTGAGCACTTACTGACAGTACTGAAAGCACATTGCGTATATTGCCTCATTTGAGAAAACAACCCTAGAGGAGTAGATACTTCCTTTTTTTTTTGTAGATAAAGAAACAGGCTCAAAGAGGAAGTAACTTGGCCAGGCTCATGGTAGTGAGTAACAACCAGATTTCAAAGTAGGGCTTGTTGTTGGCCACAACATTGTCCTGCCTCTTCTGTGAGTATAGATGAACATCCATGGGTGAAGGTGGCAGGTGGTCTTTGGTTTAGGATCAGTGATGCCCCAGAGAAAATGTTTCCTTCTGAGAGTAAGCTATGTTTCAAATGGTGTTCGGTGGATAGGATGGGTTATTATTTTTTCATTTTTGTCTGTCTTGAGTTGGAAACCCAAATCCTAGTAGAGCTCATCTCGCGTAGCTCTAGATCGTGGGTTATTACATTAGGAAACCAGTGGCAGTTCTGGAGATTATTATTGTTTACAGTAATAAGTCCTGATGATTTTCAGTGTGTCCAAAAAGAAGTATATGAAGATGCTATAATATAATTAGACCCTTAGTTTTTTAGGTTTGGACACTATTACATTTTTTTTTTTTTGGAGAGATTTTTCACTGTAGGGCGCGTGCGCTCGCCAGACAGACAGAGAGAGACATAGAGACAGAAAGCGAGAAATCACTCCCCAGGGGGGATGGTCACGCTGCAATCCCTTCTCCTCCATTCTCCTCTCGGGATCTTGGGCACGCACGCACACGCGCCCGGCGTGAGTTTTAAGCCACCGGGTCCGGGACACGAACCGCGGTCGACTACGTGGGAGTCCAGCGACATAGCCATTACGCAACTGCTGGTTCCCGACACTATTACATTTTTATAACATACTTAAAAGACATATTTAACTAGTCTGTATATGTTACTTCTTAGAATCTAAAAGTACTAATTTGCTTTTAGTAGCTCATTCTGAGTTTTTTTTTCCTTGTCTGGGTACAGAAGAACTGTATTTTGTCATTTTTTTTTCTCGTAGGTATTAAATAAAACTAAAGAATTTGAAGATGCAGTAAGAAAAGTTTTAAGAGACGTTAATTTAGATAATGATGTAGTTGTATCAGTCTTCGAAACAAACATCAGAGTTCTTGGGTAAGTTATGTAAAACAATTCTAAAATTTTAGTAACAGAAAAGTTTAGTGATTTCTGTTTATTTCTTGATGATAATAAAGCAAGAAGTTTTTTTTTTTTATGTTTAAAAAATAAAAGGTAAGGGACTGGCCTTATGGATTTATGGTTAAGGTGGGGCCAGATCTCACATGGCCATGGTTTGGTTCTCAGCCCTGGTGGCCTGAAAAACATGCCAGACAACGCGTGCATGTGTGCCCAAAGTTCTGACAAAATGCTCAAGGGGAGGAGAAGAGATTGCAGGGTGAATTTGTCCCATTGGAGAATCTTCCTTGCCCCACCCCAGACTCTTTCTTTGAGCAGCTCATGTGCCTTCTGGCAATTAAAAATAAAGAGAGATGAAAGTTAGGGTTTGAAACACAGAGGCTGTGGGATAACCGTGCATTATATTAGTCACAGGCAGTAACAGGCTTTGCCACAGCAGTTGTAGACACAAATCAAAAGTGTTGTTTAAAGAGATCATAGGTGGAACATTTATCATATTAGTTACATCATAGGTTTTTTTGTTTGTTTTTGTTTTTGTTTTTTTTTTACCAGCTTAGGTAATTTGCTAACCTTAGCCAAGCACCTCCTCAGAAAAACCAGTGAAACTCAATTTATAGGATTGTCTCTCAACTAAACATTTAATTTGAAATGTTCTTGAGAGATTTAAAATATGGAATTACAGAATTTATTAATTCAAGTTTCAACATTAAAGTTTTTAAGTTAATTACTACTTTTGTGTTATTGTAACTTTTTAGTTTTGGTCAGATGAGTCAGTTCTTCACTTAAATACGAGAAATAGTTACATAGCTTTTCAAAGAGTTTATTACTCTGTTATATTTAATAGAGTGAAAGCTGGTGCAGAATGAGCTTCACTAATCAGAACGTTCAAAATCTAAAATGCTCAAAATCTGAACGTTTTTGAGTGCCAACATGATGCCACAAGTAGAAAAATTCTGTACCTGACCTCATGTGATGGGTCCCAGTCAGAATGCTGTAATAAAAATACACTGTTTAAAATTACCTCCAGGTAGGACCAGCAGATGGTTATGGGACCAGGACCAGCGTAGTGGTTACGTCGCAGGGCTCCCATGTATTGACTACAGTTCAGACCCGGCGGCTTAAAACTCTCACTGGATGTGTGTGCACTCGTGCCCAGTATCCTAAGAGGAGAATGGAGGCGAAGGGATTGTGGCATGGCCATCCCCCCCAGGGGGGTGATTTTTGCCTTTCTGTCTTTCTGGCAAGCGCACGTGTCCTATACCAAAAATCTCTCTGAAAAAAATAGTAAAATTACCTCCAGGTTTTTAATGTAAGATGTATGTGAGACAAATTAACTTCATGTTTAGATTCAAGTCCTAACTGCAAGATCTCATTATGTATGTGTAAACCCCAAACCCAAAGATGCCTGAAACACTTCTGGTCCCAAGCATTTTGGGTAAAGGATCTTATCTGTTCCAGGAGAATTAAAGGTTTCATTATGATATAATTACATTTTTTAATTAAAAATATTTTTAAAATAATTATTTTATTTAACTTTATTTATTTATTTTAATTTGACTAGAGAGGGACAGAGTCATAGGGAAAGTGAGAAAGCAAGCTGCTAGGTCCGGGACTCGAACCACACTGTGGAAGTCCAGCACTGTTAACTACCAAGCCACTTGCCCTTAACCACCAAACCACCTACCAGCCCCTAAATTTAAAATTGAAAGAAAAATGTGATATCTAGTTTTTTGTTTTGTTCTGTTTTAAAGATTTTTGCCATAGGGTTCATGTACTTGCTAGAGAAAGACAGTGAGAAGGAAAGAGAAATAACCCCTTCTAGTTATGCCACAATCCCTTCTCCTCCATTCTCCTCTTGGGATTTTGGGCACACACACACACACACACACACGTACCCAGTATGATTTTCAAGGTTCCAGGTCTAGGACTCACACCACAGTTGGTCACGTGGGAATCCAGCGCCTTAATCGCTATGCTACCTGCTGGCCCCCTAGGTAGTAGGTTGTCGGGAAAGTCATGATGTATTTTTCTATGTTTTTCTGTGCAAAAATGCATCATGACTTTCCTGACAAACCAATATTTGTTCTGAGAAAGTAAAATGTGCTGAGGAATGTCAAGCACTTTGCAGCAAGATAGAACATCTGATTTTTAAAAACATATATTAACTACGCAATTACTTATTTATTTATATTTAATTTGACCAGAGAGGGACAGAGAGAGAGAGAAAGCGAAAAAGCAAGCCGCCAGGTCCGGGTCTCAAATCGCGGTTGGCCATGTGGGAGTCCAGCACCCGTAACCACCATGCCACCTGCCGGCCCCTTAACTATGTAATTATGATGGTTTACCAGAAAATGAGTAGCCAGCATTAGGTAAAGAATAAAGTTCTGTATTTTTTCCTTACGTATGTTAAACTGTTGTTAACAAAATGGCCACACCTTTTTAGGTGGGAACTCAGTAGCTGTGAGATGTAGCTGTTCCTTTTCTGTGATCACAGGGGTCTTTTAGGTGGACACTCACTGGCAATCATGCTGAGAGAAAAAGGCGAATACATGCAGTGGTACAATGATGAACTTCTCCACATGGCGAAGCAGTTGGGCTACAAACTGTTACCGGCTTTCAATACTACCAGTGGCCTTCCTTATCCAAGAGTAAGTAATTCTGAAAAATATGATCATCTCTATATACTTGCTTTATTGTTTTACAAAATGAATTTTCATGGTTAGGACCAAAGTTCTTACCTACTTTAGACTGGGAAAAAGAAATGCTACAAAGCTATAGAAGAAATTAATGTGGACATTTCAGTTACCTTACATTTGAGGGATGTGAGAATTGGATTCGTTTAGCTTTTGTGTGTCACTGTGTAACAGATTCGATTGTGCTGCCGGAGGAAGAAACAGATGTGAGGCTAGACTTTGAGCATAGAATGATTTGTGCCTGAGACGTTATTGAAGCAGTGGGAGTCGGTAGGTGTAAACTCTCCAAAGGAGAGATTGCAGAGAGAACAGGACAGAGTGGGCCTAGAGAGGAGGAAAGCCAGCGAGAAGTCAGTGTGTAGGGACTTAGGAGGAGGACCACAATGTGGCTGGTGTATAGTAGTATAAAGTTCACAAAAGGGAGCTTCAAAAGGTGGAGACATTCTAGAATACTTGAGAGTTGGGTGCCAGCAGAGTCTTGAAAGATATAGTGTGGTAGAATATAGGGGGAAGGATTCCAGGTAGGGAAGACCAGCCATTTTGAGTTTCCTTCTCTGTTGGTGGTTAAAGGAGAGTCAGCAGGAGTGGAGGGAGTTATTATTTTTCTCTCAGGGATTTAAACAGAGGGAAAGAAGCCACTGGAGATGTAAGGAACTTTCTCCTGATAGATTTAATTCTTTATTACATGATTACGTTCTCTTACCCAACTAAGCTCTGTCCGTTTTTTCTTTGCTATGTTAATGGGGGCCAAAATAATTTCATTCCTAAACTACTGGTAATGCCTATTGTTCTTTCTTCAGATCACTTGAAAAATAATTACTACGAAAAGTTAATTTTCACCAAATTAGTTTCAAGGGTTTTGCTGACCTTCCTATTGTACCGAGTGTCCTTTGACTCTTAGAATTCTGTACAGTAACTCTGATGTTCTCCCATACGTCAGTGAGATCATTGTCCCATGTCAGTCAAAGCAATCTGTCGTATCTCCCCAAACCCCTAGGACTTTTTCCATTTTTTTCTTTACTCCACACCTATAGACCTACCATCTCTATGACCTGGCATAACTTCTCTACAGTATTAATCAAATAGGCACGTTTCCCCTCAGAATTCATCTCAGAGAGGCAATGTTAAAGGATAGTGCTTTCACACTGGAGGTCACAACCCATTCATTTACTCATCAGTGTAATGAGTCCTGGCCAGCACTTTGAGAAAATGAAACAGACCAGAATTAAGTCTGTTTTTTAATGTTGTAGTTTTGAAAGTTTACAAGTTCTCCTGTGAACATTTTATACACATCTTTTACACATTTCCCACTTCTTCCTTAGGATGGATTACTAGAAGAGGAAGTAGTAAGTCGTAGAGAAGGGAATGCTTTTTAAGACTGGGTACCTATTGCCCAGTTGTGCTCCGAAAAAATGGCTTTCGTACTTCCTCAGTGTTGTATAAAAGTACGTGTGTCGTCGTACTGTTGCCAATACTTTATTATCATTCTTTGGCTAATTTAATGAGGAAAAGAATGGAATCATATATTTTAATGTGAATGTCTTCGCTCTTAGTGTAGTTAAGTTTATCGATTATTTTTTCTTAGCATATCAAAATTAAAAGCAAAATTACTTTAGGCAACTTATTGATAATCTCTTTAGTAAGATTAACATTTAGTAATTATTTTCAGTTTCTGTCATAAACAGGTGCTGGGTTTTAAGGACTCTAGGATTTCTTCATTTTTGTATATCATAAGAAGCAGGCAAGGAATTAAAACAAAATATTCTATGAGAATTATAATAGGGCAGGGAAACATATTTTCAAATCCTTGGCAAGATTTTAAAAATCATTATTTTTTGTGTTTATAAAAATTCACTTATTTGATTTTATTTTAAATTATTTTTTAATTTGCTATAGAGAATGTGTGTTCACCAGAGAGAGACAGTGGGATAGAGAGGGAATGTGAGAAAGTAAGCCACCAGGTCTGAGACTCAAACTGCTGCCAGCCATATGGGAGTCAAGCACCTTAACCACCACACCATCTGCTAGCCCCAATTTTTAAATTTTTTAATTAATTAACTTATTTTTAGAGAGATTTTTGCTGCAGGGTGCACGTACTCACCAGAAAGAGAGAAACAGAGACAGAAAGTGAGAAATCACCCCCGGGGCCAGGGGATGGCCATGCCGCAATCCCTTCTCCATTCTCTCAAGATTTTGGGCTTGCACACACACCCATGTCTGGCATGAGTTTTAAGCTGCTGCATCTGGGACTCAAGCTACGTTCGACTTGGTGGGAGTCCAGCAACATAACTGTTATGCCATCTGCTGGTCCCTAAAGTCATTTTTAGAAGAGGACTATAGAAGAAGATAACTGGCTTTCCATCCGTCCTTATATATACTTAGTAAATATTACTTTTGCCCATGAAAATTATGTACGCATATCAAAGAGTGCAGTTAGTCACTCATGATAATATTTGCATTAATGGTTTTAACTCAAAAGAATTTGCTGGATAAAAAATGTTGTAAGAGTTAATGGCCATCTTTTTTTAAAAAAGAATTATTTATTTAATTTTATTTATTATTATTTGATTTGTTGTAGGGTACATGTGCTCACCAAAGAGAGAGAGAGAGAGAGAGAGAGAGAGAGGGAAAGTAAGAAAGCAAGCCTCCAGGTCCAGAAATCGAACCATGGTCAACCATATGGGAATTTAGCACCTTAACCACCATTCTACCTACTGCCCACCACAACCCTCCCTTTTTTTGGGGGGGGGAGCAGAGGTTTTTGCTATAGGGCATGTGTGCTCGCCAGAGAGACAGAGACAGACAGAAAGCGAGAAATCACCCCATGGGGGGATGGCCATGCCACAATCCCTTCTCCTCTCGGGATCTTGGGCACGCACGCACATGCGCCCAGCGTGAATTTAAGCCACCGGGTCCGGGACTCAAAACTGCGGTCGACTACGTGGGATTCCAGCGAAATAGCCATTACGCCATTTGCTGGTCCCCCTCCCCTTTTTTTTTTTTAAAAAGGTTTTTGCTATAGGGTGTGTGTGGTTGCCAGAGAGGAGAGAGACAGTGAGAGGGGAAGAGAACCCCCCCCCAGGGGGTATGGTCACACTGCGATCCCTTCTTCTCCATCCTCCTCCTGGGATTTTAGGCATGCATGTTCATTGCCTAGCATGATTTTCGAGCCACCTGATCCGAGACTTGAACTGTGCTATTGGCTGTGTAGGATCCAGCCACCCAAATTGCCATGCTGCCAACTGACCCTAAGTTAATTATTTTTAGGATCAGTTTTCAATTTTAGTTCTATAAATAAAGATACAGGAAACATAAAGGGGCATGAGATAGTGTCCATTCTTATTCATGGTACTCAGCTACCTGAAAATGGTTGTTCTTCCAGGAAGACAACTGTGGGAGATAGTTATAAATTTGGGTGAGGATTAGCAAGCTAATAGCATGTGGAAATGCCTCAAGTGACATTTTAGGGAGTGAGATAAATGGCAGTGCTAAAGATGACATATGATCAGTTTCTCATGTCTCACCTCATTTCACTTTGTTGCTTGTTGAGTGGACATTTGTTTAGAAGTGCCTAAAATCTGTTGATCAGACACTTTTAAGGTAACAGGCATACCCAGTAATTAACTGATTGTTGTGGCTAAGTTGATCTCACTAAATAGTTGGTAAGATCTCACTATACTGCCCACGCCAACTGTGAGCTCAGAATCCCCGCCTCAGCCTCTAGATAGCTGGGACCACAGGCACGCACCATTGTGCCAGCTTTTCAGGGCGGGCCAGTCATTGAACCCGGGACTCTCATGTGTCCTCAGTCAGACTGCCAAGTGTCAGAAACTGGAATCAGCTCTGTGGCTAGGCATTGAACTTCTCTTTGTGAGAGTGTGAATAATAAACGAGCTGAGGACATGGCCATGATGTTTCCTGTTCGGGTTTTTGATACATGCGTTACACTAGATTCTTGGCACATGCCTCCTTTTTTGTTTTTAATTTGAATGGCTCAAACACGTTCCCATTTTCATCAAGTCTCTGTTCAGTTTGGTTCTAGTTAATCCAGGTTTATATTACAGTGTTATTTGGTGGCTTTTAAATTACAGAAGAAGTACCCCTTTGAAAAAAATTTCCTTGTGGTGTTAGCTGCCGGCAAGACAATATATTCTGTATGTCAAAACTTTTAAAGCCTATAAACAAAAGTAATTTTTCAAATTCATGCCATAGTGATAATTTTTTTCTTTATAAAGAACTATTCAGTATAGTACTCTTTTTCACAAATTCTCGATTAAACCTAATTTCTTTTAAAGCTGGTCCATTTCTCTGTTCTTGTGCTAGCTAGTTCAAACTGTCCAGGGAACAAAATTGCTATAGGAGGTATTTTCCCTATATAATTGTTATGATAACATTGAATTTAGATATCATTGAGGAAGGAACTCAATGAAAACTAACTTACCCCATGAGTTTTATGTGCTTAGAATGTATTTCCATGGATGTTAATTAGAAGGTCACAAAGGTATCAGGTTGAATTTCGTTGGTTAGTTAATTTATGAGTTACTTTTATGATTTGATAACATGCCTTGGTTGAAAAATATTTTCTGATCAGGAAGTTACTATCTCTTGATAATTGCTAATGCTAATCTTCCGACTGTCCTTAGATTAATTTAAAGTTTGGCATCAGGAAACCAGAAGCACGGACGGGAACTGAGACCGATACCTGTACAGCCTGTGCAGGTACCTTGATCCTTGAGTTTGCTGCTTTAAGTCGATTCACAGGAGCCACAATATTTGAGGTTTGCTTTTCCTGGTCTTTGATCTCCTGGGTATTGGGCACATCTAACTTTGTATCTGTTCTTCATTGGTTAAATGTGAGGACCAGCATTTGGAGGGTTACTGTTACTTAAGTGAGGTTTTTGTCTAAACTCCATTACATAGTTTTTCATTGTCAAAACCTAGAAGCCATTGTGAAGTAACATTGTATGTAAATACATCTTTGTATTTTATTCATAAACTATGAAGTAATTTTTTGGCTGATCTTAGGAGATTCATAACTTATATTGGGTCATCAGAAAAGTCGTGATACATTTTTGCATAGAAAAATAAGTCATGGCTTTTCTAACAACCCAATATTAATTTGTTGGCTTCTTTTTTATTAATTTTAAATTCTAAAAATTTGTACTCACTACAGAGCAAGAGAGAGAAAGTGAGAAAGTACCCTACCATGGTGGATGGCCATGATGCAATCCCGTCTTCCACATTTCTCCTTTTGAGATTTTAGGCATGCATGCACATGTGCCTGGCGTGTTTCTCAAGCCTCACAATCCGGGACACAGACCATATAATCGTCCGTAGAGGGTCCAGCTATCCTAACCATGCTGCTGGCTGGCCCATACAGTGAAATACTGTATCTCTGTGTTGTAATGGACTTCTAGGTGGTCTATTGCATTTCTAAATTTTTCAGTAATCTAGAACATAGTGAAATTTTTTCAATTAATGTTTTTTGTTTGCAATTAAGTTTTGATTGAGAGTTTAATCTAGGGACCAGCAGTTAGCGTAATGGCTATGTTGCTGGACTCCCACATAGTCGACTGCGTTTCGAGTCCTGGACCTGGTGGCTCAAACTCACGCCGGGCGCGTGTGCGTGTGTGCCCAAGATCCCAAGAGGAGAAGGGAGGAGAAGGGATTGCGGTGTGGCCATCCCGCCTGGGGGGTGATTTCTTGCTTTCTGTCTTTCTATCTCTCCCTGTCTGTCTGGTGAGCGCATGCACCCTATAGCAAAAACCTCTCCAAAAGAGAGAGAGAGTTTAATCTGTAAATTTGTTTACTATAAGGGACGTGATTCTGAATTCATGATCCAAAAGATTTACTATCTCTCACATAGATTGTTGTGACTAGCTGTGTCTCATATCTAAATAAAAAAAAAAAAAAAAAAAAAAACCTAATTGTTTAAGCATTAAATAGTAACACAAAGTATTCTCTCTCTCTCTTTCTTCTTAATTGTCGGGGTCATTTGTGCTCACCAGAGAGATAGCGAGAGGGATGGGAAAAAGCACATAGTCATGCAACAGTCCCTTCTTCATTTCTCTCTCTGTTGGGGTTTGGGGCATACACATACACATGCCCAGTGTGTCTTCAAAGCCACCAGAGGTGGGGACTTGAACAGCAGTTGGACATGTAGTATCTATCTCCCTTAATCAGTAGGCCTCAGGGTTAGTCCATCACACTCTCTTTTCCAAACATATGATTTATGTGAATTTAAAAAAATTCAAATGATATAAACAGAATAAGCAGAAATAGAGAATGCATGCCTGCATCGTAGACATTGAGTGTAAATGAGACAAATCAAAGGGGCTTCGTGTATATATAGGCCTCTGTGTGTGTGTGTGTGTGTGTGTGTGTGTGTGTGTGTGTGTGTGTGTATGCTCAAAATCTTGACAGATTTATCACGTTCAAGTGGTTAATTTTTTAAATAAATTCTTGTTGATTATTATTTTCCCTTCATTAAAAGGATACTTTGATATACTTCCTAATTTTTTAAAAAGAATTATTTACTTAATTTTATTTATTATTATTAATAAACTTGCTGTAGGGTACATATGCTCACAAAAGAGAGAGAGAGAGAGAGAGAGAGCAAGAAAGCAAGCCTCGAGGTCCAGTACTCTAACCACAGTCCACTATGTGCACCTTAACTACCGTCCTACCTGCTAGCCCTATATGTCCTAATTTAATATGAACTGTAAACTCTGAGTTATTGACATTTACAGATGAAGAAAATGAGGCTTAAAGAAGATAAGAGACCTCCATAGCTAGTGGGGGAAGGAGTGGAATTGGAATAAGAATCCATGAATTTCTGAATTCAAAGCCCATGTTCTTTCCATAAACTATTTTATGTTTATGAGTTAAATCTGTTGAAAATTACATTTTTTTCCTTCTTGAGTGCATAGTAATTTATTATCAGAGAAGCAACCCAGTGCAGTTGACAGAGAGCACCAATCTAATAGAAGATGGTCTGTGGGTCAAATCCAGCCACTGTCTATTTTTGTAAATAAAGTTTTCTTGAAACATAGCTATGTTCACTCATATTTGTCTATGGCTGTTTGTGGGCAACACTGACAGTAATTGTGACAGTGACTATGTAACCCATAATGTCTGAAATATTTGCTCTGTGGTCCTTGTTAGAAAAAGAATTTCCTATTGATCTAATATATAAAGAAATCTGAATTCTCATATTAGTTGTCCTATAATTCTGTTTTTTAAAATATTCATTTATTTTTAATTTTGGTTTTTGCCATATGGTGTGTGCCCTTGCTGGAGAGAGACAAAAAAAGAAAGAGGGAAAATGAGAAACCACTCCCTGGATGGGGATAGCCACACTGCAATCCCTTCTTCTATGGATTTGGGGCACACGTGCACGCACATGCACCCGATGTGATTTCCAGGCCCCTGGGTCTGGACTCTGACCATGGTTGGACCACTGCGCCACTTGCTGGCACTCTCTGTCTTAATTTTAAACTTCAGTTCAATCTTTCATTTCGCTAGGCCTATTTCTTTAGCTATAAAATAAGAGAAGGGAAATATAATCTGTACAGAGCTTTCTGGCTGTGAAATTTACATATAATTACAGTTGCAATCTGCTTTATTTTTTAAAAATCAGCATAAATAGGTTGACTCATGAATTTAAACTGTTTTATACTCTTACATTTGTGAAGTGACTAATTGGTTTAATGATCTCTTCCTTTTATGGAAGTACTTGTGCAGGGCTACACAGGTTCACACTCTGAAGTTCATATAGAAACTCACCTGTGATGCCCTTAACTTTTACGTTTTAGCGTCTTTACTTTTTTTTTTTTTAGTTCTTTTTTATTGCTGAAGAATATTCCATTATATGAGTAGACCGTGGTACATTCACTGCTCCTCTTCCATTGGCTGCAGTGCCAGTCCCAGGGTCAGACCCAGCTGTGAGAGAAGCTGGGAAATACAGTCAATCTGCCCAGAGAAAAGGAGCATAATATAATAAATAGGTAGTAATATACCCTGGCTTATCCTCCCTGTCTCCAGTTGTCCCACCACCATCTATAAACACACAAATGCCACATATGAGTGATGTTCGAGTTTATTTTGTTGCTAAACACAGAAAAAAAAATGGAAATTGGGTGATTTCTAGAAATAGAAGCTTATCAGTTCATGGTTTGGATGTCTGAGTTCCAAGGGCCACATGTGGTTGGTTCTCCCATCAGTGGGATCCCGAGGCCCTGTAGGGTGAGAGTAGCGTACAGTAGTGGTGTCTGTTAGTCTCTGTGTTCCAGTTTCATTCTCTCTCCTTCCCAGCCCACCAAAACTCAATCATGGGGATTCCCCTCCTGATGACCTTATTTTACAACGCCGTATACCACCATAATCAGATTAGGTTTTCACTCTGTGAGTCCCATCACAACCAAATCAACACGTGAAGTTTTGAGGGACATTTAAAACTATAGCATTCTGCCCCTGGCCCCTAGCTTATTTTTCTATACAGAATCATCCCACTATTCCAGAGTCTTAGTGTCTTTTCATCCAAAGTCAGAAATTCAATCAGAAATCATTTTTAATTTAGTTTCTAATGGATAAAATTAATGAAAATAGAAACATTATCAGAAGTTTCAAATTTTGGCATTATAAAGTATATAATAATATATTTTTTAAACAGTTATTTTATTTATACATTTAATTTGACCAGAGAGGAACAGAGAGAGAGAGAGCCAAAGTGAGAAGCAAGCCACCAGGTCCAGGATTTGAACCGCTGTTGGCCATGTGGGAGTCTAGCACCTTAACCCCCATGCCACCTGCCAGCCCATCTAGTTAATTTTTTAAAAACTAATAATTATTTATCATTAGATCATAAGGAAAGTCATGACATATTTTTCTATACAAAAATGCATCATGACTTTCCATATGACCCAGTATTTTTTAATTTGCAACAGGACTTGTGTTGTCACCAGAGAGAGTCAGAGACAAAGTCAGAGAGGGGGGAAAGAGAGGGAATGTGAGAAAGTAAGCTACTCCCACTGTCAGCCATGTGGGAGTCCAGCGCCTTAACCACCGGCCACCTGCTGGCCCCTGGCTAGTTAATTATTAAGTTTTCATTAACAGAGTTACATACCATTTAACAGAAAGATCTGAAATAATCTGTTTCAAAGATAGCATGAGAAATTCTCTTCTAATTTTCTAAATAGTATTTAAGGAATTTCACTTTGCATTTAAGTGATGGAAATGATTTTAACAAGTCCATCTAATTATGCCAGCAATTAATGTAATTCAGTGATATGTATGTGACTGTGAATGTACTATAATAGTAAATGAATGTGGATAGTCTAGGTGAGATCACTGTTGCTTAATAGTGTTTTTAAAAGTCATTCTAACCAGACTGATTAGTTGAAAAAGAACCAAGTGGGCCAGCTGGTGGCAGGGTGGTTAAGGTGGCTGAATCCCATGTAGCTAACTGTGTGGTTTGAGTCATGGATCTGTCAACTTGAGAAACATTCCAGGGGTGTGCATGTGTGCCCAAAATCCCCAGGAGTGGAAGAGAAGGGATTCATTCACTCCCTAGGGAGTGCTCGCTTGCTCGCTCTTTCTGTTGAATTCATGTGCTATATATCAAAATTTACAAAAAAGACAGAGTCAGGATCTGACTTTTAAGGAAATTTGTATTATAAATACTTGTTTTGGAATTTTAGTTCTTAAAGTATACTATGGACCTTTGGTTTTTGCTTTCTGTTTGCCAAAGACATGCAGTTCTTCATGTGTGCTTTTCTTTTTTTTTAATTATAGGAATATGCAAGAAAAGCTCTTGATTTTCTCTGGGAAAAAAGACAACGAAGTAGTAATTTAGTGGGTGTGACTATCAATATTCATACTGGAGACTGGGTACGAAAAGGTATGTAAGTTGGGCTCTTTCATTCAAGCCTTCACAGGCTCAGAGAGGTTAGGAAATAAAAAGCTTTTCGTTTGTTAAAATAATCTTTAGGATGTATAAAGCATAGTTCCTTACAAGGTTGCTGGAATTTTAATTAATGTATCTAGATCTTTTTTGGTGCCAAATATACTGACTCTAAATGATTTTATTTTATTTTCTTTCATACCTTTATGTGTATAGCATTATAGGTAAATGGTGTAGATGAAATACTAGAATTAATATCTTTGAGGACTATAGACTCACAGTACCTCAGCCACCTCACATCAAGGAGTAGTGCAGGGGAAATCTGCATTTTATGACAGTGATGTTAGTCCTTACGTTTTTTCCCTACTTCCGGAAATGAGAGTATAGCGTAGTAGCCGAGAACATTTGCTCCAGAGCCATATTGCTGGGATTAAGCTGCACAGTCTTGGGCAAGTTCCTTAAACCTGCGCCTCTCTAGTCATATCTATAAAATGAGGATGTTAATAGTACTTTGTAGAACTATTACAGGATTGAATTAATTGACCATCATAAAGCACTCCCAACACTGCCTGGCATGTGCTATGCTTACTTTGAAGTAAGTATTCACTAACGTATGTTAGTCCCCTCTATTAATAATACTACCTCTGGAAATCTAACCTGAGGAAATAATACAAAAAATAGAAAATTGTTTGTTCTCAGAACGTTCATCACGTAATTATTTATAATAGTGGAATACTGGAAAGTAGTCTCAGTGAATCGCAATAAAAAATAGCTAAGAAAATTAGTTTACTTCAGTGTTGGAATATTAAGTTCTTACAGTGAATCAGAAGCCTGGGAAGAAATATAACAATGTTACATGAACAAATAGGGTATAGGACTGTGTAAAGGATACGGTTTTTTATCTCTATAAAACAAGCATTGAAGAATGGAAATATACTAGAATGTTCCTAGTGAGATGATCTTTTTTGCACAGTTTCCAAGGTGATGGAGCGGGCAGAGGCTGGGCGTTTCTCTGCCCTCTCCTGGAGCGGGCAGAGGCTGGGCGTTTCTCTGCCCTCTCCTTGTGGCCACCTGAGTCCCGCGCTGTACTCCTGTACTCTCTTCCGGATACTCTGGTGAAGTGCAGTTGTTTTGGTCCTTTTCTGTGGGGGCTCCGATTATTCTGCACCTCTAGTCAGCCATCTTGCTGATGTCAGTCATATATTCTGTTTTCCAAAGAGCTTATCTTGTTGATATGTAAAATAAAAAATAGCTGCCTATATTTAAATAAAGCATATATATTTCTTAATTTAAACACAATGAAATTATTGCCTCAATTCAGTAGTGTATAACATTTTTCTAACTTTTATCTAAATAGTTCCTGAAACAGATCAGAATCCTGGCTTCTGAATTCTGTCATTTCCTTTCTTGTTCTTTTTTAACCTTCTTTAGACCCCAGGTGCAAATCATTTGCAACTTTGAGTTAATCATAATCCTTGATTATGGCACAGCCCTCTCATCACTGGTTCACGCATTTCCCATTTTACTTAGTCAGTCATTTTCAGTAATGGAAGGAGCACCCACACACGGCCCTTCCATCACAACAGCAATGTACGTGGGAGTGCTCGAGTCCCCTCCTTTGGGATTCCACACCTCTGCCTTCTCCCTGCTGAAGTAGCAGGCATTCTTATCTTGATCATTCCCTTGCTATCCATTTAGTAAAGTTTATTTTTTTTATTTTGCAGTTTCTTTTTAATTTTTATTATCATCATAATCTTGTTTATATTACATTGGATTACACATAACTTTACAGTGTATTACATTGCTTTTTCAAAAGGGAATGCCATGCATGTCAGCCAATACAGAGACATTAATCTCCCTGCTTCAACATTCAATATCTTTTCTATGATTTTCCCAATTATTATTACTATTATTCTAATTTTTTTTTTCAATTTATTTACTTGCATTCACTCACTGTACATTATTACAACATACAAAATGAGATTTTCCATCCAGAGTATACTGTATATTGTCTCAATCAAGCACATCAACAAACATGTTATTCTTAGCAAATGATCTTCCATTTCTTGTTTTCTGTATGTTTTGCTTTTTCCCCCCCCCATCCTTGGTTCCCTATCTCTTACCCTCTGCCACCTCCTGCTCTCCTCCCACACTGTCTCTGGTATCTATGTTTGCTTTCTATACCGTTTTCCCCCCACATTTTATTGAATTACCAAAGACCCTAATCAATCCAAATACCCTCATGGCAAACACAGGTGACACACACATTTCCATGAGCACAAGTCTAACTTTACGCATCCTATAAAGTAGCACCTAACTGGGGCTACATATCCTACTGCAGTCATTGAATAGATATGTAACTCAATTTACATTCCTTCCCTAAGCATCATCACAGCACACAAAATGCGATCTCCCATCCAGTACACACTGCATAGTGACTCAATCATGCACATTACAAAAAA